>NC_141199.1:9005000-9090000 GCF_054491065.1 Syngnathus leptorhynchus | reverse complement strand
TTGGCGTGCTCCACAAGAAACTTTGCCACAAACAAGAGAGTTCCAAATCCAGGTTTCTGTTCCTTCCTGTGAAGAGTTTGCATGTTGTACCCACACCTTCTTCTTTGCCTCTTACCACCCAACTACAAATTGCCTTTGGTAAAATGATCGACCACTCTCATTTGAAGACAAAAATATCCCATCAAATTCCTTTGTAAAGCTACAAGGCATCTCTGATATAACAACATGTGATGACTTTCTAGTATGGCACCATTTTCTGACATTTGGTTGTCTGAAAAATTACAATGAATAATGGTTGACTAATGGTTCAGCCTATGTGACCCACAGGCACTATTAAGGACGTATATTAAGTAAGAAGTCAATGCTGGACAAGGCGCTGTAGTACCAGAGGTCGATTCGGAAGTGTCGGTGTACCAAATGCCGGTTGTCTCCATGGACACCAGTTCTTTTTCTAACCCCTTTGACTCTGAATTGTGAAGGCAAATGTTAATGGCTTTTCTTCTATATGTCGGAATGTTACCACTTTTTGGCTCGACTATATGGGCATCGGAATCGAGCGAAATTGAATTGAATTGGATGTCTCCAAAACATCCTTCTTTAGGAAGATTCAAGTGGAATTCACTCAGTCAGCAAGCTATGAACGTTGTGTGTGTGTGTGTGTGTGTGTGTGTGTGTGTGTGTGTGTGTGTGTGTGTGTGTGTGTGTGTGTGTGTGTGTGTGTGTGTGTGTGTGTGTGTGTGTGTGTTCACATGAAAATGAGTAAGTCCTAAATCTCAGGTCTCTTTCAATGACTACACCTTTTCATCGTTCTATCTTTGGGCCTTCTTCCCTGCCCCACTAATGTTACCATGGAGATGACCAAATGCATATCATATGCATGCATGAGTTTGTGTAGCTTTTGCGCTCAGGGCTGGGCGGCTAGCAGAGGGGGGGGGGGGGGGTGGCTGAAGCTGCGCACGACACAGAAATGTGTTCTACATAAAATGCTAATTTTACATATTTAATGCCACGGAGCAATTTCTATTGGGAGCTGAGCGGAGAAGCACTGAAGTGAAAGGAGAGAGCACTTATTGCATACACTCGACTGTCCAAAGGGAGGGGGGATGACAGCACAAACTCCCTCCTCTCCACTTAACTCATTTATTTATCCGTTTGAGCCCTCATCTGTCTCGCCCCCGTCTTGGTGTTATGAGCTTTCTTATATAATGCACAGAACGGCAAGCACAAAGATGAACTGACACCATTTAGTCGAGAAAAAAAATATTTTCTCGCTCAATTTCCGGCACATTAGTCACCACTTATAAACTAGAAAATGTCACTGGAGGAATAAAAATTGTGAATAAGAATGAAGAAAACGGTGTGGATCATTTCAATGTTATCGATGCAGTGGTAATATTGATAAATGTATTTGGCAATTAGGACGAATGTGTTCTAGAGATAATTACAATCAAACTTTGGGGGAGTCACATCATTTGCAACACAAGCATCCAACTTTTCAACATTAGTTCAATGTCCTTGTGTTCTCTCAAGGTCTCGTACTATTGTTCTCACTGACCTCAAGTGAGGTTTCATGGTTGATTTCAGTTGTTTCTGCAGTAATCCTGTGTTGTTTTTGGGGCTAAAGGTAAAACCAGATTAACTCGACTTTGGATCTGTGAACTCAGCTGGAAGGCCGGAGGGTCGGTTCTCATGGAGAGAAAATGGAAACATACACACACACACAACCAGAGTGTATGCATATCAACACAAAGAAATGAGAAGCCAACACAAGCATCATCAGTTTTTTTTTCAAATCAGAATTAAATCTCTCAAATTTACTTGTTCAAATTTTACATCATCGTGTCAAAAGGTTTCTTCTTTCTTTGAACAAGTTACAAATGATTTTGCACATGACGGATGCAAATCATTATGTACAATTCTCTGCTGTTTCCAACATTATTATGATCAAAATGTATGACAGTGGGTCTCGACTGAATTCTCTCACACCCCGCAACTTGTCTTTATATGCAAAATGGTTGAACAAATTGTCATAATATGTCAAGTACAAATATTTCCATACATTTCCATTAGGCTTTTTACAAAGGCAAATTTTGTCTTTGAAACGTGTGAAGAAAAGATAAGCTCAGATGAGCTCTTCGACTGATAGTGTGAAATGTTCCAGAAGACAAATCAGTGCTTCATGTTTTATGAGTTACTAGGTATAATAATTTAATTTAATTTTCTTGACAAAGTTTGAAGTTCCTTTAACTAACGCCGCCTGGAGTGCTCTGGAAAGTATGTTGTCATTGAAGTGATGCAACTTAACTTAACTTATAACATGCTAATAGTTTGGGCAAATTTGAAAGAGTTTTCAATTTAATTTGTTCCAGAGAATGAGAAAGCAGTATCAGGTTGCTTACCAGAATTTTTTGGGTTAATTTTTTTGTTTAACATTTGCTTAAAGGTCTCATTACTAATTTCTTCCATCTATGCTGCACCATCCAAATTACCCGCTTCCAATATAACTTGTACCTTCCTCGGAATACGTAGTCTGAACTCCAACGGTAGAAGCCTTCTACACCAGGATGATAGGTTGCCACTGTTCCTAAGATCAATAGAGTCACTGAGTCTTGGGTCGAGTAATTGATGATACCCATGGTTGGCCAGAGCTATTGACAATCTCATTCACCCACAGCCTCCCATTAGTGGGTGCCCTTGTGTGTTCATTTAACTTAGTCATCTGAAAAGGGTTTTGTGTGAAGGTGTGCTGTTGTTTTAACCCCCATCACTTGGATATTGACTTTAATAAGGGGATGGTCTTGCCAGGTTAAATACTGATGAGTCAAAATAAAAGACAGGCCACATGTAGTGTCTATAAAAAGTCGGCACATGGCTGTTCAAATGCCATCTTTATGTGTTAAACACTGGACTGAATCTTTTTCAAACTTTTTCCACCCATTTTGTGACTGTAAAGTTATCCTTACATTGACGAAAATATATCAAAGGTAGAACTAAAAAATAAAACAGCACATGTGGGGCATTTGGAAATTCACTCACATGCACGTGCACTATGTCTGAGAGTGGGTGTGTTTAAAGAGACAAGAGTGCGCCTCGCTCCCATTTATTTGTGAAGGCGGCCAACACTGACCCAATGTGCCCCCAGTTCGGTCATCGAGTGTCCATTTTTGGTGCACTCTGAATAACCGAGAGGCAAATTTGAGCAATCCTCTGTGTACGAAAAATTGAAATGATTTATCTTTGTCTCATTTCTTCTAGATGTATAAAGAATGGCATTAGATGTGTAGACTGTTATTTCATGTAGGTTCCACACACCTTCAACATATTTTCGTGCGTGTGTGTGTGTGCGTGAATGTGTGGATAAACATGTATGTTTAAAATTCCCTCGATGTAAATAAATGATAACTCTCTTGAAAGCCTCCTAAAATAGGCAATGCTGTGGATGGGTGCATTCCAGTCTGTTGCAATGATGCAAGAGAGTGTGCCACATTGCCAGTCACTAATACCCAACGCAGGAGCAAAGTGACAGGTTAACCTTTTCAATTATCTCATAGCCTGGAGGGAAAATGATGCCCACTATTAATTAGATGTGGCATGTCTGCAATTGAAATATCATTGCTCCCTGGGGCCTACACACACAGTTTCAACATGATATACAGGGCAAAAATGCCCAAACAAAGCAGCTGGAATTCTATTTTATGGTTGCTTGAAAAGTTCAACTCAACAGTCAGTGGACTTACTGTGCTGTACATCATAATAAAAACAATCAGCCATAACACTCACACACACAAATCTCAGTGAGTGGCTGACTAGACTCACACAGTTTGCCCAATCCCCCCCACAGGCACCAGTCCAGTCCATGAGGTCATCGCCTGCCGAGACCCAGGATTATAACTCCAAAGGAACCCTTGGAAGCATGCGGTTATGTGTTCTGACAGCTCAGCAGCCCGATTAAGCTCCCTGTTTGCTAATGCTAAGCTAATATTAGCTTTGTTGCCAGACCATAGTTGCATTTCACAGTTGAATAAGATATACCTTTGCTAAGTTCTCCCAGTACGCCATGTATTTCCACTCCAAATGATTATAGTCAATGTTAGTACTTCATCACTGCATTGGAAATTCAGCTAAACTAATAGAGGCCAACTTCTAATACTAGATTACGATGGGTCATACGCATAGGATTTCGGTTTAACTAATTTGGAGGATCAAGGAAACAAGACTGAAAGGTGTTATTGCTTGCCTTTGGGATAACGTTTGCTCAGATAAGGGAATGGTCTTAATGCTGTATTCTAACTATACAAATCCTAAAAAGAAATGCCAGCGTAACCTTTATCCGGAACTGTAAAATTCACAAGGACAAATTTGAATCAAAGTAGAATTTAAGTTGATAAATGCCCACAGGAGTTAATATTTGTCAAATATAGTAGGTCAAGGTCCCAATTGTACACAGATTGCAACTGTTGATACTATACTTGAAAATTATGTTTACGTTACATAGGCACAAATGCGTCAAAAGTAAGTGGACAAGGTTCTAGCAATCCTCATGAGGATAAGCGGCATAAAAAATGTTGACGCCTGAATTTACACAACGGTTGGAGACAAATTAGCATCCAGATGTCAAAGTCACAATTACAGTGACTTTTAAAATCATAGTATGCACCAAGTCCATGGTAGTTTAAACGTCAGTTAAAATCCCAGTAGAAAGAGTCACCCTGCTGTACCGTCTGTTAGAGAGAACGTCGGTCTTCGAAAATAAAACTGCGGAAAAAAACGTGCTTGTTTGCATGCTCGTTCAATGCAGCACATTTCATTCATGGCTGCATAAACCAACCCAATTAGTCAATACGATTTGGCTGAGAAGTCAAATAGAAATTGTCGTTACGTACAAAGAGGGAGGGGATAGAGGGACAGACTTGTGTGAGAGAAATCAACCATCATCATCTCCATCCATACAAGTTCTCCGCTTCATTCTCCCTGTCCTAACACATCGACCAGCAAAAAAAAAGCTGAGGCAAACGGCTCAACTCAACGCCACCACGCGTTATCCCTCAGCGTCTGCTTACGCCTCTCTGGATTTAATCAACTTTGACAAACCAAATATCTCTGGAGAGTTTACACTACCATTTTTTATTTGTCACTTGACTTCCAACAAGACAGCAAACTCTATGTCTTCGAGGTCAGTCAGTTCTCCAACTGTCATGTATTGGAGTGAATCTTAAAAGATGCATGGGCACAGTAAAGAAATCTAATTGCGGAAATGTAGAGCAAAGCTGATATTTTAACACGTGACAATAATAAGCATATTGAAGATTTTTTTAAGCATTTTTAAATTTTGAAATTATTTCCAGCTCTGCCACCACAGGCAATAGCAACTGAGGCGGGAAATTACTCATATAAATAAATAAATAAATAAATAAATAAATAAATAAATAAATAAATAAATAATTTTAGTCTGGAATTATTTTGAGCTCACGCAGCACATAAGTCACAAAGAAATACAAATTATGAAAATGGGGCTTAAATGTGTCTTTGAAATCTTTGATTTTTTTTATTTTGAATCATGAAAACATCTCCAATGTATTCACAGTGAATGTGCTCTAAAACAAAGTGAACCCTTTTTTTAAGTGCATATTTGTGAGTATTTTTAAAACTTGTGTTTTCCTTACAACCATACTAATTTTTTGTAATAGCTTATCAGTTACTGAAATTGACATTTGATTTGCGCAACAGCTATACTATTTGCTAGCTGTCTTTGACCCTAATCTAAATCACATCATGAATAATTTTACATTGCTAAGCATGGATTTAGAATTTGATTCCTATAGAATTCACAAAACTGCATATTTATATTTCAAGTATCATTTGATTATTTGAATAAGACCGTTTCGTCACCACCACTCTGGTTGTCTCTGTATAATGTGTTCACTGATGCTGACTGTGTGCGTTCACTGGTGCGTTCACGTACTCTTGCATGACAGCTTAAGTGGCTCCGTCTAACGGCACTGATGTTGCCTGCCATTTGCCTTCAGGGCTTTTCCTCATGCTTTCTCTTCCTTGCTGACTTTTAAAGTGTTTTTCTGACACCACTCCTACCCCCAACCCCTTGGAAATAAGGCAAACAAAGCATGACTTTAGAGAGAACAAGGCCACTGATCTCACAGTGTCTGTGTGGAGTCTTCCACCAAGATAATCCACCTTTCCGTCACTGCACTATCGTTAAAATTCCTTCGAAAATAAAAACATTTCTTTCTTTAGAAACCCTTGTGATTTCAGCCCTTGATACAAATATGTCCAGTTCACCCACGACTCTAATCAGAATAAGCGCTATAGAAAATAGATGGATCGATATAGTACAGCTACATGCTCCTACTATGAAACTAGTCTAGTTTAAATACGCTAATGTAGTCATTGCCAAAGTCATCGTCAAAACAAAAACACCTGTATTGCTGAAGAAAAAAAAAAACGTAAAATAGCTCATGGGAAACTAGTCATTGGAAAGGCTCTTAAAACAACCACACAAGAAGGCATCCTCACATGTCTATTGCATTTTACTGAATTTTTATACAAAAAAAAAACTTTGTGTCTGCAGTGTCTGGACACCCGACAAATGGGATATATAAAAAGCAAAATTTGGGTTATCTGCCTCATCGTAAAAATGTGTCTGTAGGTTCTTTCTCACTGTTACAAATCAGTTTGTAACTGTTAAACTGTTTGCCCACTGTTAGACAGAGTTTCTACACCAGCAATTTAGTAGCAAGCCAAATTAAGTTGCAGACCAAAGAAACACTTTGATGACAAAGCACAATCAGGTCAGGCACCATCCAAGCGACAGATCCCCCCCCCAAAATGAGCCAATTAAACATGGCAAGAAATATGCTACAATGGCATGTCTGTAATTCTTGGTCCTTTCATGACAAAATGAAATGAAGCTCCATGAAGCACTCGTGGTGTATTTTTTATTTTCTCTAGACGGAGCTCTTGGTTTGAACGCTAGTACAATGGAAATGTATTAAATCTCCACAGCATTTTTAAATCAAGAGTGCATACCTAGAGGAGTTCAAAAATACCACGTGCTTCATGAAGCTTCATTTGTCCATCACTGGTATTTAACAGCCTGACAGAAATGTTCTCTTTTAAACTGTGGGGGCAGAAATGTTCTCATTTTGTTTAAACTGATTACAAATTGCAGACATTGGAGGAACATGCAGAAGAGGGCGAATACTGCTCAATTCATTTGAATGCTTTCTCTTTTTAAAAATGTTAACCGTCACAAGAAAGAGTTTGTTCGTAACATTGAGTTTTACTGAGCTTGCTCTTTTGTGGATTAAATATGCTTGAAATTTTTAATCATCACATGTATCTGATCCCCTAAGAGCCCACTTGAGCCAACTGTTTAGCTGCTACATATAATTTGCATGGTCTATTTCTCAAGATTACATGAGGAACAGGAGGCAAAAAAAGCCTCGGGGTAACAACAACCAAAAGGAATTCCATTTTAATGCTCACGTTCCATAAAAATAAAATGGGTCGGAAAAATGGAGTCAGGCGCAATAAATGATTTGACTTACTGTATACGGTAGGTGAGCGTCACTCACTATCAAAGTATTGCATGCTCAGTCTTAAATATAAAGAAAAAAAAACATATAGTACATATAATGTGTTAAACATACAAAGAGGTCTGTCTATTAGATTTGTACATTTCAGTATCTTTATGTGACAGTTTTAGACAGAGTTTGCCCTCGCAAATCAGCTTAATCACACACAAATGGTGCATGGCTGTGTCCAATTTCACACGTACTTTTCCTGCTTACGGCAATACTGCCCTAACCTCTGACCCTTCAGCAACCAGAGACTTGATGTTGCGGTACATCAATGGCTGCAACATTCAAACTAAATCAAAAACAGGTACTGTCTGTTAAGAACTATTGAAATTAATATTCATGAAGCCGTATAGGATATACTTACGAGGAAATAAATCTCATCATACGGCACAGGCAAAAGCAGGCTGACATTATATACTGAATGTAAAAATAGGTCAGTTAAAAATGTGCAAACAGTCCAACATGCATAGCGAAGTGTTTTGAATTCTAGGAATGGACTCTGTAAACGCAAAAAGCAGAACAAGATCCAAACAAACTCAACACTGGTGAAACTGTCATTTGACCAGACCTTAAGCTGGCAAATTAGTTGTGGGGTCAGACCCCGACTATGTTCTATTGTCTCACTTGACACCAGTCCGTCATGCCTCTGTAGAGAAAATCAAATAAAAACAATAGCAGCATAACAGGAAAGATCAGTCAATGCTTTGGCAAATCCTCGTGATGTTCATTGTTCGGATCATGGATGGGTAACCTTGACAGTGTTTAGTAAAGGAAATGACTCACAGAGTGTGTGCGTGCTTCTCTCACCCCTACATGGGCAGGGTAAAGGGAGTTAAAGCGAAACATAAAAATTCTAATCATATGAATATTTCATTTGTATATCATACAGCTCGCATTCGTCGAGTAAATCGTTACACTCTAGTGATGTCTTGATCGATACTTAACAAAAGGTTAGTGTGAAGCTGATCGTTGTTGCCTGAGAGGCTTCCAGCAGATTATGGTTTTACCGGTTGAGGATTCCAAACATTCATTGCTAACTAACACTAAAAAGAACCCTGAGCGGCATGTGCACATTTTCCTTTCCCAGCATTCTCACACACATCTCTCTCAGTTACTTGTTCAATCCTTAACTTGCCGCCCCCGCACACAGTCCACTGTTCCCCTGCACACTTACTGTGTGCACATCCAGTGGAAGGTCCAAGCCTGTAATTGCTGCCTCTGTGGCGTGGACAGACAGGCGGTCTGGGGATTGGAGATGACACGCACCCATTATTAGTGAACCAAGCGCTGTTTTTGTAATTACCGTGGGTTTGGCTGAGCACAGTGAATCAGATTCTGAGATTCTCTATTCAGGAGCCGTTTCAACTCCATCTGGCTGCACAGCTTCTGTTGGCCCCGGCCTAAACAGTGCTGGGCTGTGCCTGGAGCCTGAAAAAATCCGCTTGATGGTGTTAGGAAAGGGTAAGTGAGGGCCTTTGTTTTTCCAAGAGTCAATATTTTACCATCGAGAAAGTATTCAAACAAAAATCCTACCTATTGCTGAGCAGAATTGAAATTCCTGACCTCGTACCCAACAACAAACATGAATCATGCATTGTGCAAACATGTATTTACAGTGCTTCACTCATTTATCTCACGACTACCTAGTCTGTTCTTAAATTCAGTGAGCTTGGCTGTTTTACTATTTCGGAGCGAATGAGTCATTTCAAACTGAATTCAAATTTTTATGCTACAATTTGAGAGAGCCCACAGCTCAAGAATTAAGCAAGAATAACATTTGACCACTATTGTTTTCTGTCACTGGAAATAACTTTAATTTACCATTTTGGTGACCAACAGAGTGGAACACTTGTGACCCCCCCCCCCCAAAGAAATCTTGTTTTTATGCTGATTGAAACCTAACTTGACTTGCTGATTCCGTAATTGCAGTCAGTCATATTTTATCTCCATCGCTTAGTCTTCAGATAAGCACATTTCACCAATTAGGATTGAACTCTTCTACAGCTACATGGCAACTTGTTTGTGCAGTCTCAATTTAGAGAGGTGCAGCTCCCAATAGATGAGCACTATCAACATCTAGCAAACACAAAGATAGCCCAGTAGCAATTAAGAGGATTAGTGTTACGTACTTTTTCTCTTAACCACGATTATAACATTACAATGTCTATTTTGTTTCTGACAGTTGAAAATGGGTTAAAAACAGTCGTCAGACCTAATTCAACAAAAAGCACTAGCAATTAAAGTATACATTTAAAAATGTATATAAATAATAATCCTAATTATCCAGCAGTTGAGCTTTAAATCATGGCTTGTTGACCATTACAATAAAAACAAGTTTTTGGGGATGTTAATTTAGGAATTACTTTGGTCTGATACATTTGTGCCTACTGTATGTCCAGGTAGATGAGTTCCCATGAAGTCGAGACATACAGATTAGTTCTGCCCAATAGGTCAGCAAGAGAGCTGGGCTTCTACTGAAGCATTAGCAGTTGAAATCTTGTCTCTACAGTATGGCACTGGGACTGAGGTTTGGTGCTGCTGTGCCGGCAGCCAGTAGTTGTTGCGTACCTGAAATCTACATGATAGTAATGAAAGATGGCAGCTTGGAGGCCAGAGCCCATACAACTTTTTCAGCCCTCTCCGAGTAATTGGTGACCCCTGAACCTGCCCTTCGTATAAAAGGAGGAAAGGAAGGGTGACACGGGGGAGGAGGGGAGCGCAGGACAAGGAATAGTCAATAGAGACACTGGAGAGGGGAAACAGGTTTGGAAAAGAGGAGACAGAAGGCTGGAGAAAGAGAGAAATTGAGGAGACACAAGCCGGGAGGAAAAGGTTAATCTCTTTTAAGTGTGGATAGTCTGAAAGTTCAATAGAGACAGAGAAAGTTGTTGGTTCCAGTTGTGTCCATCACACTTTGGGGGTAATCGGGGGAACCTTCAGCTCATGTCTGTCCTCACTTCCTATACTTTTAAAGTTCAAAGACTCACTTAAGAAATGTATTAAAATCTGGGATAACAAAAGAAAACTTATTTGCAGTCCAATGCAATGAATTTATTCATAGTACATTTAATTCAAGTCGAGTTTTTTAATAGTGTGCAAATCAAAACTGAGACAAAGTGAGCTTTAAGAATCTAATGAACAATAAGCCTCAAATGCCAATGAAGCTTATTAGGCCTTCAATTTTACATACATTTTTCAATTCAGATTTAACACAAGTTGTTAATGATGCATTTGAGTTGAGCTAATACCAAGATTTCACTGGGGGTGGATATCTCAAGGGGTTCACAAAACAACAAAACAAAACTACAAAGCCGAAAAAAATCTTCGGAATACTTTGAGAAAGTTTCATTATAAGTTACCTTCAAGCGACGTGTGGAAATATCAAAAGAATTACCGGAAAATCAGAAAAGTCAATCATCTGGCCTGGCACATGGGGGTTCCAAGGATATCTCAGGGGAGGGTGGGGGGGGGCTAGTGCCCCCGTGTCACCCCCTCTAACTCCACCAGTGACTGTACTGTAAACTTCTAGATGATGTTTATCGTTGCTACGCAAGAGACGTTACGATTTTGATCAATCAATTCTTTCACCCTTCACGTACCACACTATGTGATTGTTACCATATATTTTTGTGTTTCCAGTTTATTTGTTCCTCACCCGAGTTGCACTGTGTTCCTCATCTTTGCTTTATCTGTTGGCAGTGCACATTAATCTGTTCCACTGCATTCATCGCTCCAACCCCGTCTGTGTGGGTTTTTCTATGCAGTATGAATCCATTTGTCTCCACTGACGGAAAATAATTGCAAAGCAAACAAATCATCTCTGCCACACTGAGCAGGCCTCTACTCCTGGGGCATAACAGCTAGATAGCTACAGGAATGAAAGACTGAGAGCAGTGAGAGAAAAAGAGAGCGATGAACAGAGTTCAGAGCAAAGTGGTTTGGCATTTGCATTATATATGCTGAGTGTTAAAAAGTGTTAAGTTACAGAAAGTGATGCAGTCAGATTGAAAGTGACTACATGGTGCATTGGGGAGTCCAAGTAAAGAGAGAGAACTTCAGTCGGCGTCTGCCCGACCGAAATTCACTCCAAGCGCATAAGGAGGAGACATCTGGGAACAACACTGTCTTGGAAAGAGGATAATTATAGCACAATTCAAAAGTGGCCTTTTCAAAGAGCAAACACGCGAACGCCGCAACACTCCTCGCCCGCTGCGTTCGAGGCAGTCGGGAAGAACAGAATTCCATTTTAAGAGAAAACATGAATAAGATGAATTCAAGTGTGACGTGTCATTGAGGTTGGCCACACCCATATAAACACATCATTACGAGCATTTAAAGAATTACAAGTAGCATTCATTCGACCAGAACTCATTGTGAAAACACCAACTTAAGCTTAACATCCACCCACACCAATATTCACAGAGCTGTATTTCAAGCAAAAAGTGAGATGGCGGTACTTCAACACTTCCAAAGCCAACAATGTGCATGCCAGGTATAATCGGTGATTCAAATATTCTTTTTAGTTTTCGAAGAAATTTTAACATTACTCATTGACTACCTTATTATATACGTATCATGCTCTGCCGGACGCAGATTAAAGATGAAAAGATTTGAGACTTGGCATAAAATAATAGATGTTTCTACTTTCTATCAATGTGACAGACACATAGAACAAATACCTTTACTCTTGGAACACATCAACACATTCAGTTTGACTTTCAAAGGATTCCTACAAGAATTTGTTCCACAGTGCAATTTTCACTCTAATGTTAATGCTGAGAATTTATTGAGATTTTTCTTCAGGATGAAATAGTGGCAGCAAAGTTTGAACTAAAGCCAGTCTTGTGGGATGTATTTACACTTGACACTGTTTTGTTTTTATCCCCCTGGTTTTTACAACAACAAAACGTTCTGGCTTCCATGTATTGGACGGCTGAGTTCACAAATATTACATACTACTCCAAACTTGTGCATGATGACTTACTTTTTCATGCACCATTTCTCTTTACGCTTAAACATTAACAGCAGTGGAGCCTAAGAATGAACGTTTTTTTTTTATGTACTGTGGACACTTGACGTTGGTTTTTTACCTTGTTTGCAGCAACGGGAAGTAGGAAGTGAATATCAGGAAGCGCGCAAAGAAGCGCAGGTGAAAAGGAGTGTGCGAGGAACAATCAAGAAGTGATAAATACAGAACGCCACCATCGTGTTGTGTTGTGTCTAAAGGAGAATGAACTACGAAGCTGCAAACCCAACACAAATCCATTGCAGGGCAAAAATAGAAACTCTATCATGTAGAAATTATTTCATTTTTTCTCAGAAATGTAATGTACTTGGTCAACACCGCAGAGTTTATATTTGATTGATTAGTACTGTATCCTTCTCACACAGATCCCTTCATATTTAAATAATGCCAACCAATAACAATATTAGCAGTGTGTGCGTGTGCACCTTTGCATTTTTTTTTCTCAATTACCTTATTATAAAATTGATGTCATGCTAAACGGAAATAAAATATTCACATAATTATATAGTTACTGTACGTGTTAACTTTATCTGCTGTATTTCATTATTCCAGTCCGTACAGTGTATTCAGATAAAGCGTTAGTTTAGGAGAAATTGAGTCTCGCGTTACAATGGCGTCCTCTGTTGGTCATAGTTTGTATCGACACAAGAGAAAAAGAATGCACACTAGCGACGAGGGACTCGATGTGGTGACCCCTGATGGGACAAGCTGAAAGTCACTAAATCGCTGTATTCGCACACAATTTGAACACTTCATGACTTCATTTGGATCTCAATACAATGAATTATACAGCCATAACAAAAGGGGAATGTATTGTATTCTAATCTTACATTGACAAGTTAATACAAGTTGAATTATATAGTATTTTAATATGATTATTAAAAAAACGATTAACAAATGTTCCAGGTATCTTGCATGTTTTATTTTTTTTATATAGAAAAGAAAGCAAAGCATCTCTTTAAGTGGCATAACGTTAGTACTGCTAATTAGGAGGACAAGTGTCAGTGTTGTGCTCAATAGAAAAAAAGGGCAGCTACGCTTCCAGGCTTTTGTGACTTGAATGTTGTAGAAAATGCACACAAGACATAAGGAATAACCATTAGACTTTAAAAACAAAATGAGCACATTTTATGCAGCTGCCAATACGTATGTGTCTGTCATCATAATCGTGCATGTCATTCTTTTCAGATGTCATCGCCTTCAAATGCTCACTAGAATTACATGTGATGCCTGGTTAAAAATAGTTTGGCCAAGTCAAGTCTGTTCAAAAGCATTAAAACTGTGCATGTGGTGTTGAGATCAATGCTAATACATCTCAGCTGACCCCCCCCCCCAAAAAAAATGCATCTAAAGATCATTTTACAGTGGTACAATAAGACCCATGTTGAATTTAGACACTTCGCAGCAGCCAGTTTGGAGGTGAGACCCCAGACTGGGAGAAGTAAGACCACCACCATGGTTTTTCCTGCTGCTCGATCTCCCCCTCAACTACATCTGGCTCGCTGTAGCGTTCAAACTGATTGTAAGGGTCAAATCGATCCCATGTCTCTGTCATGGGGAAGAAGTGGTCATCAATAACAGGCTTCAGGGGAACCTGGATACAAAATGAAGAGGACAGTGACAATAGAGAACACTTCATCAATCCTAAGGAGCAGCACAGTCAATTGACCTTCTTTAAGACAAAGTCCACCCGTCCAGCCTTTTTCAGGTTCTGAGGGAGATGAACCCGTTTGCTGACCCTGGAGTAACCTTTGGCAGTTGCTGTCACAATGTGAGTACCAGGGGTAAGCAGACGCCAGTAGTCTCCACCTTCATCTGAAGGACCAGGGTGCAAGGGCGATGATGTCAAACAGGCAAACAAGAACAGAGCCAAGTCGGAACAAGGCGATACTGCAATTGTATTTTACCCGTGGTGATATCTTTCCGAATCCCTTTGACAGCGATGGTGGCATCTTTGATTCCATTGCCATCAACATCCTTTACAATCCCTTTAATCCCCCGATGAACCTGTATGAGCAGCCCGATGAAACAGTGAATACCATCTTTGTCAATAGCACTATATTTTTTTCATCGTGTCATTTCTGGGAGCGGTTCGCATGCAATTAATGTCTAACAAAACAATCAGATATACTTGCCGACTCTACAAATTTGAGCAAAGCTTCTTTGTTCCTCTTCCATTCGGGGTAAAGCTCCAACTCCGAGGGGAATTTGTCACAGCCCAGCTCTACTGTGATCTCCAAACAATTTGTGTGCAGATAGTTAAAGTCCGACATGCCTGTAAAGGAGAAATATTGCATGTAGGAAAGGCACCATTAGAGTGTTTTGAAATATTTTTAGATCACTCTTGTCAAAACACATTTTTATAAACAAAGAGAATGGTCACTTCACTGATGTCACTTCATTTACTAAGCATTCCCATAATAATCAAGGGTGGTGAGCTATAATGCTGAAGGCATTGGAAAACATGCTCAAATGAAAAGCTTCTCTTTCTTACCTCCAGGAAAACTGTACCACAGTGCCCCATTGATGATGCCCTTAGTTAGGTAAAAGTGTGCCCCACACCTGTCTGTGTCAGTGTCTGACATGGTGGTATGGGCGTCTGCGTAGGTACGAGCCAGTTGCTTAAACATCTGCAGGTGGCATGGTTCGTGAGAGCACTACATCAATAACTATTTCCACGTCATCCTTCCATTTTATTTAATCATTACCCGTTCATCTTGAGTGGGTGAGAACATCTTCTCCTCCTGTGGGTGTCTGGAGTAGTCAAAGGGATAAGAGACTACTAGCTCACCTCCATGGAGGCTGGCTGACTGGACAAAAGGAATTGACCTGCTCCACTTCATCACTGCAAAGGTCTCTGGTGCCACCTACAGGGCATAACGTGTCATGTAGCAAATGTAATTATCAATAAATGTGATGTAATTTCATCTTACCTTCTCAAACCAATAGCCATCAGGAATCGGGATGTGGTCAGTGCGGTAGTGCTTGCTGCGACGATTCCGGTAGAAGACAGATGTGAGATCAGGAAAGTTGCGGTTCAGGTCAATGTTCTGGGCGTTTGTGCGGCCGTGAGTCCAACCGTTCATCAAGTGACCCTGAAACATTTATATTCAAACAACTAGGAAAATTAAACCACATGGAAAAAAAAGTGAGATCAATCATATTGATGATCATGATGAAGATGACAATACGTTGATGTTAGAGGGAGCAGGCACCGTTGAGAAAACTATTTGGCGATTAGTCAAGAAAACATTAGACTATCTCGGTTAAGTCTATTGTTAACATGTAGACAAGACCATATATCCGACAAAGGTAGTCCGATGTCAAATGGCATTCGAAGACATTTGAACATATGATCAGTCCTTTGAAAAAAGTTTAGACATGCAGAGCAGAAACACAGAATAAGAACTAGCAGATCTTCAATTTCTTTTGCGCCAATTGTGTTCTGTATAAAAAAAAAATCATGAATGGTGCTCTTGCTGACTGTTTTTTAAATTTAGATTCAGTTTTGTTTCAACTCATGTTTTTTTCTCCTGTCTCTTTTCCTTCATCTCGTCTCCTCATTTTTAATCTCCATCTATTCTATTCTCTTCAGCACTTTTCCTTGTGTCAACCAATCAGCTCCCTTCAACGTCTCAACAATTTGTTTGCATTCTACTTTCCTTTTGTCTTTCGGTTCATTGTCGCTGTTGTTTGATTTTATTTTTTCGAGGTGGGTGATTAATTGACACAAGAAAATGGTGGAGACTAAAACCTAACAGGTTAAATAAGAAGCAGGGCAGGACTCTGGAAAACAAGACATAACATGAAACAAAACTAAATCTACATCAAAACAAAGTCAACAAAAACACGTATCATAACAGTGTTAACATGCGTGAGAAAAGTCATGCTTTTAAAATGACATTTGATGGAAAATTTGTTTGGTGAGTGGAGTTTTACAAATGCATTGCAGTATGGAAAAGCATGGTGATGATGACAATGATGCTGAAGAAATACATGAAATGGTGAGTCGCTTACTGATTAGTAGAAAATAAAGTGGTTAGACTTCTCCCACTACCATGTAGTGTATGACATGTCAATTCTGCTTGTGGAAAAGCTCAAAATTCATGACTCAATCTGGTCGTGGGAGGACCTGAGCATAAGGACAGACAGATTAGAAAAAAAACAGATTGGGAGGTTGAACGTTTGAGTACTGCCATGAGTCAATAATTTCAGATGGTCTGCACTATTTATAGTCACATTTCGGATGACGAGGGCCAAGTTTGGCACCCCCCTTCTGTCGGTGATTTAAAATTGTGCAATATTTACGTCATTTTGAAGTTCTGTTCTATATATGAACAAAGGGATGGGTGTATATTTTGATCCAATTATTTAACTCAGTTGAATCAATTATTAAAATAAACATACAAGCCTACACTGATTTGTGCAAATTTAAATAAGAACTGCATGTGTTAGCATGCTTTCCCATAATAAATGCACAGTGGAAGAAATCTTATGTAGTGTCATCGTTCAGAGACTTCAATAATATGAAGTTCTGACTTTACACCAGACCCTCCCATTTCAATTTGCCAAGAAATCATATCATCAAATCAGCACTTCATGCCTTCACCCCTCCTCTAGAATAACAAAGCAGAGTGAACTGACAACGGATAATGGCAGTTTGTCTTTTTTTTTTTTGTACTGTTAACAATATTTACTTCCTGGTTGATGAGCTCCGGGTCATTTCTATCCTCTACCTCTGCAGCGGCAATTTCGTAGCCGTCGGGGTTCATGGAGGCCAAGATGTGAATGCGGGTGGTGTTGATCAGGGCTTGTATGCGTGGGTTTCCCAACATATACTCCGAACACAAGTACTGAGCCAAGTAGATGAGCAGCTGCCGCCCCAGCACTTCATTGCCATGCATGTTGCCAATCAGCTTGACCTCTGGCTCCACTAAAGTATAAAAACAAAGTGTGAACATTACAGTGATATCGCCTTCAGAAGTTGGGTGTGGTGCTTGGTCACAATCCGAGCATCAATCGCTGATTATTGTCATTATTATTGGAGGTACAGGGGGAATTTGATCAATTCATCAACTGGTGTTAATGGTACAGTATCGTCGGAATTATGTGCATTTATATGTAGTATTAGTTTATAAATGTTAGCATTTGCTTGTTCAGACACTTTTCTGGGTTGTAAATTTCATTTCTTGTTCTTTGATTATTACGACATTTACATAGACATGCTTATTTAGCCAATGGCTGATTTAAAGATTTTCTGATCAAAATGTTGTTTGACTTTTTAAGAACATTTTTCCAGATCATTTGTTTTACTCCCCATACTGTACTACTTTTGGGGTGTTTGATTTTGGAGGTTAAATTATAATTCAAAAATCAAAAAAAATAAATGACATTTAAACGAGAGATGGGCATCATAATCAACGACTTGTCAATTACTAGCCAGGCGTGCTGATGCTCAGGCCCAACTAGTTAGTGTTCTCGAGGAGAACAAAACTGCATCATCAATGTAAAGTTTTAAATTATAGCTACAATATGGCGATGTAGTCTAAGGCCTACAATCGACTTGATTTACAGTAAACTAACTCAAATACATGTATAACTTACATAGTTCATGCTGTCCAGGATTGTTGCTGAATTCGATGACCAGTAAATCTCGTCCCTCTGTGCTGCGGCCGATGCTGTAAACATGTGAGATGTGGGAACACTTGGCTGCTGTCCTCTTCAGTATGCTGTACATCTGACTGTTGCTGGTGTGGGTGAACTGGATGATGGTGCTGGGCCTATCTGGTGAGAGGCTGGACCTTGTTTGTTCCTGTCTGGCTAAAGGGGATAGGATGGGCGCGGGAGGACTAAGTTTAGAATTCTGTTGGTATAATCGAAAAAGTCTAACAGTTCTCTTACCTCTTAGCGCCGCCAGTGGATCAAAGCAGCCCTCTTGGTCGCTTGCAAAGAAGCGGTCACAGTCCAGGAAGTATGGCCAGGCCATGTTTATGGTCTCAAAGTTGTGGCCACAGTCCTTCCTTAGGGCCTCACACGTACTACGGCAGGGTCTGATAATCTTGTCATCCTGGCATGGAGACATGAGAACTGAGCAGCCCACCAGACGGATGTCAGGGGAGCATTCTCCGTTCAGCAGGCCATGGATGACACTCAGGAGGAGGTACTCGGCCCCCGATTCGGCATCCGTGCGAGTTTGATGGCCCAGGATGTTGGGAAACATTGTTCTGAAGCGGCAATAGAAGATTTCAACTTAATAACTGACTGGACGTAGGTAAATAGTGGTTCAAAAGAAACGATGCATGTTGACCTGCATTTGACTCCCACAAGTAAGAGTAAAAGCTCAAAAGTGAGAGGAGTTGTTTTAATTCCAGTTTGCTGGTTTGTTAGTTAGCTGGCTCGTGCAAAAACTACATCAACGATTTCCAGGAAACTTAGGCGCTGAGGACAAAACTATTGGTAAGACTACAGATAGAAAAACCCATAATTTCAGAATAGGAATGGAATAGTCTTGGCAGAGGTCTGTGTTCTGGTTTTTATTCCAGCCACACATGCTCAGTTCTTGCTTACATTGTTTTAAAAACTCACATAAGTCATTGCACCTGAAGCCAGATGAAATGCAGCACCCTTTTAAAGCTCCACCCTATTTAGTCACTGTAATGTCAACAGGGATTGTTTTACCACTCTCCATAATAGCTGACACAAAATACAATATAGTAATATACACTGCTAAAACAAAAATGAGGCCAACACTTAATCACCGGCCACAGAGACCTCCACGTGCTAACCAGAAGTAACCTGGCTGTGTTTTGGGCAGCAGGATAAGATCTTAAGATCCACTGCCAGAAAAGCTGGGGCCCTGGTTTCCTTCAGCAAGCCCAGATACGGAGAGTGCATACAAACAAGTTGAGGCCACACCCCCTACCATGTTATTAATGTTATTCATTGTTTAGAGGAAATTGGCATACTTAATGAACTTTGATTGGAGAATGATTCTGAATCTGAATCAGATTAGGGTTTACATTGAACGTTCCTCTACTACAGCCTCAACAAATGATACAATGCACTCAATAAAGATTTTTAATTCAATTATTTCATTGTATGTATAAATTTGTTAGTTGAAGAGCAGAAAGTAGATTAACCAAGCAAGGCAATACTGTACAGAGGACACTGGGGCTCCTTTCTTTGGTGTTAAGTGATAGTACCAACCTCTAGTACTCACCTCGTGTATCCCACATCATTACAGTAACTCAGATGCATCTCCGTGCAGGTAGCTGCAGTGAACAAAAACATATGTTATCACACAAAATTCATGTACGTTTAGTCAGGGAGCCAGCCAGCCAGTCACAAACCGCAGACATACTATAAACAAACAACCAGTCACAACATGGTGAGTCTTAAGTTACCCTAACATCCTTGTCTTTTAGAATGGAGTCATCAGACAAAACTATGAGGCAGATATCCAAACCACTAACATACTACGTTGTGATTTATATCATAAAACAATATACATATATAAAATATATCAATACAAACATAGGGTTGCAATGTATCCAGATCTAGTTTGTTTGTTGTTTGTTTCCAATCATTCATGAATGGAAAATGTAGGCTTATCTTAGATTGATGTTGAGTTACTTACGTTTTGTTTCGGTCACATTGTTATTGCATCTTCCTGTGTGGGGGAGGGAAAAATGCCACACATGAAATTGGATGAAATAATGGGACGTAACATGTATATATATAAACGCTAGAGGGCGCCATTTGTCTACACAATGCAGAACTTTGGCTGTTTTGTGAAGTGATTTTTTTCTGGGTAATTTTAAAGCTTTAGAAATAGATTATACTCAATTTATACGCAAAGTTGAGGCAGAGCTTAAATCTACAGTCAAATATACATATACTGTGTATAAAGAAGAGAATGGTGGATGAATGCGCACACATTGAATTCAATGGAGGCCACCCATGCGGTACGCATATAGACAACCTTATAATGATGCGCCCTTTATTTCTAAAAGACGTAGGGAAAAAAAACATTACAATTAACTCACCCAAAAGTTGGTCTCCTGGATAGCAGGTCTGTTGTGGCGCGCACCAACAACTTTCCGTCAAAGCCAGAAACACCCCCCAAAGTCCTAAATGCATGTTGTCTTTTTTTTTTTTTTACGTAGACTGACAATTGGGTGATGTGGCAGCTCCGAGTTGCGAGTCACAACTTATTGAAAGCAGGACGCTAATTACAACCCGCTGCACTGAAATCTCCTCCTTTGTTTGTGCAGCGCATCCCTGACCCAAAAGAGTTGAGCCTGGCCAAGCGAGGCTTTACTGCTGCACTGATCATATTTCACTGCGCCGCTCGCTCCGTCTGGTTGTTGGGGGTGGAAAAGGAGCGAGCGAGCGTACGTGGTTCACTCATTGAAGTCGAGTTCAAACCAGCAACACAGTCATCATTGTCTCAAAGCTGGCAGAAAATATGTGCAAAAAAGTTCTGATTTATTTTTATTCATTCCCTTCTTCACAACTATTGTGAATTAGTTGGAACCTTAAATATTTGGCTGTCAATACTTTTCATGACTTCTAATTTCAATTTTATTATTTAAAAAAAATTGCTGTATCTATTAACAATCAAGGCAGGGACAAAAAACGTCGTTTTTAAATGACACAAAACCACATACTTGGATGAAACTTTGAGGAGACACATGACCCCTCACATAGTCCGTTGAATCAGTTTGTCGATCTGAATGAAAATGCAGATGGAGGAATTTGTTTGCATTTGCCAACCCCTCACCAGAGAATCCAAATAGTTGCATCAGGTCAATATAATTCTAAAATTTTCTGATCTAGGAGATAGCCTGCTCACTTCAGGCAAATTGTTTGCTGAGTTGTTTTTACTTAAGTATATTTTTACAAGTTGGGTCTCTCAATTAATTTACACACATTAATTCCAAAACCACCATGTTTTTACTGGACAGTTTATTCTTGAAACGTGAATTTGTGTTGTCTTGTGGTACAATCACACAAATTTAAATGCATGGCACTGGACACAATATTAAAAGTCAATTCAACTGTTGTCTGAGTCTAAATTATAAGATTTTATGTACATAAATAAGATTTCTTTACAATGTCAATGTAACTGGAAATGTACAGTACAATACCATTTATGATATAAATGCAAAATGTATAAGCTTGTGTACATTTACTTGTGTGAAGAAATCCTTGTCAGTGCCTCTGAAGAAAAACTGATCAGCCCTATGGAAATTAACAGTCTGTAGCCTTTAAAAGGATCTTTGGCACTCATCACAACAATGCCTGCCTGCATTCAGCATACATTGTTACATGTCCTTGACAAAAACAATTGGTCACACTTTCTTCGGGAAACACGTGACCGAGCCCTCGGGGGAAATGTCCTTGAGCAGCGTACAGGTTCTCGTCCATTTGCTCCCGAGCTACTTTCATCTAAGCATTGCAAGCAGAAGGTGTGCCGTTGACACCTCATTAGAAAGAGCTGCACACTGAATTCATGTTCTAGCACAGTTGTCTTCTGTCGTGTCAAATGTGCTGCTCCAGCTGCTGGTAGACAGTAAGTAATGATCCTTTCTAAAAAAGCGTCCAATGATACGAACCAGGACTTTTCTGTACTGATGCCGCAGTAGACAGTAGACAAATGGGTCACTTGAAGCCTTGGCGTAGCACAGACATTTGGTGATGATGCCCCAGTACTGTGGGATGTGCACAGAGGGCAACAACTCCACTAACCTGCAAGAGGGAAGACAGGGGTTTGAAATGTGCACAAATATTATGCTTATCTTATGTAGGCAAAATAAAAGTAGGCTAAATGTATTGTTAAATTAATACCTCTCTGATTCCATTCTTCACAACATGAATATAGTCTAGCTCCATTAGCCCGGTGCTTCTAGGGCAGTGTTATTTTATTTTTATTTTTTTGTTATGCCACCACCACCAGCAAGAAGGAAATATTTTACGCTCAGCTTTACTCTCTGGCGCAATTACGAATTTTGTCATTTGACAAGAAATATTTTCTAAATACACCTTTGCAGAGGAGCTCATACTCTGAAAATGAGTGTCACTGCCATCTAGTGTAGTAAATGTGCAATTACACTTAATTCTAATACGGTGTGAAAAACTCAAATTCATTTGTCTGTAATACTGCTATAAATACCCCCCTACATAAAACTGTATTTAACATAAAAACGACAAAATAAAGAAATGTAGATCAATTTACAACAGAAATATGTTTTCATTTCTTAGTCTCTTCCTATCTTTCTTTTCATCCCTGATAAATATTTTCCCATACTGTTGCTTAAGGGTTCTTCTACTCTGTGCGCAGTGTGTCCATGTTTGTAAGAGTGCTGTTGCAAGAACTAAATGATTCTCTTTCAACTCGTAAAACTAGAATGATTTTGCGGCGATATTCTTCATGAATACACGTGTTGTATGGAGAGAAATGAACCTCACAATCGTTGAATAAAAATAAAAAAAGAACAACAAATTGCACAGAAAAGATATTGTAAACGCAGACTGTCATAGAATGCAATTAATTTAGTCATTGCTAATATTCTTAGGTTTATTGTTTTAATGTCAAACTCACTGCTGCTGACTAAGAGAAGAAAAATGGTGGAAGCCCAAGACTTCTGCACAGTCCTGTATATTATCCAGTAATTTTCTACTCAACTTTTCTTCATTAGGGTTTGTGTGCATTTAAAATCATACAAAGTTAGTAATTACCTTGTTATAACATATGGTGAATAGCAGAAGATGAAGGAACCTATGAAAATGCAAATTTTCTTTGTGGCCCTCTGTCTCCTCTTCTTCTGTTGTGCCAAACACCTTTCTTTCACACTGGGAAGACAAAGAAACATTCGTGCACACGTTACAAGCTATAAAATATTGACACGCTCGCTTAGTGGGAATTTGCTTGACACGACAACAGACAAGCAATTAAACTTCACCATGCTGTACCTGGGGTGAATGTCAACCAAGAGGAGCAGAGTCTGGACTGTGATGACGTCTATCCTCTTGCAGTGGGACTTGGCCACTCTCAAAACTTTGAGGTAGGAGAAGCAAAGCACTGCCAGACTAAAAGTAAAGCTACAGCAATGGAGCAGCACTGTGAAGGTGGCATAGGCGGCCAGCTGGGACCTTCCATCTGCGGCCAGGTGAACGGTGCATGAGGCGTACGTGTGGCTGTAGCCTCCCCAATCCATGAGCAGCTGAGTCAGAGAGAAGGTGAGGGACTGCAGCCAGGAATAGACCACCATCAGAATGGCATCCCTGTAGCCCATCTTACTGGAATAGCTCAGAGGGAACATGACGGCGATCCACCTGTCCAGGCTGAGAGCGGCCATGCTCAACATACTGTTAGTGATGAGGAACGTCTCGGCAAAGCTGACCAGTTGGCAGAACGACTTCCCGAAGGGCTCTGCGCTTTTGGCCACCCCGAAAAAGGTGGCAGGCATGTTGATGAAAGCCAGGAGAATGTTGGAGAAAGATAGGTTCAGGACAAAGATTCCCGGCACGTGGGACCTCAACTCTGAGCTGTGGGTGAAACACAGCAGCACCGACATGTTGGTCACCAAGGAAACAACAGCCACCACCACGATGGATACTTCCAGAAGGAACTCGGGGATGGTCATCATTGGAGGTTCCGCTTTACCAGCACTTGTGGAACAAAGTCCTACATGTTTGAGCTCCCCATCATCTGAGATATATTGCCACACAAAGTGCTCATGTGGAGAGCTGTCCAGTGCTGAAACACCTAAATTGATCCCTTCTGGCATGAGCTGCCTCAGTTACTCCTAATCATTCTTCTCACCTATTGTGGACTAACTGCAGAAAAGACCAGAGGAAAAGTGCGTGGACGGTGGTTTGCTCTCTCTCTTTCTATCTCGTGGCTTTCAAACATGCGCACTAGCCGGCGCCTCCTCTCACGCTGAAGATGCCGTGCGCCCTGCACGTGCAGCCGCTTGCTGCCTCATGTGACGCTTGAACAATATTCATGCAAGCAGCGCTTAATAGGGGCTTGTCAGGGTGTTTGCACCCTCATTTGGGATATTTTCTACTCAGAAATTGTTTGATTCCCAGAGGAACGCAACATCAAGCTTTACAATGCATAGACTCACGAGGTGTGCATGCTTTATATGAAAAACATCTCATCTGCTTTCGCAAAGAAAATCATCTCCAAGTATGACTAACATTGTCCTTGGCATAATAATGTACTAATGTGTTTTACTTATTACTTAGAGTGGCTAGACATGCCCTGCATCATACTAAGTGTTGTTTCTAATATTTATTTTCCCTATCATGTATCAAAATTAGGCACTGGCATATTAGAAACGATGATATGGTGTAATGGATATTGAAAATACATTAATACACAGATTGTAAAATTCTCTGATAGTGAGTAATATTTAGGTAAAAAAAAAAGAATATTGTTAGCCCATGCAGGGGTACCTAATGGTGTGGCCAATGGTTGTGTGTGCATGATGTGTGTTAATATTCGATACCTCGATTAAACAAAACATGACAACATGACACAACTTATGTGTGACCACCATGACAGATTGAGTTCAGGAAACAGCAGGTGAAATGTAGAAACTTGCTCGTCTCCATGGCAACGCAAAATCTCTGGTGGGCACACAACTCTTTCAACTACATCCCCTTTAGCGCTGATTTGTGCCGAACTAACCGTTTGCCAGCTCATATATGCCAAAATATTTATATCACGCATTAATCTGCGCGTGTTCTTTCGGCATCCAAGATTCTGGTTTTGCAAAGACGTACGTTGTGTATAGCTGAGCTCATGTGCATCACCTCAAGCATCCAAGTGTAAGCGTGCTTGAGCATGTGACTCTTTGGCCAGGTTGTTTCTTGTGCTACATTGTAGCACACATGGTATATTATTATTGGTGGGCGTGAAGCGCCTTACCAAACACCTGCCCAGATGTTGTTTTTCCCCCTGTGGTCTCCCCGTAGGAGCCATTTATATTCAATCATTAACAGGCTACTCCCAGAATTCGTCATGCCTTTTTATTTTTGTCAGCCTCTATCCTCAGCGGAGCTGTTGTCCTTGTGCACGTCGGCTTAATAATCGTCGGGAAAAACTCCCTTTGCTTCTAAGAAGAAAAATATCGGGAAAAATCAGGGGATGACAAGAAATACCTCCCCCCCGCCCTTCAGTGGGAAGAAACCCTCTCTGTGGTCACATGCTTCCTCTAGGTTGTGGATGTGGTTATGCAAGCCAAACAATCCTGATGGCACAAGCACTTAAGAAGTGCTGTTAGGATGCCGACGAGTCCACCCATGGCCGAATGACTCAATGCATATGCTGAGTATGCGGGGTTATTACATAACACTGCAATTCCCACGGTGGCCACCGCAGTATAAAAATCATGCGTCACGTCTTTCTGTTGTCTCAGAAGGCTTTCACACTGCCCACCTGCCCTGCACGCAAGTCAATCAGCCTATCTGCAGGTGATGATGGTCCTCACCTCAAGCAGCTCTCACTCACAAGCTCGGCGACTGAAAGATGTCGTGTCGGGGGGTGAATTAATCGAAACTACTCGCCTTAGATGAGTGTTGAGCGTGTTAGCAGGTCTCGGCTGAGCTCTGCTCGTGAACCCCAACACGCAGAGACACTCACATGTTCAGACACACTCGTTTTTAGCCACGCTCGCTGTCACTCCAGCTCACCCGCCCTGCCTCGCTCTCCCTTGCTGCATCCCTCCCAGTCACGTGCTGATAGTGGAGGAGACTGGCTGTGTGATGCTAATTTAAGATGAAAATAACAATAATATGTATAATGCTATATGTTTGTCGTTGGCACGGTATTGACAAGTAGACTCATACTGTGTAACTATCTATAGTAAGGGTGTTAAACGTTCGGCCCACGCGCCCTTTTTATGTAGCAGACCGCAAATACTAAATATAACATATTGCGAGGAGGCTCTGTTCATCTCTAGCCCGTGTGCGTCAATATCGGATATATAGCTGCAAGACAACCCCCGGAAAGAGTGGGAAAATTATCTTCTTTTTTTTTGCATTTTTCTGATCCAAAAACTACATAAACTGGGCAGATTAGTAAAGTGTTTTGAGTCCTAAATCCACAAGCTAGCAAAATGTGTAAAACAAACTGACATATTTAGCAAGCGTATCCAAGGGGGGAAATGCCCACTGAGAATTTAACACAAAAAAACAAAAAGAGAAAGAAAGATGCATTTCACAGACAGTACCAGAAGACACGCTTGAAATATGGATTTTTTAAAATTGATTGATTGATTGATATATCTTTATTTCGAACATATTTAAAACGTGAAAAATAGGGAAAAACTAAATAAAACAATTAACACTTTAAAGTGCCATATCTAAGTCCATGAAACAAACAAATATCCCCCCCAAAAAACACAACAAAGAATGTTTGAAAAGGAGTAGGAGGAAGCATAGCTTTTTAGATTCCTACCCCTTTACGAGTGCAAGAGGTGATTCCCATCCCTGAAACCCAATATGGTGCTGGCGGCTCTCCAAAAGTGATTTGTCACTAAATTTAAGTACCTTGAGAGCGTCATACTTGGTGGCAAATTGCATCGCTAAAAGTGAAAAAGTCATTCATTATAGGTGAAAAAGAAAAAAAATGGATTCCTTCTTCTTTTTGTGCCCCTCACCCTTCCACTCCCACCCCTGGTCACTAAATACTTTCCGGTCTACAAAGGGTATAAATAATATTTAATGTGGTCCAGAGAGGTTGGGGACTGCATTACTAACATTTATCATGAAATGTTGAATTTACTATTGATAGAACTTTTTTACATTTTTATTATTGATAGATAGCAAACAGACAGGGGAGACCAAAGAATTTAGTAAAGCCACCCAGTAAAACCTCCCCGTTTCATGCAAAGACCTTCTTGCAAAACAAGTGGAATAACACATATCGAATTTCTCAAACAGTGCCACCCACCACTGATATGAAATTAAAGTTGATGGGCTTCTTCCTCTAAAAAATACGTGGACTTATTATATTATTGCAACTCTTTGTTGTCATTGCACTTTGGTTACAGTAGGTGTGTTTTCTTTCCCCAGAAATCACCACTAAGATTTTTTTTTAGGTGCCAAATATTTCCTACGGTCTTCTGTGCATCTGTTTCGTGTCTTGAACCTTCTGGTAAATATGTTTTGGAGGTCTACCAAGAAGTACTACTACTAAAAAATACAGCCAGGCAAAGAACATACCATTTTCCTGGTCTGGCAATAAAAACCCAGCAAAAAAAAAACAAGACAAAAAACACAGGCAGCAGCAGCCAGCCAAGATGAACCCTTGTTACCAACACCCCCACACAAATATATAATCAACTTAACCAACACTTTGAACACTATTGCTTATGCAAATGCATGCACACAGGCCCACACACAAGTCATATGATAGAAATGTCACTGAGTTCTTTAAAATCTCATGAAATGCTTGACAGAGGACGAGTTGAGGACAGAGTTGTTTGGGTTTTGAAAGAGAGACACAGCAGAATGGAGAGAGTGAACCAGAGATAGATAGAGCATGAGTCAGCAGTCTGCCAGAAAGAAGTAGTTGAGAAATAAAGGAAGGCCTCGCAGGATTTCGCCATCTCTGAGCACTGACAAAAGAATTTCTGGCCTCACTTTACTCCGTGTGCGTGTACGTGCGTGCACGTGCGTGTCATTTCGAGGCCATCCAGTTTTGAGGAATTTATTTGAAACCAAAGTAGGCTAAAGCATTGGCTTTTTCCGCTATGAAAAGATGGTTTAGCTTAAAGCAAAATGAACACTTTGACATCAAACATGCTGCAGTATTTTCGGGTGCACGCAGAGAATTTGGAGCAGGTGGCAATAATTTTTATATTGTTTTACAAGGCAGAAATGGTGGACTGCACGTCTGACTCACATTTCTTAGGTTTGAGGTGCAAGTATGTGCCTCGCAATTGGCTGGTGAAGTATATTATAATACATATATATATATATAATAATTGACATTGCAATAGTTGAAAAAAAAAAAACTCTGATTTAATTTAGAATCTGATAGCACTTTGCACACAGGTTTGTTGCTGTCTTCAAAGGAGAGAAAACTATTGAAAAATGTTTTTGCTTCCATTTGAGGTGTTATTAGCTCCAGGAGAGTAAGGTAATTGCCATTTAATTTGGCTTGAAAAGAAACGCGAATGAATGATCCTGCAGGCTTGAGAGGTAGAACAAAGACTGGGGTGTCTTATGTGATTAGTGACTTTAAATATTTCAGATGTTCCCGAAAAGAGGACAGAAACAAGAGGAAAAAGCACAAACACATGCAAGCACACTCGCAAGAGATTCTTTTCCATCACCATCACTGTGGGATGGAAGCAGACTTTTCCCAGCAAATCAAATATAGTCCCCCAATAATATTAAAATGTTGAGTGAGTTGATTGTTGTGAAAAAAATATACAAAATTAGTTCTTGCACTTAATGTTGATTTCTTGTTCAACATTTTTGTGCCATCCTTAGATGTCATTTTGTCATGCTAGAGAACAAACACACTATGTGGTGATATTATTCAAACCCTTTGTTGTTGGGTTAGGACTTTAGAACTTTTATACAGGGAATGAAAAATGTCAAAAATGAAATACATTAAGAGTACATAGATTGTCTATATTTAAAATATATTTTTATTGTCATGCTTCTTGTTAGGGAGTCTGTGACCTCCCCAGGAAAATGGATCTCCTTTTAGAATTTAAGTTTCCCATCCTAGATATAACAGCTAACACTGAAGACACACAACTTATTAACAAATCTCAAAATCATTGTCTAAATTAATTATTGCAAAATTTTATAAAACTTGACACGAGCAAGCCTGGTACTGAAATTGCATTGATTAAGCACATCTATCCTGCTTCTAAAAATGGAGAAAAATTGCAGATGAGAACACTCGACATATGGGTTTACGTAATCTTTTCCGAGACTAATTGAGCAGTTATGGAACCACATTTTAAAGAGGATGGTGCCTTTGCCTGTAATACACCATGAGTTATAGTCAATAGTGTGTGCATGAGTGTTTGTGTGTCTGTGTGTATGCATGACTCACCCAATAGAGGCAGATGGAAGTAGTTAGTGCCTACTGTATTGCTGTCTGCCTTAATTCTGTCATTCTGTCATGTCGGATGGCTCTGTGGACGCTTTTGCCAAGATGTTCCATCCCATAATTATCTCCCTGAATAATGTGTTTCCTTGCTGTAGGTTACTGCCATCTGTTTTCTATAGAAGCATAGATGTAATATTTACTAGCATCACTTAAGCTACTGTAGGTGGTCAAAAGGTTTCTTGTAAATCGCCTTCACTTTTAACAACACTGAGATGATATTTTGCAAAAATGTTAGTTACCCCCCCCCCCCCCCCCCCCATTTCAATTAAATTGAATAATTGGCTAAACAAAAGGGCCAACTGCTATTGACAGGTGGTGCGCCACTGTGGTTGCATTTCCATGTACACAATAGATTATGCTTTGGAAAATGTATTCAAAACAAAGCAAGCACTGCAAAAAATACACATCCTTTTTTTTTATTGTTATATACATTATTTAAACCTGACGTCATACACTAGAGGCTGCATGCACTGCACTTAACCAGCACTCATAGATGTCCTGCATGTTTTGTCCATTTAAATTTAGAGTAAAATAAAACGTTCAGTATAACTCGTGACCCCAAAGACTAAAATTAACAAACATTTCAAATCCTTTTCTTGCTCAGCAAGATTTGTTCCATCTTGTGTGTGTCTGTGCTTTGGTATCTGTGTGTGAACATATTTTTCTGATTGCGTATGACACATCTGGCGACGTCACGAAAATCCAACTTGTGATATTACCGTGCTGCTGTTAGACTGAAGCAAGCAAACACACAGCAAATTCTACCAACTAGAAAGTACATATAAAATTTTGGAAAAATTGTTTTGTTGCAATAAAATACCAAAGTAAAAACAAACAGCATCCAATATAGTCCAATGTAGCTGTACTGTTTTTTTAGTATCTTTACATTTAGGTAATTGTGAGCATGTTAATGCCCAGTAAACGTCTCATCCCGCCAAGAACCCCTGAGAACACAAGACAGTCATTAATAAATGCTTAAGGACTTACTAGAAGTTTCAGGCCTGAAAATCTCACCTCGCTTCTGACTCTGCCATCTCTGTTAACCCATTTGAAGATGTAGCGATGTCTGTCACAAAAGATAGAATACTGATTCAATGTGCTGGCTCTTTTCAACACTTTAATGGTAATTCATTTCCAACCTTGGCTCTCTTCCGAATTTGACTCCAATTCATAGGAATGCTTTGTCTGTGACTCCGCAAGAAAATGTTTGATTTTGTCCGAGGGTATGGCAAAGGAGATGCCTGCTGTCACTTTCAAAGTGTTGATCCCTATCACCTCACCATCCTGAAACAAATATAAAGGTGTACGATATCACACACTTCGGACTTGACTGGATTCATAATAATGACCACCAAGACATGTCTGTATTAGAACTCAGGTCAAAATCATTTATAGTCTGTTTGTAGTTCTGCACTGCTTATGATTTAGAGCATTATAATTAGGTTGGTGCCAGGCCCTCCTCACTAACAGCTAATTCTACTGAAGGTACAATATTTACTGTTTTTGAAAAGATACTGTTGGTGCTGTGCTGGAGATGATGAGAAATCCTGATTCTGTAGTAAATAACCAGCACTGAACTGTAACACTTGTAGGAAAGAAAGGAAAACAGCACCATCTACTGGATTGGGTCACCACTTGTTTTTAGAGTCTGAAGAAAAAAAAACTGCTGGGATTTGCACCAGCACACTCATCACGCTTGTAAGGATAAGGAATGAATGGATGAATAACGATTTGCAGTACAATTCAGGGTTTCATAAAATACTCACCAAGTTAACAAGGGGCCCTCCAGAATTTCCATACTTGTCCCAAAGGAAGTAAAAGTTGCTGCAGAATCATCCTGAAGATGCTGTGATAGTAACATTAATTAAAAGAGAATTAGAAAATATATCAAGTTCTCAAACCCTGAAAAAAAGTCTGCAGACTCGACAACATTACTGTAGGAAGAATCCCGGACCTGCAATCATGGGCGGAGTTGAAAGGAGGGCGACGAAGGGGGGGCCACGGGGTAGGGGTCGCGGCTCCATCCAGACAGAATACAATGGACATACTCATGGTTCAGCTCCCTCAGTTTCACCTATCTGTGAGCATTTTAATCATTATTATTAATTTATTTTTTTGCAATGCTAACTTCCACACAACTTTTATTCCCTACACGCACTATGAAAGTGATTGAACATGTATTAGTCAGTAGGGTAATTATTATAGTTATCAAAAAGAGGATTGTATGAAACTGAAATACATGTTAAACTTTGTACTTTGTACATTGCAGAGTTTGCACTTTTTAAGTAGAGGACTTGCATTAGTATTTACTTGCCTATGTTTACCAGTCTTTGCTGTATTTCTATAGTCAAAACACAACGTTCGGATTATTATAGAGTTTGTGGAATATGAATTATGTAAATCAGACTGTTTTTCAATCTATTTCACGGGGTGGCCATATTGCCTTAGGTTGCCATGCTGACGACTGGAAATGACACCAGAGTGTCTAAGGGTTCAGCTTGTGAATCTCACATGAACAAACCTAGAAAACTGGGGAGTCTTAATGGTCATTAGCTGAGCCCGTAGGCACTGTGATCAAGTCAAATTTACTTAATAAGCCCTTAATAACAAAGAGTCTCAAAGGGGTCATTAGCGGAGCCCGAGCAAGCCCTTCGGCACTGTGATCAATAAGTCAAGTCAAATTTATTTATATAACCCTTAATCACAAAAGACTGTCAAAGGGCTTTACAGGCCTACAGTCGACACATCTCTGGCTTCATTTTCAGGTGGCAGCAAGTGGCAAAATGGCTACCCACTGAGATGGATAAATATAGCTGCTTATCTCATATTCCACAAATGCATGAATCAGAATACTGTGTTTATACTAGTGGGGACACATAGAACCACATTAGAGCAAATCATTTTTTGGACCAGATTAGCCCTTAAAAAAATGTTCTAAATTATTCTGCTTTCCCTCCTTCAGACGGGAACTTTCAAGCGAGTTTTTAAGCGTCTGTAATCTTACGTTTAATTTAAAACTAAAGACTGAATTAAAACATAAAATTGCATTATTTGACTGGCTGATGAAGCCACAGTGGAGTGAAATGGCAAACTTGGATTTTGGTCCTCAAACACATACAGCCTGAAGAATATACTGTAGGTCACAAAGATGATCCATTTCCTTTGCCACTTCAAACATGCCACATTTTGTAAAAGCAGAGCGCAGTTACCATAGCGGGTCAGTAACAAAAGCTGCAGTATTAGAGATGGCTTAATATTTAATTTCTCAAGTGTAAATCGAATTCCCTCGTGGCACTGCAAAGGAGTCATGTTTTTTTTTGTTTTTTTTCAGAAGACAAAGACAAAAAAAAAGCCATAAACCACCATCAACTGCAGGTTAAATGCTCCCAAAGCTTATTAATTGTGTTAAATATACAACTTTGATCATACAATCATCAAGGTGGAATAAAAATGTCAAGATGCATACATAAGGAAGAAAATCCATGGCAACGACTTTCCTCTTTAAATAATAAGTCACAAAGAGGGGTGACAGTGGTGCCATTCTCCATGCAGAGATAAATACATGTCAAAGAACAAATACATTCAGTGTTGTGAGATTGTTTTTGACAGTATTCACTCCCTGTGAAATGTCTAAAAAAAACAAGAGTATAAATAGTAAACATTCAAGCATTATGTCCTCTTCTTCTTTTCATGAGGCTTAAATTCAAGTTTTAAACAAGATATATGTATGTTGTTGGTTTTTTCTTGAGGCTTTACAGAATCTTTCTGCAGACAAGAGTTTGGCAGTAGCACTGTAAGGGTTGAAGACACTGGCTTTGTGTTTGTTCAACAAATTTTGGAAAGGTTTATCAAATTTAGTGAAACGAATCATTTACTTTTAACATTCCAGTGAGTTCCCTAACAAAGCAAAGTGAAACTTTCTGGATGTTCTTTACAAATGCACTATTTGGGGGCAATATTTTATGAGAATGTCAAACACCTGTGGACCACAGAGGTCTTTTTTTTTTTTTTTTTGTCACTTGACCCACTGGTAAAACCCGTGAATAGTATAAAATTGTGGACACAAAAAATACAGACAAAAAAAATCTTGCCTGGTTTAGCTATAAACAAAGCTCAATTAGGCTGATTATCTAACCATGACAACCCCATTAAGGCTCGATCGATAGGAAACACTAACGATGTAATGTTATCCTCTCAAGCGTCATTCACATCATACACTGCCCTCACAATAAGTGCTCGGTAAAAACATTCTTTTATCCTACTTCTTCAGAATATCCCCTCACTTATTTGACACTTTTTGCCTTCAGAACCGAAACCGACACCGATACGCCCTCTCTCTACCAAGAGGTGAAAAAAGGTCGCTTGCAGTGGAAAGTCTGAGTGAAGGCGTTGCTCAAGGTGACCACGCGGCCCTGGCCACCTGATCGGCTGCGCTCGACCACCACGCGGGGCATCTTTACCAGTTGTAGGGGGCTCTTGCCATCCTTAAGAGCTTGGGTGAGATTCAACACCTGGTGAAGGCAGGATTCATGTTGATTATATTCAGGAGCAATGCAAATTATCAATAGATAACACTTCAGAAAGAAAAAGACAGACTAAAGGAGAGACAACAATACCTGGCCCCTCATGACGGACATCTGTTTCTCAAACATGGTCTTGTCAAAGCCTTTGTCTCTCTGATGATGAGAAGAGATCGACTCACGTTAGCTGGACTATTACTGTTAAACTTTACAATTAAAAAAAATCAATTGTGAAAAGTACGCAATTGCTCTGTACCATAAACATCTCATAGAGGTCCTCAATGAGGTCCTGCACAAAGTTCATGTCTGAGAGGCGGGACAGCACCAGCTCTTTGGTCTCCTGGGAGAAAGCCACCTTGGCCTGGGGGAGCCACGCCCAGTGAAAGGGATCTGAAGAGAGAACATCAGTCATAAACTCTCAACATTTGATCTCAAACAGCACAGATACAGGATGGCTTGAGTATGTAGATTGTAAGATTGAGACAAAACTACGATACAGGCGTGCGTGTATATGCATACATCCTGTTGGTCAACATTCTAAAAAAAAAAAAACAGTTGGGAGTTCAATCACTGTTAAACAATGAGTCAGATTAAAACTTTGCATAATCACTTCATTATCAAAGCTCACTGATGTGAAACATCACCAGAAACCAATCCTATAAAAGCTCTGACTTACAGGCTCTCCATTCATCAGGGTGCTTAAAGGGAAAGGCCAGGCCATTGTCAATGGCTGCAATCTTGATGCAAGGCTCCGAACTGTTCTCTAGCCTCTCGGCATCCTGCAGCAAGAAGAGAGATTCAATGATTAATGGCTGACGCCACCATCACTTATTGATCGCTGTCCACAAGCCTGAATAATCGGGCCGACAGATGACAGCCCTGTACTTGTTAATCGATATGTGGATAATAATGACTGATGGCAAGTAGTAAGATGGCTCTGGCGTCCACAGGAATCTGGAGAACTGTATTCCAAGCCTTTATCTGTTTTTATTGTATTGTTTGTTATTTATAATAGGGCTGGACAAACAACTCACTTCAGTAAATTATGATCATTATGAAATGTCAATCATGTATAATTCCATCCCCTGTATTGCTAAAACATGCATGTTAGGTTGATAGAAGATTCTCAATGTGATGTGAATGTGAGCATAAAGTAACTATCTGTAACCAGCAGAGGGAGCAACTACATCGTACTCAACTTCTTTGCTGCGTCACGCAAAATGTAAAAAAAAAAAAAGAAAAAGAAAGGAAAAAATGCACATTCAGCGATTAGATGACAGATGATACATAATTAACTTGTGTATTCACCTTTTATGACCCATTCTGCTAATTGTTTTCTGTTGTATAATATAGCTTGGCTCAATAAATGTTGGGAAATACTGCTGTGAAGGGTTCAAAAGACATTTCATTCTAATGCCATCAAATTGCCATCATGCACAATTTCAAAGGGCTATTAGTTCTATGATTAGACTCACCTTTGGTCCCTCGCACTCTCCTGGTTTCTCATACTTGATCAACCAGTTGTCGTTCCCTCGATCTGGCAAGGAGTATATTTCATTAAGGCAAGATAGAACCAAGCAGTGACTTTCAACTCACAATTTTGAACGAGTCGTTGACATTTAGAAAAAAATACATTTGTATTCTGATAGAGAGAGAGAGGTGAGAGAGCGAGTGGCTAAGAGAGCGAGTGGCTAAGAGAGCGAGAGCAAGAGAGGAGTTGCAGAAGCAGGAAAATAAATTGACTATTGCTCTCTAATGTTGCACACTTGGAAGACAAACCTGTGTTTCGGATGACATAATCCAGCACCACCAGCCGCTCAAACTGGGACTGTAACTGTTTTCTGATGTTTTCTGGCAGAGGTTCTGCCTCAAAATGCCTCAGCCAATGGTCGGCTTCACGATAACCCTCCACAAACAGTTGGAATGAGCCCACCTTAAAAAAGAGAGAAAACCACCAAGGGTTACATCACTGTTCCTCAGCATTTCAATTTTAGCTGTGTGTAATTATGACATCAAATGGAAGATACTACTTCAGCTAACTTCCTTGTTTTACTTCTTGTCAGCATTGTTTCCACAAACAAATTAAATCCAGTACAAGGGTTGCATCAAGAATGTGGCCTGTCCAAAATTGAGTCATGCTGAAAAGTTAATAGCAACTAGTTAATAGTTAATAGCCTTGCGCTCTAGCACTCACTAGAAAACACAGATGTATAGAACGTAATCCTGTTCACATACTTTCAAAGGTTGACTTAAAGTGAATCAGAGGTTCTTATATATATATATATATATATTAAAAAAACAAGGTCTGCAAAAGAAAGTTTGGAAATCACAATAAGAAGGAGCCGGTACTACCTTTGGTGGCAGGCCCACTCTGTGGAAGCGTCGTCCCACTTTGGGCACTTTCTCTAAAGCGTACTTCTTCCCTCTGGATTTGGCTCTGTCTATGGCACTGTAGTGAAAGGTCTCACTCGCCAAATACACCACCTGACAGACCAGAAGAGGGCACTCAGTTCACTTGCTGCAACTGCAGCTGGTGAAGAAAAAAAAAAAACACTATTTACACATGAGAAATTCTAACCTTTGTTTTTGGCACCACACCCAGGCCCAGTTTGCTATCAACTAGCGATGCAGCAGCCTCTGAGAGGTAGCCCTGGTTTGGCAACAAACAGCCTCGACCAAAACAGCACGGACAGCAGAGCTAAAAAAAGACAAGCACACAATGGTGATGGACTCTACCTGCTTACATGTGACTGGAAAGACAAATCATGTAACTTGAATACCTTGTGAAAATATTTGGTCCATTTGGGATTCAGGTGACCATATGGTTCCTCTGACTTTGGTTTGAAAACACCAATGACTTTCTGTTGAAGACAATATGATTTGAGTTCCAAATGGCAAAAAAATAATAATAATAATAAACTGCCATTAGTAGAACAATTTTAGTGCATCGTTCCGACTTATTGATGCAACAATATTTTGCTCTAATGACTAGACAAAAATTAACACTTTGTTTTGAGAAAAAAAAAAACCCACTTAAAAATATGAATACAGCTTTGGTGTCATTGCAGAATGTCACAAATAAATGCCTTTCCTTACCCCTTTAGGATCTTTGACAAAGTAACTCCCACTGGAGCCCTGCAAAATCCTCTCTGGGAAGACACCAGCCTCAATGGCTTGCTCAGCCCTTTGGATAATATCCGCAAACTCAGGGTCATCTGGAAAGTGGTTGAAGTCCCCACTGTTAATACCTAAAAGGACCAATGGAAATCTGTATAAGAATCTTGTCTCATCAATGACACAGCAATATTCCACCAAGCCACAAATACCAGCAATAAATATTTATAGCCATATTTTTTGGGGGTTGTGAAACATTGTCCCTTTTGGATCCTTCATGACTTGTGTACACAGGTGTTTAAAAAGACAGGAGGATATTAACGCCTATTAGATCAGCATGTTTACTTGTAGCCTAAATTTGTAAACCTAATAAACTGTGCTTGAATAACATCAGCACAGCACACAGACACACAAACACAATACAATAAAAGATAAGCTAGATGATTATATATCCCATGAGGTAGCATATAATAGCATTTTACACTAATAAAAATACTAGAGGACTTATTTAATGCTCTTCTAAGGCGAAAGGACCGAAAAATATGAAGGCAATAGTTGAATGTTATATCATCAGTGGATGATATCATGACCATTGCATCAGAGCGTGTGAGTGGACACGACTGAGTACACATTGTACTATGATAACACGTCAGCACTGTGCATTGTTACTCTCAGAATTGTCATGTTTTAAAAGTAGGATTTAAGTTCATTTAAAGCTAATAAATGGGTGCGGTTACGTGCAAATGGTGACCCAGTTTGAGAGTAAAGTGTTTCTCCTTTAAAATCAATCAATCAATCAATCAATCAATCAATATATATATATATATATATATATATATATATATATATATATATATATATATATATATATACTGATTATATATATGTACGTATATTATTATATTGCATATAATAATGCATATATAATCTACAAATCTGCAATAATAATAATATTAAAAATAGTAATAATAATAATATAAAATTAACAACCTTATTGAGACTTGATCTGTTGTTTATGTGTAAGTAAATTCTGAATAGTAAATAATGGCCGCAAACAGGGCACACCAAAATATCTTCTAAACTCCTCTCAGATGGATACAGCATCTATAAATACACCAAACTGACTCACTGACGTAATATATCTATGATATCTAGCAGCAGTAGTTATGATCAATGTTTACCTGGTGAGGCTAAAGTGTCTTTGTCCGATGACGAGCTGAGTCTGTTCCGCTTGCTCTTGTCTCGGGCACTTCTCGGAGGGGACGAGGTCCCAGCAAAACACGGCAACAATAACGCGTCTTCGCCGGAGCCTTCCGCCTCAAGCTCGGTTAAGACGCTTTCACATGAGTCCGAAATTCGTACGGCAACGCCAGGGTTAGCCTGGAGCGCCGATCCCGCTGTATTTTTGTCAAATAATACTCTTGGACGTTGTACAGAGAGGAAGTTGGACTGCGGTAGAGAAACCTCGGTTGTCTCGGTGTTCAACGCAGGTTCGGAGGTCTCTGTCGGGTCGCATTCTGACATCATTGTCACGCAATTCTTACCCCTTAAATGTATACAAGTAGAATACCACACTCTGTTTAGACTTGTGAAGAATCCATTCTAAATTGGATTGTATCTTTAAGAGCACATAGATGCCAAACACGTTATTCCAAGCCAGCTGATTTCGTTCACACTGAACATGACTGCATTCGCCGACTGTCTGACTTCCTGGTTTACTTAGTACGCATGCTCACTTGACGTTTTCCACTGTTGCCTTCGCGTTCTGTTCGTAAATCGAGAATGATTCCGATCATTAAGCTTTCATAAATGCAATCTATGAAAAAAATAAAACGTACAAATTCTGTTTTGGTAATAGTTTTGATATCCAAGTCCGACAAACAACATTTCTGAATTGAACAGTTAGACGGCTATATAATATAAAATTAACAATAGTCATATACCAGAGCCAATAGATCTGATTATTTTCAGTCAGTCACGGTACAAGATCATAAAATTATATGATTTGTAAATAAAAGTCCTAAATGAGAGAAGTGAAAGCCTTTACAATAATGGATTCACCAACTCGTTATTTTATGTCACCACTAGATGTCGGTACTGATTCACACGTAAAGACAAGGCCAAGTGTTGAGTCTCGGCAAAACCAGAATTATTTTCAAACGCTTCCCTTTCCACGCACTTCTATCTGTACTTGGATATGAAATCATACGTATTCAAAAAGTTGTTTTACAAGTCAGCCACATTTAGTATTGCTCTATTAAATAGAGTCTATTTTGCTTTCTCCTTGCCCCTGTTGAGTCTACTTTCCATTCACAGGTTCTCTTTCTTGCTTTGAAATCAAACTGATGACGTTTCAATCATGATCTTACACTTGCCACAGCTCTGTGCTAACCCCTGGATCTTCCATATAAAGCCCTCTGCCCCTTCATCACCACCCCTCTTCTCTAATATGGCAGTGCATTTGAAACATGCAAATGAGCAGTCAACCAGCTGGTTTCGCAGCAGCCATGTGATTTATCAAGGTAGGAGGTTAGGGGGTGAAGGAGACACAGGAAGGGGAGGGAGAAGAGCAAGGAGTGCTTGGGATTCAGCAAAAGGGGGGATCATCTTGGTGGATGAGAGAGAGACACTCACATTCAAAGGCATTCTTGACACAAAGCATCATTCAAACAAGTCCAATTTGCTTTGTCCATAAGGGTTTTGCTCTATGCTCTGTGTTGTTTTTGTATTTGTTCATTAGGGCACACTTGGTAAGTATTAACCGGCTAACACATAGGTGTCAAACCCAAGGCCACGGGGGCCAGATACGGCCCACCACACCCTTTCATGTGGCCCGCGAAGACAAATTGTGCAACGGCTTTGTGTCAATACTTCAATTATAAATCGTCTTTTGAAAAATTGCAAGAAATTTTTAGTACCCTTCATATTTTTTAAATATCTGAAGTTTTTGCTAGTCTCTGATTTCAAAAGTAGCTCATCATCAGTTTGTTGAGTACCCTATACTGGCGTTGACAGTCATAACGGCCCTCCGAAGGAAACCACAAGTACGATGCGGCCCCTCGACAAAAATGAGTTTGACACGCCTGGTCTAACACATGATACTGCAGAGAAGTTCATCATCATATCGCTCGAAATGTGTCAACTATTCCCATCAGGTGACATAACCCATACATTACGTATAGACTCTTCTTGTATGATCTACCAGCAGTTTCTACTCTTGCCTATTCTTTCCTCCCACTTTTCCATCCCTACAGTATGGCTGCCCGATGGAGAGGGTACGTACTCCATTAACCCACAGTTCATCTCATTTCCAATGGCGCACTTGTGATTGCTTTGTAAATAAGAACAGTCTTCTGAGTTTGTTTTTTATCCTTTTGGGAAATGTAAAAATACATGTAGTGTATACATGATTAACATATTTTTTTCTTTTAAATGAAATACACCAATACTGTGTTTTCCATAATTCTTTTTTTTTCTTCTCTCTTCTCCTTGTCAGTCAATGATAATAAATCAGTTTGGTCAGTCCAGTTGGTTTCAGACAGTTTCTGGTCTTCACCTGTTACCTGTTGAGAGAAAGTCATATGGAGGAAATATATATTTCAGTACAACAATCGGATGTTTCGATTTGAATGTGTGTTAAACTACCTCTTGGACCGAACATCTTCATGTAGCAGTATGAGCAATATGGCTTCTCATCATACTGAAAGACAATCATCAAAAGTATTTTTTTACGTTCTTTGTCTATCGTTTTACTTTTTTTTTTTTTTGTCCCGGATTACCAATTTAGTTACCTCAGCATGTTGTCCAGCGGTGAGCTGTCTTTTACACTTTTGACATTTCAGGCACAGTGGGTGGTAATCTTTTCCCAAGGACCGCTTCTTCTCACCTGAACCAACATGAGTGATGGTTATGCTAAGAAATAGGACTATGTGTTGTTCACTGTAATAAATGACAAAGATTTCTCTTAGATTTTGTTTCTCACTAATGCGTAGTCGGAGAAATGAGAAACAGAAAATAAAGAGAAAAGTGTGACTCTTATGCAAAGTTGTTTGACGACGCCCACATCCTGTTGCCGTTATGGAGACGAAAGGCTACATGCTTATAAAAGAAGAAAATGCAATATATTTTTTCGATCTAAAGATGGTAGGGAACATGGAGCTGTGTATGTCAAAACTAAGACAATCCAGACCTTTTCAACACATATAAAATGTACACCCTAAGCATCTTGTAAGATATACTTATTCGAAAATAAATGAAATGGCCTTCTTCTTCTTGGGATGGGCCAACAAGATCAGAATGTATCCCCATTTGTTTTAACACTGTACTACTTTAAAGTTTAACCTTTCCTTGTAAAAAAAAAAAAATCCATTAAAGGAATGATATTTTTATGCTTATCTGATATGGTAAAATAGACCGTATCAAAAATGAACATATTCAAAATGATTTGCTTCTGTTGAACCACAAGACGAAAGAGCAGGTGAGAGAGAAAATGTCAGAATGACAACCGTCTGGCGTAGAAAGGTAAGAGGTCATATACTCACCAAAATAGACAGGCTTCCCACAGATTGGACAGTAACTTACCATGACTGTGTTTAATCATTGATTGTCTAGCCTACTATGTGACTGGGGTACTGAGAATGAAAGAATATGCTCTCCGATGTGTGCCTATTCGCTTGAGAGAAAAAAAAAATAACCGTTGCCAGTCTTTGAGGTCACAGCCAGGATGTGGTTAGTGAAATGTCACAGAAAAAGAGAACTCTGAAACTGATGAAAAAAGAAAAAAAAAAAGAACATTGTTAAATGAACTCAGTAAGTCTACACTTTAGTTGTTTACTATTTTAATTCCATCATATTCAACATACTGTTTATACTGTAGATTCACTTTCCCTTATCTGGATAAAAAAAGAAATGTGAGTAATGCAATTTGTTACATTAAAAAAGACTCCAAACACAGCCATCTTCTCTCCAGCTCACATTTAATTCAAACTAAAAAGGAGGCAAGCCATTGAATCAAGAAGGGAAATCAGACACTTGGGCCTTTCTTTGCCTCCGTCTCTCTTGTTCTCACTCACTCGACACTCACGACCCAACGAGCACTCGCAGCCACACTCATGCACAGACCATTTCCAGTGACATCACAAGAGGTCACAGCCAAAAAGCAGGAGGAGAGGCAGCGTGAGACCAAGTTGGGAGGAAGGAAAAAAGTCACGTGGAGAGCAGCAGACTCTTGAGTCAGTGTGGAGGCGGTTATTCCCGCACGATAGTTGTTGGAAGTGGACCTCAGGAGGGACATTTGTGAGGAAGGGGGATGAGTAAGAAAAGGATGGACTCGAATTGAATTTATTGAGTACGCCTCATCGTTGGAAAACTACTTTTATGTGGCTCCATGTGTTTCTTGCTTATGTTTGACTAATGTAGACTGCAGATATTGATTCATACGGACAAGAATGCTTGGTATGTTTATCATTTCAAATGTGTTTTCTCTTGTCTGACACATCATATAATCTGTTCATCATTTCAATCGCTGATGAATTTCAGAAGGTCATGAAATATGAGGTATATCATCATTTGCATATTTTCCAACAGCCCTCTCCCGTGTGTCATGATTTGGAGATGTTGGGTTGGAATACCAAGTAGCTTCTGTATCTCATCTGACCCCACAGGATGCCTATAGTGTCATGTTTCTCCATTAGCATTCATGTGTCTGGCACTGTTATATAGTCCATTGTGTTTTGATAGAAAGGAAATTGTCAGGATTTTAATACAGGGGTAGAATATGCAGTGAAAACAAAACAAGGGGCTGTTCTGATGTCACCAAAAGGCATAAATCAATGAGGATCCCTGCTGGCCGTAATACAATTGAATAAAAAAAAAATAAAGTAAGTAAAGAGTAAGAAATGACAACGAAAGGGAGCGCAAGGCGCAGAGACAAGCAAGCAATGTACTGTAATTGTGAAAGGAGCAAATGAAAGGAAACAAGAGGAGGTATGAGAGGGGGCGTTAAAACCACATTTCCCAGTGGATATTTTGGCTGCATTTGAAAAAAAAACCTGCCAAAATTCTTGACAAACACATTCCTGCTTTGGCACACTGCAAATGCAAGGTTCACTTCTGCCAAGTCACATGAGATACACCAACACACTGGATGGAGAAATGTGGGAATAGATCTGTGAGTAGGATTTGCAACAACATTGAATGAATGCCGTTAACCACCAGGCAGGCCTTGCAGAGAAAAGGCGGAACTGGCTGGCGCTTCTCTTCATCTCCTCTGGTGACTTGAAATTTGCCAAGGCCGAACCCTCCAGTGCTTTGAGAATAGGGGGGGGGGGTCTTCTGCCCACACATAAATGTACTTTTAATGTGTCGAGATACATTCACACTTAACTAAAGCCCTGGAGAGCCTCGTCTTTCTCTATTCAGCCGCTCGCATCCACTCATTAGCAGGTGTAGGAATCGGAATCCCTACACTGTTCCGACATGGCTTTGCATCTTAAAACACATGGAAAACAAGTACTTAGAATACTAATTACCTATTCAAAACAATGTAAAAAACTCTAGGATTAGTTTACACCAGCGTATATCGTTTTAGCAAAAACGAAATGTGGAAAAACTCTGAGAATTAGAAAAGCATCGATGCTCAAGCATACTCGTTTATGTTATGATGCAAGTAGCGCTCACAACAAAATGTGGTGTTTTTCACTATACCCCCCTCTGTGACAATCTAAAGACTATAATCTCCACTTTGGCTGTCAGTGGACGGAAAAGTTGAGAAATAAATCCTTGTTTTTCCGTTTTAATCTGCCAAATCCCTAGATTCTTATATGTAGTGATATTATCGTGGAACTGATCCTTTACTTGCACAAGTGAGTGGCTGGGTCAATTAGATTGCATTATAGGGTCATTTGTTTGCCAAAACATGATAAGGCAAAGCAGTTTCAGTATTGTTTGTAGCAGCATTCACATCATGTAAAAGGAATACTTAACTTGCTTGACACAAATAATCACAATATTTGGACGCAAATATTTGTTAACTAAAGTGAGAATGCAGTTATTTCCCTTTATATACAAGCCAGAATTCAGTGGCGAGGGCTTGAAATGTATCCATACACAGTATATTTATGTTCTAATGTCTATCTACTGTACATCATTTTGTGATGTTATAACGTGAACAGTGAATTGTAACAATAATTTTAAAACTCAAATGACCAGGCTCAAGCTATGTGTGATTGATTACACTGGATTGAATTCCCAATGCAGTATGCAGAATGGCTCTAACCTACGTCAACAGAGGCTCTAACCTACGTCGAGAGGCAGGCAATGCAAAAGGAACAAATGAAATATGTTGCTTCATGCCAGTGCATTCTTAGCATAGCTCTTTGCCTTTTTATATTATTATTTTAGAATATGTGATGTTCTTTTTTACCAGGTTTTACAATGAACCCAGGGTTCCATGTCTGGCAATGTGTCTCTGCTTTACTCTGTCCAAGCCACAGAAAGCTGGAGTTTCTCCCCCCTTATTACTATGTTGACCATTCTCTTCTTATTGCCTGTATGTACTGTATGTCTGTTTGGATTATTTTATTATGATTATTTTGGGAGGTGTTTGTCATTCTACTCTTTTGTCTTAACTTTTCTCAATTTGCTCTCTCTTCAGCTGTGAACACACATGCATCGTATTCGCTATTTTCCATGTCTGTCACTCATTCTGAGTCAGCAGACTGGTTTAGCAGGCAGAGTTCAACTGGCCTGCACAAACACATAGCTTCCATTCTGCCTTCTGCTCAGGGACGGCTCCAGGATTATTATTATGATTATTATGATGATGATTATTATTGTCTCTCGAGACTAACAGAGGCCTTGACCGGTACCGGGGGGAAGAATTCATAAACATATTCAATAAAATTCTGGAGGGGCTCAAATCGGGCAACACACATTTCTAATGGATGTAAAGCCCCCCCAAAACCCCCCAGCGTAGCACCAACCCTGCTTCTATTCTGTGTGATTTTTTTTTAATTCAGTGCAGTTTAAATTTGTGCTTACTCTTAATTATATTATGCTGATAAGATCTATGATCTTTGTAAAGGCAGTTTTTATACATTGTAGTTAATGTTGCAGCTTATACAGTATTAAAAACTCTGATGGTTTTTTTTTTCCTGCGCATTACCAATTGTGCCTTTCTGTCTCAAATAAATTAAAATAATAGATCAAGAACTCATGCATGTGCAGAATTCTTTCACTCAAACAAAAGCCAGTGTCTTTGTCTCTATACCGACTAGTATCTGATAAGCACCATTCATTTTGGAATTTAATTAGACCAGAAAATCAACATTAAAACATACCCCCCCCCCCCCCCTCGCCAAACGCTTTGTTTCTCATACTTCCTATACAGCTGGGGAGGGTATGCTTTGTGACTGCCCCTCCCCAAGCTTTTGAACAAGCCAATAAGAGAGCACATCAGCGAAATGGACCCCCCCCCCGCCATCCACCCAAATACGCACACACAACACACATCCCTGGTTTTCCCTTACCACCCCATCCATTCCCTACCCCATCCCCCAGAGTCCTCTCTACACCCCATCCCCCTTTTCTACTACCCTAACCCACTTACTCATCCTGCATCCACCCATCGGCGCACCCGTGAGATTTCCACCACTTTTCTCACCCGTGTAATCTCACAACTCCCTTTTCTTCCCACTCATCCCTTTTTCCTGGACACCCTTTCCTCCGGCTCCATCCCTCCCCTTCATTACACCCACTCGCCATCTTCCTTACTCCCATCTCTGCAGCATCCCCCTACTTCCCCTCCCTCCCTCCCTCCCTCTTCATGGCCTTATCTTATGAATATCGGTAACACACTGGGTAAGAAATTGATCCTCCCCGCCTGTCTGTGGCCACTGCCACAGCGCATTAGCCTGTGTGATGGGTGCGTATGTGCGTGTGTGTGTTGTTGCTTGAGGCAGAGAAATAGGAGGGAGGATGGAGGAAGAAGGAGGGAGCAAGAGGAGGAGGAGGAGGGTAGGGTGGAGGGTTATTTGCATATCATCAAAGTCGGAAAAGGGAGCGTAATGAGGAGAGAATGTCTGTGGATGTGTGTATTAGGAGTGGCTCTGATGAGTGTGAAATTACTGAGCAAAACCAAGAGAATAATGTTGAGAGTTAAACTGGGCTGGGCTGGTTTTAATGGGATGGGTTAAGTGCAAACACACAAAATTACACACACACAAACGTACTGTATGTATATATAGAGCCTAGAATCTAGGCCCGACTGCAAGCCAGAGTACATAGTTGTGACATTGATCTGAAATATTTTGACTGGAAAAAAAAAGTGTATTTCTTACGCTCGGATTCCGTACTCAGCTCTATATAGAATTTTTTTTTTACCCGAACGGTAAAACGTGGCAAGAACTAAACATGTGATCCGATCTAAGTATTTCTTGTTAAGTATCTTTGTGTTACTATCCAGCAATAGGAAATTGCATGAAACTTTTTCGAACACAACAAATATCTACGACAAACTTCCAACGCTGGATGAAACAGCTGCAATCGGTAGGCTTGGTATTTGTAAATAAATAATTTAAAGCCCCTTTTAGCCTGCCTCTTTGCCATCCAGCTTCCGATTTAACAGACACTATTAATCGAACGTAGATATAAATGCTCCTTCGTTTTATCTCATACGTTTGTTATTTCGAATATGAGATTATATGACAACGTATTATGCCCACTGGAGTTGTATATCTATGTTTTTTCACGATCTGAGAACATTTATCAGGATATGTGGCGTGAGTAATGGACAAATCGGCAATCTATTGCTCTGGTCTGTTACAATCCGACCAGCGTTGACGGTCTGTCACATTTCACGCTGACACCAAGCGAACACTCGGAGCTCAGACACACATACACACACGCTGTAATATCGACAGATTGAAGTCAGGAGTACGAGTCCACGAGATCACGTTGCAGGTTGGTAGTCGGAAAAACTCGGGAAGATTACAGAAAAGACGATAAACCATAAATACCGTTCGTTATTTCTTTGTAATTTCAGGCTGGCGACTTTTTGATTGCCCTCTTTTATGTCTTTACCCCTGTTAAGCAAAGAAACGTGACCGGCGATTGTAGTTGGCTCGACTAACTCTAAAGTTTTCCTCCTTTTTTCTCCTTTTCGCTCACAACCACGCAGTTTAAAGGTATTTTAGGCGTGGGTGGCAAGCAACTGGATCCCCCCCCCCCCCCAATCGTGTTGGTCGCTGTAGGAGGAGGGGTTGCGATATCTTTTCAAGCTAGCGAACGGCACTACGTAGACCCGCGTAACAAGTTTAATTTGTTGCTAAAGTGATCAAACTTGTAATAAAGTCAGTTCGGGAATCAATTAGGATGAGAAAGCGAATGCGTAGTTATATGAAATATATTTAGAAAGCAGTGTGTTAAGCGCACTTAACGTTAGCCAGCTCCCAACAAGATCACAGCCTGGGAGCGAGCGAGCCACATCACTCTATCACATGTTTATGTTTAAAAGTTGTTCAGTGAGTATTTTCACGTATGCGGGAAGATGGATGATAGTTTTAGTCGTCTTTTAACCCACTTCGATTTAAAGAGTGAACGACGTTGTTTACTTGATCACACCAACTATATCTTAAAGCTGTAGGGAAAGTATGAAATGGTCTTTTGACAGTCGCAATGTGATGTTAACTGTGGTTCTTTTTCTGTTAACTGTGTCTCAACTACGACAAGCATCCTATCTAAGTGCAAACCAGTCGAAAAGAGGAAGCCGAGGAAATCCCCCAAAAGGAAATGCCAATCGCAGCCACTGGCCAGCCGACGACTCAAGAGCCCAGAGTGTGCCCCCGGCTGCCTTCCACCCCTGAACCGGTCCCTAAAGGGGCTGATTTATTTGAAGAGGCGGGGGCGGCGGAGTCGGCGGAGCGAACAGAGTACGGGGGCGCGGAGGGGGCCAGAGGCGTCGGGGGGTATAGTTACAGCCACAGCGGCAGTCGGAGCTTACAGCCAGCATTCACCGACAGCTCTCCGCCGCAGTCTCCAGCCGCGTCCTCCTCTTTTCTCTTCCACCCCTTCCACGGCCACCAAATGGCAATGGAGCCCCCCAGGACCCGATCGCGGTCCCGGTCTGGATATTACCAGCAGTATAATGGTGGGAATGGAATTACTGGCAGCGGAGTGATAGGAACTAACCAGCAGAATCATCAGCAGCAGCAGCAGCAACAACAGCAGCAGCAGCAGCAGCACAGTGCCGGTGGTTGCACTCCCCTTGGGGCTCACAGCAGCCAAGCAGAGATCCAGCAGCGAGCTCTGGGAAGTAACGCCTCCCTTGGCATCCAGAGGCTTCCCCCTGTTCTTGGAGCTCTCCGCATCCCAACTGAAGGTACACTGCTGTGTATGTGTTTATGAATATTTAGAATATATACAAAGATAAACAGTTTGTGAAACATTACCATATTGTGTTCACTTAAGTCGGGATTTACTTTTGTGGAGGGGTGTCAAGCTGTCATTGCAAATCATTGTGAAAAATTTGTACTTATATCTTTGTTATTACGTCCATACAATTGCAACTGCATTTTATTGTTCATTAATTGTACAGAATACATTTTTTTATTACATGCATACTTTGAAAACAAATCATGTTCATTAGTGGTAACCAAGTGCAAAAGATCTACACACATCCATTTATTTTCTATGCCGATCATCCTTTTGAGTTAGTTGCAGGGACCTGGAGCCCATCTCAACTGACTTTGGGCAAAAGACAGAGTATACCCTGGATTGGTCACCTGTCAATCACCGGGACACATAGAGGCAAATGACAATTTGTTACTGAACACCCACTGCCAGCATGCAAGTTGAGCAACTTGCCTAGGTTCTCCCCGCTTCTCACTTTAATTCAAGTGAAATTGGCTTCTGGTCATACATATCATAATGAGGATAAGCTATATAGAAAATGGATGGCAAATTCAGTTTATGTGGGTGGAGAAAAAAAAACTTTATCAGGTCAAGAATAATTAAAAAAAAAAAAAAATCTGATGTGTTTTTTCTGCCAAAATAGAAAGAACAAATCAATTTAGTAAGAAACATGAAATTGACACACGTGAATTGCTTTAGTGGTCCACAAGAAATGGTGCAGTGGGCCGGATATGGGCCCTGGGCCTTGATTTAGACACGTGGTTTAGTGGGATTATTTGACTTTTTTTTTTTTAATTCAATCTGTAGACTAACATGGCAAAATGTGCATACTGTAATAGAATTTAAATAGCATGGGTTTGTGTTTTGCAACAGGGCTGCAGTTTGGATGTGTGGCTACTGTTAGCAACACAGAAGGCAATTGAACTACAGCAGTCTGTACAATGTGAACTGTCGTAGCCTAAAGCCGATGCGAATGTGCGTGCATTACATTGCTTCAAGGAAAGTCGTTTGGACGCAGTCACAGAAAATTTAAATAGCACGCCTTTTAAAGATGTGATTTTTATTTAATCCATTTTGATCCCACCAGGACAGTTTGTGAAAGACAAAATTATTTGTACTTGCAATTTGTTGTACCAAAATTTATGTAGCGGATAATTCAGCATCCTGTCTTTCTTTTAATTAGCATAATAATCTGACACTAAATACTCAACTAATGCACTTTTTTTCAATACAACCCAATCATAAAATCTAATGTCGTATTGCTTTCAAGAGATTTCATGGCTTTTCACAATCAACACCCAGCTGTCCTAGATGGTCATGCTGTGCGTCACTCATACTGTAGTTATTAGATTTGTACGACTTGGCTGCAAACCCAGCAAGTGTGTACTTCTTGCTGTAAGATTTTGAGTAGCCTACATGCTGTGTCGAGAGGAAAGGTTTCGCTCAGATTCTTGAAACCATGTATTAGGAAATATATTTGACGGTTGTATGTGAAGTAAAGTAGATTGTAGGCCAGTTACCTTTTCTTACATTTGGATGGTAAATTGTACACTAGTGTACGTATGCGTAATATAAAAACATGCCTCTGATGAGCTACATCAGCAACCATCATGTTGATCGGCTCAGTGAAATAAGACTTTGAAGCCCCGTATTTCATACGGCACAAATTACTTTTGACAGCCACTTAAAGATTTTGGCACTCCCTGTCTATATGTAACCATTGTATTAACTTTCTTTTGCTGCACTGAGAAGTTTCTCAGTTCCATGTCTAATGCAAGTGTGGGTCTACTAATCAATACTCCTGCTGCTTTCCATTTTGTGTGATTCTACAAAGTGCCTCAAAATGCATTTTGAATGGTTTTTTTTTTTTTTTTTAGTGAAAGGTTTTGGGTTGAAAATCAATGAATGTTAGTGGGCGTCAGATATACAGTAGCCCATGTGGATTTTGGCTATTCGGAAGCCAGCCTGGTGCCTATCCCCCGTGAGTAGTGGGGTCCATTTTACTATATGCATAAGTCACATGTCCAGTTTAAGACTCCTATACGGCAACGTCCCAATTCATTCTGTCATGCAGGAGTCATAAATACACACATCAAATTTTTGTTTAAAATTATTTTGAAAAGGTTCTAATCCAAGTATTATTTTCTATTGAGCTCATTGTTACCAAAAATGTGTATTTGTTAGATAAATCGAGTAATTGTACACGTTACTAGATTGATCACCCATCACAACGAAACTTAATATGATGACCTAAAAGAAAAAGCAACTCTCTTTTTTTTTTTTTTTTTCTCTCTCTCTGCTGCCCAACGAGCTTCAGAGGGGGATTGAGCAGCCTGAACCAAGTCGCGGTCTCCGGTTTTATTCATTTATTCGTTCATTGTTTTATTTTAGACATGGGTATAACTCCATGGAGAAACTGTGCAACCTCAGACGCCAGAGCAAACTGATCATCGGGTGTGTTTTGGTGTCTTAAAACCCGGAAATATATTTATAGCGTATGTGAAAGCTTATGTTGACGTAGCCAGCCACCAGGAAATGTGCAAAACGTCTGGTTCTGAAATGCTTAGGAGTCTCTCCATAAATAAATTCATGTAGTTTCTTCTTCAACTCCTGTACTGAGATTGAGGAGCTGATGCAGTTTTAGGCGCTGTGTGTTTTTGCCGGCAGCCATTTTTGCCGAGCTGAGTGGGCATGTAGTAACAACAAAGTGGGCATGTACTTGAATAATGAGCCAAAACCTTCATCACCACAGCACCAAATTTAGTTCCCCTCGTTTCTGCATGTCTTTGCTTTTTCAATGGCTGTTGTCAAACATGTCAGGGACTAGCTTTTATTATACGTAAAATGGTGGCAAAAAAAATATCTTATGATGGAATAGGAACATGAAGTGAACAAAGCCAAACTCAAATGAATCAACCTTCAAACAGGCCTGATACACCATTCAGAATAATCAACAGGCAAATCCCTCTTAATGCTTGACATTAGCATTATGCTATTAGCAAATATTCAAAGGCTTGCAAAGCATACATCTCTTTCATGACACAAATTCTTATAAAAGATTCATCTGTTTCTTTTTGGTTAAAAGATGTTTTAGCATATTGAACAGTCTCATATGGCCATTGTGGCAGCTGGCCGGTTGTCTCTCTTTATTTCAGCCTCTCCCCACTCTCAAAATGAACCGGGCTTGAGAGGCGAGTTGACATTTCAAGTCTATTCACCTGCATGAGGTGTGGAACCTAATGTTATTCTGTACAGTACTGTACTTTCAGTTTGTCCCTCTCTTTTCCAGTGTTTTAAAATTTTTTGGGCTGAAATTTCTTGGAATGTATTGTGGAAGTATGCTTTCTTTATCCTTTTTGATATTATGTCATATTAATAATTAAGTCATTGATGGGTCTGTGCAGCCAATGTGTGTTTAGTTCCCCCTCAGTGACGCTGTTTGGTTGTCTGTCTCTGTTTGTGCCCTATGACTGACTGGCAACCAGTTTAAGGTATTATTCAAATATTTATTTGATAGATTGGGGTTTTCTTGTATCCACACACATTTTTTGTGTGTGTGAATAGGAGACCTCTTATCTTCCTAACAGTTTTGGCCATCAACACTCTTGAGCTGTCACCACTTCCTATTGTGAGACCCTCTTGTTACTTGATCACACAAAACTGAAGAGCCAAGTGTGTCTGACGCTAGAGTACTTAGGTGTTTATAGCTCCTGAAGATGGAGAGACGACGGCTCGCTTGAAATTGCACGCGAACATTTCAGTCTACGGGCGGCATATAAGACTTATGTAATAATCTGAGCTTTTATTTCGGACAATAATATTTATATCAGTGTTGAGTCAAGATGACCCATTTTACATTAGAAACATCTCATGGATAACCTGTAAAGAAAAATATCTAAAAATCTGAGACAAAGTGCGGGAGGCTGCTGGATTGGTCCTACTTTATAAGAACCAAATTTTTCCCTAATTGGTCATCTGGTCTTATTCTGGCCCAGCATGTCTTTTCCCTTTCACGTTCATCTCTTGGTTGCCTTTGGATCAGGCAACCCTTTCTGTGCTCCTCTGGTCTATTTTTGCTGGCCTTCTCGTGCACATTTGTCTAATGGAAAGATCGTTTTAATGGACTGCCCGGAGCACCATAGGGACAGGCCCTTGTGCCACTCTACCTTTATTCCACCACTCGCTGCCTACCCGCTCCATCCTTCTGTTTGCTACAGAAGCGGAAACATGTACTACTCTGTTTTGTTCTTTCCTTTGTCTTGTCGCCCAGGCAACCCCCTCTGGTTTGGAAAAGTAAACCTCTTTAGCTTGGGTTGACCAAGTAGTCTGAGTTCCCGTCATCGCTCCGGATAAAAAGCAAAGCACTCTGATGAGAGCATCACGGGGGAAGATACGAGACCTCAAATTAGCCCTGGGTCAAACGTATGGACTCTGATCTGGTTTGGGAGAATAACACTGTTAGATGGGTATTTTGAGTAATTATCATGCTGAACCATCACATTTCATCTTCAATGTGCCATCATTTTCTTAATATTGGTAAAAAAAATGGTGCTTTTTTGGGGCTATATAGCCATTTTAGATCTAATTCACTTTCAAAATGTGGACTAAGGTATTAAATCTCTGCCCTGCTTTGTACAGAATCAATTAAGAGTTGTGTTCACTGGCAGAGGAAATCATAGACTTCCTTATGGGTGTGTTTTCTCGGTATGCCGGTGCTAGGTGTGTGTTTGCGTGCATCCACAGTTTGCCTGTTGCGTGGTCGGCTTAAGCTGATAAGCGCTGACAGAAACGTACTTGCATAGGAAATTGCATAACAGCAGAAATTGTCCTGTCTGTGCACGTTAGTCAATAACCGGATGGAAGGTGAAGCAAGAGAAAGCCGATGGATGACATACCAAACAGACACACCAGTCAAATAAAGTTAAGATCAACTCATGGAATTTAGTTGACGTCGTGATTTGCGACGTAGTCCGACGGGTAGTAAATGTAGATCAACTAGGCTTTTTTGTTTAGGGGACATTTTTTCCATATGTAATAAACCACAAGCCCCAGCTGTCACTGCTTCATCCAGGAAATGGGTTTGGTGGAGACATTTGACAGCGTAACGTCTTTTACCTAAGAGTGAACAAACAGAAAGCCTTTCGTTTATTTTTCATGATTAATTATTAGGAATTGGAGACGTAAGAAATCGGTGGGGTTACTGAAACAAACGGTGAGCGCTTGAATAGGGGAGAGGCAGAAGGTGAGATTCACGGGCAGGTAAAGCCTGGGCAGATGTTACCTAGCCACCTATCTTGTGTGACCAAGGTGTGAAGTGCGCTTTGACGTGTGTTCAGGAGATAGTTTGATGTGTGTCGACGTTAACTTGCGCTTGTCACATGCTCAATCAATATCTCCTCTTTACATTTCATTAATTACATGTGTAAATAGAACTTTCTGTCCAATTTATGATTAAGGTTTGCAGCAGTGTTTCAAGACAATGATAAAATACTTCACACTCCAGTGACAACCGGTGATGATTGTAAAATATCCCTTCCTCTCAATGAATTATTTAGTGCCATTGTTGGACTGAAAATGGTCCAAATCCTGATTTCATCCTTTGTCCAAATTTGAATTTGAGCTGAGGTCTGTGCTCTAGTTGTCTGTACAAGAAACTCTTTTTGTTTAGTTGCCCATGTGTAACTAAGGATGTGGATGGATATTGAGTGCATTTGACCACCAAATATCAGCTCCTTGTCATTGACCTGAAAGAAAGTGGCCCGTTAGATGCTGAAAAGAGGTGGACACAGATGATGTGTTAGTGCAAAGCATAGATAGTGGATGCTGTGAAATGAAGCAGCAGGGGTGCATGGCACAGAGAGAGAGAGAGTCAGGATGGCAGATAGGGGAAAAAAGGGGAGGGTGATGAAGTGATGGGGGTGTCTAAGGGAAGAGCAGAGTGGGATGAAAAAAGGGAGGAGAGGTGAAGGAAATAGATAGAAATAGCTGATGCACTCAGAGGCATACAGAAAATCAATAGCAGTCAAGAGGGGAAGCCACAACCCCCATCCAGTGCCCCTGCTCTCTTCTCTCACCTCGCTCCATCCTTCTGTTTTTTGAACTCCCTCAACTCTATCTCTCCCTCTTCTGACTTTTTCCCTCCACCTTTGTCACTCTCACTGCATTTTCAACCTTGTCCATTGCCTCTCTCCCTCCCTATGGTGTTCACGAGATTCACGCTTGTCACATACAGTAAGTAGGTCGTACATATCTACCTTCAGAGATGTGATTGGACGATCTGTTTGAAAATATTGCATATTTTTTTTCAGCTGTAAATCGCGCCAGTCACTTGGTAGAAAGCTCAACAAGTTCTCTTGCCAGTGAGGCTCAACACGAGCCAAAGTGAGTTTTTGCTGGGAGCTGGCAGAACTGAGTCTGTTTTTCTGAATTGGAACACATTGCTATTTGTTTCTCTCCTGGAGCTCCTGCTTGAGAATAATGGAGACATAAGGTTGCGGCGTAAAAGGAGCTCAAGACCGCAGACGATGCACATGGAACATTTCACGTGTGATTTAAAATGTCATTTGATTCATTCCTTCTTTTTCCACCTACTGTTCTAAGCTCCCCTCAGCAGAGTGTGTTTGCTATATGCAGTCTGTGTTCATCCAACAGAGGACATGATGTCATCTAGACGTTCCAAACCTGTTCTCTAACTTCTGCGCTCCCAAGGGTGACTGTGACTGAATGACTGGCCTCCGACTCAATTTACCGGACTCCGACAATGTGCAAGCGAGCGCCTATTCAGGAAGCAAGCAGGGCTTTTTGCCTATTGTGAGTGGTGAATGAGTGTTCTGCACATGCAGTCACTGAATCCCATGAATACTTCACCAGTCCGCTGGCCCGGGTCATCTAAATGAAAACACACGTTTAATACTGGTTTTTCTCGACGTTAATGTTAGCTTTACTTACCTCAACCTTTTCCATTCGTTTAGCATTTTGTGCTCTGGGGAGTGGAGTAGGAGCGGAAAGGCTCGCTTAAGGAGCGAGGAATTTAGTGGTTCAAACGTTAGTCCGCCTACTCCTTTGTTGTCAATCATGGATTTTCTTCAAAGGGGAGCACTAGAGCCGAAAGAGTTCTGCAAACAAACTGCCATTAGGTGGAAAAAAAAACATCTTTTAAAAGACATTTTGGGTATGTTTTTTCTTTTTTAGTTCAATGTTCTTATAGTAACGGTAGCTGTATGTGGTGCACCCTTGGGAGTGCTTACCCTTGGACTGTATTCTAGTGCCACCATCTGTGGTGAGAACGTCCCCAGCTAAACCACGCGTGCGTTCATGGCAAAGGCAAAACAAAAGCCAGACTAGAATAGAAGAGACAATAAAATAGATAAGACAATAAAAAGATGAAAGGATTGTAGCGGGAAAAAAACAAACGAGTAAAAGTCTTAGCCATGATGCAACTGGCGGTATCATCAGAAAGCTTCGCTAAACCGGGATTACCTTGTTGATTTTACATGCGTGTGTGTGTGTGTGTGTGTGTGTGTGTGTGTGTGTGTGTGTGTGTGTGTGTGTGTGTGTGTGTGTGTGTTGTATTGCTGATCCGAGACAAGACTGTACCATATGTGTTTTGGTCACTTTTGTGCGACACAAAGGTCCAATTTGCACAAACAACAGTTTTTTTTCCCCCCTGTGACGTAAGAGTCAACAGAAACAACAGAAGGATTAAATGTTCAATTGTAGCTGGAGATAAACAAGAGAATGAATTTCATGTAATGGCGTCATCGTGTTGAAATTTTATTTTTGATCTTCTGAATCATGACTGGTCGGTCCTATTTCTTGATTCTTTTTGGCATATAGTATGGCATTCCACATGAATGTGTGAAATTCATTTTGTTACGGATGTTGTTGTTACAGATGCAGGCTTTGTTCCCACTGTGTTGAATTCTTCTTTTTACTTTTTGTAGGAGCCTCAGATGTGTCTTACCATTGCCACCAAGAGCATACATACAGGGAGAGGGACAAGGTAAGCTGCTTTTTTTAAATTTTATATTTCTTACTGAAAGTTGATCGACAATACTGTTTTGGCAGTCCATTGCCAACTATAACTTTTGGAAATCAACTTTTGGTATCAAAGTGAATGTTTTTTTTTTTTTGAAAAGGCGGCATGCACATTACAATATTCTCTGTCTAGGATCGCCAGAGGCCATCTTTGATAAGATTGTCACTAAGTATGAAACTTTTTAAAAAGGCAAAGAAAACAAGTATTCACATTTTGCTAGATGGCTGTAAATGTATAGGAATTCTATGCTTCACACATTGAATGTCTTTTCCTTTCTTTGACTCATGTTACTCTGTAAGGACATGGTCAAATTTATTTACATTTCAAGGGATATTGATAGCATTTCATAAAAAGAAAATACAGCAACATAGTAAAAATCATCAAATGTGCATATTTAAAGCAGGCCAATTGATTGCAAAGCAGTGGAGGAAAGAAGAGGTGGGTAGGATGCTGAGGAAGGTGTTGCAAAGAGCTTGCATGGAGGGGAGGAAGGGTGGTCGCATGAGGCCAAAAGCAGGGAGGGGGCTTTGCTAATGATTTCACTTCCAGCTGTGGGGCTTGCTTGGAGTGAGAGAGGGGAAGGAAGAGAGAAACAGTGGCAGATGAAACAAAATGAGCTTTCAAATCTCGTTAATAGAAAGAGAATAAGTGGGGGAGGGAGGAATAGGTGTTTGTGGAAGCATGCATGCAAATAATAATGATTTTGCTCAAGCAAATAACCTTATTTGCGCCGCACCCACAATTTTCGACTGACAAACTTCAACTTGGTCCTTGTTCTTTTACTAAGGTGTGTCTCAGCCTTCCATCTAATTTGGATGGCGGCATTGAAAGCGAGGTCTGAACAGCTGCCTGCTGCAGTTAGTCCATGTATGCAAGTGTGGACATAGCCAAGCAGAGCATGGCAGGGTGTGTCTGTTCTTATGCTTCAGGATATCTTTGCTGCCTCAGGTTTGCTCTCAACTAAATGTGCACAGAGCAAAATAAAAAAAGCAACAAGGAAGTGTGTTTGTGGTCCTCACATTGCAGAATGTGCTGTATTATCACCCCCAGTGCAGATCACAGTGTTTCTAAGCTGTGCTGGAAGGAACTGCGTGTGTTCATCTTCTGTCAGCAGACATGTTTTTTTTTTTTCTCTCCCCCCTTTTACGTAGACCGTGGCATTTTTGGGTTTAGAAACATGTCTGGACGAGAAGTGTGTTCTGAGAGAGCATTCTGGTCCAACATAAGCCCATGTAAAGCCATATTGCTGGAGGACTCACAAACACACACATTCTCTCTTTGTCTGACAAGACCTCACTCCCCATAACGTTGGTAGGCAGGCCCATCAAAGTTTCATACTAATGGGCAATGCGTGTGTGTGCGTGCGTGCGTTTGTGTGCGAGAGTGACACACAGCCATGTTATCTAAAAAACTCTTGTCATGTTCCCTCAAATTTCAGGCCGCGTCTTGGATAGGAGAGGCATGCGTTGCAAAAGGGGAAAGCGCAAGGATAAGGGGAGACTATAGAGGAATTAAGCTTATCTGGTGTTAGAGTGCTGGTGCGAGGGATGGGGGTGGTCGAGGAGGGTTTTGGTAGCATCTGTGGAAGGGAGGGGTGGATGTCATCCTCGGGATGGAAGAGGCTTGCTTGAATATGAAAATGGGCATAGTGGTTGTCCCAAGGGTTTTGGGGTTGGGGTGAGCTTAGAATGGAGGATGCAGAGTGTGGGGGTCAGAAGAGGGGGTGGTAAAAGAGGCACAGGAAGGTGATTCCAGTGTGGGGGTGGAATGCAGGTGCCTGCCTCTAAGAAGTACAGTAAATGAAGTAATATTGCGCAATACATGCTTGGTAGCATTTAAAGCATTTTTTTTTTTCCTCACAGGAATGCTGTATATGTACACCACAAAACTTAATCTGATAAAACAATGACAAACACTCAGTTGCTCATAAGACATTAAGTATAAGTAGCACATGACTTGGGTCCAAATTTAGGTCACTGCTGTATTGCATGAAAATGATTTACAAAAAAAAGGAACACACACAGTAACATCGATGACTGTCTGGCCCTCCGCTTCAATGCTGCACACTGTGCTTAAAAACAAAACAACAACAAACCCTTTCTGACTTTCACCTGCTGTCATAAAACGTTGGGGCTGTTGTTGACGAATGCATTCTTGTCGGTTATTTTGGGCGATGGGTTGTAGTTGTTAAGACTGTCTAATGTATGTAGGCCAACATCATTATGTGGTGAAAAACTACATGTCATGTTTTGTATTTCAAAGATCTCATCTGATTGATTGAACCAGTGGGAATTGTGCTGAGATCATTCTGATGTTAAGTTTATGAAGTTATTTTAGTTACATAAATTACCAAAAGGCTGCATTCATTCATTCATTTAAAGTTGCCGCACACAGCACAACTTTTGGCTGACTGAATGTGGTGTCTTTAAGTCTTGAGTGAAAATTCAGGCTTGTTACAACAGCGCAGTGGGCCTCAAGCAGCTACAGTAGGTATTGTTCTTTATAGGCTGTAGAACACAAACAGTGGCGGCTCTCCATATGTGCCTGTGTATGTCTGGAGGCGTTTCCATAACTGTGTGTGTGTGTGTGTGTGTGTGTGTGTGTGTGTGTGTCTATGTGTGCGTGCGTTCATGTTTTATGTGTGTTTCTCTCTGCAGCCTGCTTTCCAGCTGTTTCCTTTTAGCTATTGCACTGCGCTCAAGGTTGCTGAGCTGTGTGTGTATGTGAGTAAAAAGTCACAGCCGCTGAGTCATTTTTAATTTTTTTTTTTAAATCAGACAATGTGTTCTTCATATGAAGAAGGTAGTAAGGGGGGGATAGGTTTTGTTAAAGTTGCTGGCTCTAAATTTCTCCTGCTACTCTAGGTTGTCAAACCCTGGTGCACTCAAGGTTGAGTGGAAATTCTCAAGTTGCGCATAATCTGGTTTCAGATGCTGTTCTAATTCCTTTTAAACTGTGACTGATTTTGAGTCGCCACTCATTTTTATTCGAAACTGGCACATAAGTGTAAATAAATAACTACAATTCTTAAAGAAGCTACGTCATGCTATTTTCAACTGAAACGGTTTTGCGTGACATTCGAGTTCATATTTTCTTTATTCTCAAGCCCCCCAAATTCTGAATGAAGAGCAACACTGGTGGCAAAGAGTCAAATTATTCTACTCCATGTGGTCTAGCACGTGGACTGGAAGATGACTGGGTGCTGACACACGCGCTTAGGAGCTGAGTAAGAGTCATTGCCTTACTGTAAGTGATGTGACTCACAGATGACTTGATAGCACCACCTACTGAGGATTTACACTTTATCCCAAACCTGGATGACGACTGTAGGTATGTGCTTGTGTCAGTTTTGTGTCGCAATCTTTTTGGTTGAGGGTGTGGATGAATGACTCCCTTATGGGCCCGTGAGAGCGCGTCTTGCCTTTTTGCTCATTTCCCCCCTGCGAGAGGAAGCGACCGTGAGCACTGGTGGTGCAATGAGCTCGCACTCTCACACACCAACAGAGGTGTGCACATACAGGAAATGCCATGAGCCACAAAGGCGCTTAGTGTCCGAGCAGTTGTATGGATTGTTGGCCAGAAGGATGGAAGAGCACAGTGAAATTGATTTGATTGGAGTGCCATGGGTCACTAACCACAGCCCCCTTTCTCCCACCCTCCCTCTTCCTTTCTCGCCTCTACTTTTCCACCCCTCCCACCACAGAGTGAGGAAACCCCCAGTCCAAAGCGCCAGAGGCTGTCTAGTCATGCTGTCTTGGAACAGCTAACTTCTTCCGCACCACCGCCATCCACCCCTTCTCCCCCCATTCGCCCTTGGGAGCTGGGACCTCCAAGTAGGAGAACGTCTCACCCCCACGCACACTATCACCAAGAAAGATCCCTCACACCAGCTCGCCACAGACGCAGGTAGGTAGCTTTGAAGATTTTCACTGCGGCTGATTTCTTCGTCTAAAATCGGTTCATTACCAAGTTGAACCCTGCAAGTTTCACACGGGCATTCGCCGAGCCCTCGTGATTCTTTCAAACTTAAGTCGTGCACAAAGCAAACAATACATCAGTGTCACACAAAATGATCCTGTTCAAACTAAGATCAAAACTAAACCAAAATTAAGTATAAAAAATAAATTATACAAATAAAATGAATTTGACTAAATTTTTTTGGTTGCTCTCAATACTCCCCCCCCCCCCCCCCTTTACAATGGTAAACAAAAAAATAAGCAATTACACGTCTTTTTTCATATCACAATGAATAAGAAAGTGTTTCACATACAGGAAGAATAAAGACTAATTACCGTAAAGGTGTGGTAAGAAGAAAAGGGAGCTCATCATTATTGTTCCAGGAAGTTTTTTTGGTACTTCCCACGGTTCATAATTAAGCTAAGTTCATAAGTTAAGTTCATAATTATTGCTCAGACGATCATAGCAAATTTAGAGACTTTTTATATAACCTCATGATTATAGCAATAATATTGCCTCAAGTTAAAAAATGCACCTTGGCAAATGTCAGTCATATGATTTCCGCAACAAACTCCTTTCTTTGTATGTTTAGCGTCCTAGAATTGTTTACTAGGACAATGTAGTGATAGAGGGAACGATATTTTGTTGACACAAAATTCGCTCCGGCCTCTTCTGCTCCTACTATTTCCGGCATATTTAGTCAATCTGCACATGTCGAAGATATTTTGTTCTGATCAAAAGTGTGATGCATAAACGAGCAAGTCCTAATCAAATCACTATATCTAGTGCATCGGATCATAATTTTATTCCCAACTCTGATCGGATTGAAGAACTTTTGTCTGTCAACATAGCCACTCGAAGCTTGAGGTCCAGAACCACCATTTAAGATGTTGCCATTTGCTGCATGATCCCTAAATGTAATCAATTGATCCCCCTCCCAGCCCCCCTGTCAGGCGTCAGCGTGGCCGCCTCCTCAGACCGACTCGCCACTTGCCTCCCCATCACCACCCCTCGACACAAGGTCCCGGTCCCCACCCGTTGCCATCAGAGCTCCAGGATGAGAATTTCGCGCGCAACCCACATTCCTCGACGCACCAAACGTACCCAACGCACACCTACAGTCACCCCCCTCCACATGGAAGTGGGGGTTCAGAGGATCCCCGAGCATTCCATCCTCCCACCTTATCCCCCCGACTACTGCACCCAGCTGCGCATCACCACCACCACCACCATCATCACCATCAGCAGCAACAGCAGCAGCAGCAGCATCACGCAACGTCACAGCAAGGGGCCATGGTCCTGGACTTGCATGAACAGGTATGCTTTAGATCCACTTGTTTGTGTCTGTGCCCCCGGGCCGCTTCACGTGTGTTTTAACTGTTGGATTGCGTCTGTCCAGCTTCAGCAGGGCAGCGTACCAGTCTCTTACACCATGACCCCTGTCGCACCTCACGGCCTCACAGCGCCGCTGTGTAACGGTCAGCACCTTCCCCCCAGCTGCTCTTCGCAACAACAAGTTCCTGCCTGCAGTGTGGTATTCAGCACTGGACAACACTACCACCCGGTGAGAGCGCAGTGGTCCGTCTGTGGGTGGCTTCGAGCTGCAGATGAGAGATCGTTTTCTTGTTTGACATTGCCACCTTGTGACAGGATGTGGTATGTCAGGATCATTGACTGACCACTTTTTTTTTTTCTTCCCCTTTTTGTGGTGTCCTTTTTCAGATGCTACAGGCTTGTTCGATGCAACATTTGCCAGTGCCCTATGCCTTTCCCTCTCTGCTGTCCAGCGACCCTCAGTTTCTTCTGTCCCCTCCGCCTCATCTCGCTCATCACCCGCCCCACCTCCACGCGCACAGTCAGTTCTTGCCGTTCCAGACACAACAGCCACGATCGGTAATAAATCGACCTTGCTTGTTCTTAACTTTATTATCCATTGCTTTGTTAAGATCAATTGGATGCTTTTTCACAGCCCTTACAAAGGATTGAAAATGAGGTTGAACTTCTTGGAGAACAACTCTCAGTCGGTGGAGGCTTTGGCTATGGTCATCACCATCACCATCATCACCAGCCTCCCTCCACCCTTCCACCCTCCACACCACTCCAGTTTCTTTCACACCATGACCCCCTTTCACAAGAGCTCTTCACGGTGGTAAGTGCATGGATTTAGGACTTTAATGTTGGGATTAAAATAGAATTAGAGTTTAATTTGCGGCAATTCAATATGTGGCTCTGATCTCCGACAGCCCTATCCACACTTTATGCCACGGCGATTCACCAGCCGGCGCTACCCAGCTCGTTCCCAGCAGGCTGTGCCTCCTTCAAGCTACCACCCGAGCTTCCTGCCTTATTTCCTGTAAGTGTTTTTAACCTCATCGTTTTTATTGGATCCATGCAGAAGAAGACGTCAGGGAAACCATTTCCTCTTTTAACCAGGTCCATGCTCCCAGTCCCACCAAATGTAGCTCCAGCCATTAGTCTTGAGCTTGATGTTGATGATGGAGAGGTGGAGAACTATGAGGTACTGTGACTATTGGTGATCTTGGTGTTTCCAGCATCTCTGTGCTGCTGAACATGCAACTGTTACAGTTCCTTTTCTAAGCATTGTGCCCTCTTGTTTTATATGTAACTTCTAGGCCTTGCTGAATCTTGCAGAGCGTCTTGGAGAGGCCAAGCCCCGTGGCCTCACTAAGGCTGATATAGAACAACTCCCATCGTACAGGTTCAACCCCAATAACCACCAGTCTGAGCAAACACTGTGAGTGTCTAAAAAAGTAGTGTAGGGTGGAAATGTTTTATTACTCTGGGTTTGGGACAATTGTTCTTTTTGCTTTTGATTACTTTTTTGGTGTTACATGTTAAAAATGATTCAATTCATCTCCCAGGTGTGTGGTCTGCATGTGTGACTTTGAGTCCCGCCAGCTCTTGAGGGTTCTGCCCTGCAATCATGAGTTCCATGCCAAGTGTGTAGACAAGTGGCTTAAGGTGAGTAGATTTAAAAAAAAAAAAACTCAAAATAATAGACAATGACGAATAATAATAATACTTTTGATGCTGGGATTTATTTGTAACTGAGCTAATATTCGTGCACTAGTTGATTCAAGATTTCTCATCTGTGCTTCGACCAGATGCAGTTTAAGACATGGCCCTCATCTCTTGATTATGTGTTATGTCCAGGCCAATCGAACGTGTCCTATCTGTCGGGCCGATGCATCCGAGGTCCAGCGGGACTCTGAGTGACCCTCCCGATTTCTCTTTGGATGCACCAGGCAAATGTTGAACTTCTCTCCGGCCATCACGCATATAGACAGACCAGTATTCCTTCACCGCACATCCAAAAGGACTATGACACTTTTCTGCATAGTGCTTCAAATTAGGGATAAGCCCCTCAACCTGCTCTGCCTTCTGTGCTGTCTTCACTCAAAATGGCCTTTGAAACGCGCACAGCACATTGTATTCGTAGAAAACAGAAGAGTCTGTATACAGTACTTGTAGTAACAGACTTTGCAGGAAGAATTGCTGTCCAAAGATTTTGTTCTTCCTGTTCTGGAAAAAAAAAAAAAAAAACTTAAACGGCACCAGTGGTGGGTGCGTCAATCCGTCAATCGCCATGCCATTATTATATCAGACCAGGCCAATCTGTCAGAGTCATAGGTGACAGCCAGCCTTTCAGTCCCACAGAATGCAATGACACTCTCCCATATTGTTTGTATTTTGATCATCACCACTCTCTTGTGTGTCTATTGTTTTTATTTTTTCTTTATTTGCAGGGATGAGAATTTTCCGCGGATTTCTGTGGGTTTTTTCGTCGAAAGTATCATTTTTATGAATCGTGTAAATCCGTTGAGAATTATTATTATTTTTTATATATATATATATATATAGGAAGGGGGAAGGGAAGCGGCCAGCCAGCTGGCCGGGCAACGTTAAGCCTCGGCGACTTTTCAGTGTTTTTTTCACATTTGTCATTCTCATCCCTATATTTGGCTGTGTCTGCTTGCGCGGCGCCTGAGTAAGTACGTTCTCGGCGCCGATCGACTTTTGCCAACGAGGGATGGACTTGGCCCATGTGGGTCGGCCTGAAATAATGATGGCATGCTAACTCGTAGAGTGACGCACCCACCACTGAATGGCGCAGACTGTCCTTGGCTTATTGCAATTGGTTATTACAATCGTTTAAGTTTCATTTCTGTATGTGTATTTTAGCATTCCTCTGTGTGAGATCAGTCTGTATGGGATGGAAAAAATATATTTTACACTGTGATTTGACCTTCGAGAGACGGAGTTTTGGAACAGCAAATAATATACTTTATGCTATGTAAGCTTGCTTGTTTTGTGTCTTCCCCAGTAAGTGGAGTGTGCCACATTACAATCTCCCTAACTCCCAACACACCAGAGCTGCTCTCTGTAAGGTTTATGTCCTAATGCCACAGTGTAAATCATATTAATCTTAGACACAGGAAAGGTTTTGTGGTGTAATTAACTATCACAATTGGGAATTGACTCAGTATGACAACCAAACATATGCTTTACAGAGAATGTACAATTTGCCCCAGACACGTCATCACACTGATATATTGAAATTAATTTTGGCTTCCCAAACTACTTTTATGTTATTTCTTTTAAATGTCATCCACGCTTTTTGTCTTCATCGTTTGTCATATCCATAGAATTTTTTTTTTTTCGGGTCAAAGGGGACTGGATGTATTATTCATCGTGTCTTTGAGTTGTGTTGTATTGTTTTCTGTGGCTTGGGTACACTAGTTACCTCAGTCCCACTATTTATGGCTTTCCAGACAATATTAAAACCATGAGCTATTGCATTTTGCTGAGTTTTTCACATGCAAGTTCTTTATTTCACTATGACATAGTATCATTTACATGGTGTCATAGTCGTTAAAATATGTATTATACCTGTAACCAAAATCATTTGAAGGCCTGTAATGTTGATGACATTTTTAATGAACGTTTGTACATTTTGTATGAGAGTTATTACTAGTTATACTTTATAAAGTAGTGCAATTACTTCCTTAATTCCTTACCCTTTTGTATTGCAAAAGCTGATTCAATAATAAATGTTTAACATTCTTCTCTTAATTTCTGTCTTAGCTTTTTGACTGCAGTTGAGTACCTCTTGGAGGAAGTGCCAAAAGGAACCGGATAAATGCGGTGCGGACCAACGGTCGTTAGAGGGCGCTAGCGCTATGCAGTTTGTGTTTCAGCACCGCAATAATAGTGTACCCATTAAAAACATTCACGATCAATGTTAAGTAAAATTTATACCACAGGTGTCAAACTCAAGCCCGCTGCATCATTTTATGTCGCCCGTGAAAGCAAATAATGTCTGTCATGACTCTTGCTAAAATTTCTATCAAATGTTTCTCATTTGCAATAAATGATATTTCCAAATATTTTATTTACAATCACTCGAACAATTATAGAAGATACTGCTATCATTGACATCTGAAAGCTTTGGACCTATCATTTTTTGTTAATATATGATAATTTGATGATTTTGTGTGATATATGAGCCGCATTTACAAAGTGGTCGTCGATCAAATTAAGTTTGACACCCTTGATGTATACCATCAGCAATCTCTAAGCTTTTATATCAAAACGATCGTAACTTGTCTTGGGAAGCTTTGAAGAACGTCAGACGTGCTATTAGGCCTTGGCTATAATGTAAATTTTCGTTGTATTATTCGTATATCCAATTCAACGTCATGTTATTTTGTTAAGATATTAACTTGTCTGTGTTATTTAATGTTGATGCAGTGTTTGTTTCCTCTATCATAAATGACAACCGCAACAGGTGGATTTTATTCTAAAAAAAACAACATTTCATTTTGTCAGTACTACCTGGCCATTTGCTCAAAACGTGTCAAGTGACAGTGTTATTGACAGCAAGTAATTAAAATGACAATAACTAAACATCGTGAAAACCGCAAGCTCTCGCTTAATACCGTTTAAGACAAGCGCGCATGTTGATGACGTCATATGGAGTCGACTCATTAATAGCTAACGACTAAAAGGTAGCAACGTTTTTGTCGGAAAGATTGACATTATAAATCTGTTTTTATTTCTGTGAAGGTAAGCCGTTTACACACAGAACACGTATTTTAGAGTCGCGGTAATGATATAATGATAAATTACTGTGTTTTCTAGCTACCTTGACCTCAATAGCCGTGATCACATTTTAGCCAGCTAAGTAGCAACGTCAATGCTAGCTTAGCTAGTTTGCAAGGAGCCTCTTTACTATTTGTATGCCTTTAATCAAAGAGACACATTCCGAAGCATTCATGTTTTGGTTTACACAAGAGTTAAACACCCGCACTATTGCCTTTGGAATAAAGGGAGAAGAGTTTTCGAGCACAGGTGGTAGCATCGATCTGTGACACCGTGATAGCATGGCGGCTCGATGGGATGAACATCAGGCTTACGACGAGCTTCTGCACTGGGACAGCCTCATCCAACAAGGCCGCCGGTTACTACCGCACGAGTTTGACAGGTACATTAAAACACATTACTTTCGAAAGTACGTTAAAATATTAAATATCTTGTGTCGGAGAACACTGACATCAAATGTTACCCATGTGAATTGTGATAATTGCAAACGCTCGGGGCCCATCATACAACACCTCAACTCCAATGCTCCATTTGAGTAAAGTGGCAAGTTTTAGTCTTAAGACCACCAAGCAGAAAAAGCGCAATGGAACTGCACTTTCAACATGGAGGTACAATTCGAGAAGTGGGAGAACAAATACATCATCTCTCCGCCTTCACCGAAATGTTTTTATGTGACGTCATGCGACCATGTCCCTCATTGTTGTTTACATTCACCTGTAACCCTTTGCAGCATAATGTATGGGGCGTTGAGATTTGTACCTGAACAGTGACCAACACGGGATATTGACTGTTCTGCTTGCAATGCGTATCTTTGCAAAATGTGTGCACATTCTTGTCTCATCGGAGCTCTCATCTAAATCTTGCAGATATGAGGAACTGCGTTACTGGTACGACTGTCGGTGCTATGAGGAGGAGCTGAGACATTACCATGACTACATTTCTACAATGGAGGCAGCCGATGATCATCATTATCAGGTCTGATTTTACATGTCACCTCAAAAACTCCATAATCCTAGATCTTGATTTTTAGATGTTCATTTTGCTGCCTCAAAGCTGTTAATTTCCATAATGATAGAATACATTCCCCCTCTGGAAGTTTGTATCCATGTGCATGTTTCTTGTTTTGGTCCGCTTTCCAATTGTTTACAAACTTAGCGTGATTCAGAGGAATAAATACAGTTAGCTCAACCCAGTGGTTTTCTCAACCTTATTTCAATCTACCCCCTGCAAAAAAAAAAATCCTAGCCAAGTTCCAATTAAACAGTGCGAATAATTTTTGAATGGGGAAAAAAAATAAAATTGCTATGCCATCTGTATTTGAGTTATTAAACTTTGGAACTCCAATATGTGGTGGTATTGCCACAGCTGTTTGGAAATTTTGCAAAAAGAGACAAATAGATAATGATATAGATTTGTGCATCACTTTTTAAATATATTTTAAAATCTCACGTACCCCCCTGAGGTGTCTTAGGAAGTTACAGAAATAAAACTGTGGGTGAAGCCAGATATGTTCTTTGTACTTCCACCCATTCCCTTTGAACATAGAGAATCTAAGATCTTTGATGCTCTGATTTTTATTTTTTTCTCCGTGCCCTAGAATGGCTATCACCTTACCCCATTTGAGAACCACTCGCCTAACAAATGAACAGTGGATATTTGATGCAATAGTGGGCCATTGCCACATTTTCACGCAAGGCTAATCCATTAATCTGTCAATTAATCAATGATCAAGTTTTATTTTCATCACAGGTCATGATTTCAAATTGACATTTCAGACAAGCTTAAATTCAGATCTAGTCACCGGTTTGGGCCTTTACATGTTAGGAATTAGGCATAAACGTTGACCATTGTTTGACAAAGTAAAAGCTGATTTTTTGCAAATGTTTTACTTTTATTCAACACGAGTCCGCTTCCATGAAGAATTACAAAAACTTGAGGATATTTACTGTTGAGAGGCTGAATTTACAAGGATTTTGACTGTTTTAAATTCGACAAGCCATTTAAATGATTAATTTATTATTAAAATATTTATTAATTTGATAATCAATTAGTTGTCAAATAATAATCATTGCACCTCAGATCTCTACTGGCCACTGATCATTTGTCTGTTTTCTAAAACCATTTCTCCAGTTTGGGGAATATGGAGTCCGTTTCAACTGACTTGGAGCGAAAGGTGAACTCCTGGTTTCTAGTCAATTCCGAGGCAAGTGGAGAGAACTTAGTGGATATTGATGCTATCTCTGCTGCACAAAGAATAAACTTAAGACACTTTTCCATTAGCCCCCTCTCCACTCCGAATTGTCTTGACTTGGCTTGGCTCCACGTGAATCACAACAGTACTAGTAACTGTTTGGCCTAGGATCATTTGTCGCTTGTTTTTAGTCAGCTGTGATTGGCTGCAGCTTCTTAGTCACTCCAAACAGGGAAAGTGGTTTACTAAAAGGATTAACAGACCTATTGGGCTTTTGATGATAGACCATGATCATTCCTTTGTGGCTTTTGTTTCACGAAATGTTTGTATTTTTCCCTTTTACCCCCCCAACCCACATACTCAACCAAAGGTCGTTACACACAACCAGACACAATATGGGCCAAACGATCGCCGTGTGATGGCCAAACACGCTGAAATCTACCCCTCTGCAGAGGAGCTAGAGGCAGTTCAGACAATTGTCTCTCATGTGGAGTGTGCATTAAAGGCTGTATCTGAGAAAATGGATGCCCCGAATAAAGAAACTCAAGAGGTCGAAAAGTAAGTTACTTCAATGTATATTTTCAGTTGGTACACATGACCCTATGGATTCATGTTTAACATATGAATCCTCTACTCTTTTCACTTTTTTCCCCTTTTTGATTTGTTGAAAGTGCTGATGCACAAAAACATGCGGTGCATGGCATCATGAGGGTGGGTCTGCTGGCCAAGGGACTTTTGCTCAAGGGAGACCTGAATCTGGAACTGGTGCTGCTTTGTCTCAACAAGCCAACCGTCACGATGCTGAACCAGGTGGCTGAGAGTCTACGGGCCCAGTTAGAGGTACAACTCCATCATGTACATGTAGACCCGCATTGAATTTTGTGCTAATTTGCAGCATTTGAAGTTGTCATAATCAGTGATATTCACATGACCAATGTAGAAGAATGAATGCCGTTTCATGTCATCGAGTAACGTGAAGCTTGCTTTCATGAAGCATCCCGGTCATAGGGTTACTTACCATGCATTGGAAACCCCACCTACCCAGTTGGCGTGGATGAAAAATTGTGTTCCCCTCCATCATTTAATTTGCCCATCCCTGTGTTCCTCTTTGCAACAGATTGAGTCAGCCGGGTTGTATACAGTGACCCCTTGTCCAACGGATGCAGCCATTATGGTGGAAAGCACCAAGGAGTTTTCTCTAACGCTCACCCTCCATCTCACATCTCCTCAAGTCAGAGCGGAGGCTCAAGAAGAGCGTGAGTGTACACTAGAGAAGTTCTAACGCGGGTCAAATGGGTGTGCGCACACCCTGTACCGTTCCACTGATGTAGTATTAAAACGCCATCCAAGTTGTAAATGTTTCACGTTATTCATGTCGATAATTACTCAGTTCTTTCAACAAAAACAAAAAAAACAACCTTAATTGAAGTCTTCCTTAGCACGCTCTGCATGTCCTTGATGCTGAAGGTGTGCATCTACTCTCACTGCAGCAAAACTGATCACCAGCATCAGCAATGTGAAGCATGAATCAAATTTATTTAGAAGTTTTAAGATCAGGTTAATTAGCATGGGCTAAAGCCTTAGTAAGGAGAGGGACCAGTACTGGTAAAGTTGATGAACCAGAGCTGCACTCTGAACTGCATGTTCATGTTTTTAAGAAGGAGTGCACAAAACTGCAGATGAGCGGTGCACAAGTGTGCATGGCTACTGAAAATAGCCAGGTGCGTGTCTCAGAATCGCGCATTAGCGTTCCAAGCTTATTGCAGCCACACATCTGTTATTGCAGCTCAGTTCTCACGGTCTTACAGTCCAAGTCAAGTCACCAGCCACAATATTTGCTTCTTTGAGTTAAATTCAGAAGCATAAAAGACAACTAAAGCATAGACTTTAAATGTAAATGTTTCTGTAGATGTGGTAACACAGATGTGACACATTCAGCACACATTACAATTTGGCAACCAACTTTAAAATAACCGTAGTGATGTAACATCTGTTTCCATAGTGACCAAAATTTGTTTTTTCTCTTTCCTCAGGTGAGGAATAGTTTTAGCATTGAAATTAAACAAAAAAACCTATTTTGCTTTACATATTTGTGTGTAGGTGTGGGCTAGGAGTGAAAAGGTTATTTTATGCAACATCATAAAGAACTGGTCTTCCAGAATATCAATGATGACCATGGACTTTTATTTTTTCAAAGAAACAGTAGATGCCATTTTAGCAATCCCTCACTCAGTTTAGTGGCTGTTGCTCTACCTGCTGTTTGTTGAATCTTGTTGTTTTCTTTTTACAATACTAGCATAGTCATTGAGCCCCACAGTATTGATGAAGCAAAGACCAGGGTGTGACCGATATTTATCCTCTCATCAGTTTTGCTGCAGAGTAGAGCAGGCGTGGAGATATTGCCTGTGCTTTACAACTGATTGACTTGTAGTTTGTCAAGTTTTTTTTTTAGGACGGCTGGACCTTTGACCAACTGGACATGCTGTCTCAGGATGGGGGAAAGCAGCCCGCCCGAGCCACTGAGCTAAGGAAAGAGGGGGTCTTTGAAGCAATGTTACGCCAGAAACATAGTCTGCAAACAAATATCTGTCAGGATGGCACAATTATAATGGCAATGTTATGATAAGTGACCATTTGACTCAAAGATGTTCTTATGGCTGTTAGACCTCCTCTCCTTGCTGCTTCGGGTTTGTGGAAGGCTGCTGCTCCCTAAGCTGCAAGACAGAATCAACCCCCTTGGTCAAACTGTACCTTTTCTTCTTACTCCACCTCGTCAATAGAATCGCTAACAGACAACGATCTGCCGGACGTTCTGGACAGACAGAAATGCCTAAGTTCCTTGGCGTCTCTCCGCCACGCCAAGTGGTTCCAGGTTTGCATTCACGTCATTATTTGTACGTAAACGTTCAACTGTATCTTTGAATGCTGATTTTCTCTCCCTAAGGAGAAAAACAAACATTTTGAGTGTCAGTTGTTGTATTCGATCATCTTGAAAGTGTCGCTTTGACTAGTTGAAGTCATGACAAACGAACTGCTCCTTCATACCAAATTTTAGACCTAGCGGTTCCCCCTTTTTTTTTTTCTTTTTTTTTTATCACAACTGTCAGCGCATCCTAACCTCACCGGTCATTTCATCGTGATTTTCTCGCCGCCCCGTGCTTTGCTCTTGGTCTTTGGAAGAAATGAGTACAAGAATGGCCTTGATGCAGTTTTACTCAGCTGCCTTGTTTGTGTCTCCAGGCCAAAGTCAATCACCTGAAGTCTGCTGATATTGTGATCCGGGTCTTGAGGGATTTATGTATCCGTGTTCCGACTTGGGAACCGCTGTCAGGATGGGTAAGCATACGCCTAAATAAACAATACAATGCCTTGAACAAATATTTACCTGCCTGGCTTTTTTGTACCTATTTTGTTATACTCCAATCTTAATCTGTATTTTATTTGATAGATCTATGAATTAGGCCATTGTTGAAGTGAAATGACTAATGCGTGCATTTGAAGAAGAAATTATATGTAACTGAAATGTATTCACATGTATTCTGTATTCACCCCAAATGTTATGATCTCCCTAGAAACTGACTTCAAAAGTGCAGTGATTAGTGAAAGGAAATGTGCATTTCAGCTTTTGATAATGAACGCATACTTAGAGTGAAATTTAGTTTTGCTTTGAGTGTTTCCATTATGGTCCTGTACTCTGTTCCTGCACAGACTCTTGAATTGATTGCAGAGAAGGCCATCAGTACATCTGAGAGACCACTCGGCCCAGGCGAGGCGTTCCGCAGGGTTCTTGAGTGCCTTGCCTCTGGAATCCTCTTGGCTGGTAAGCCTCGAATATTTGTGACATTATGAGAATGAAATTGGCGATGCAAATTTGACTTGACATTTGTCCGTAGACGGTCCTGGAATTAAAGATCCCTGTGAGAAGGAACCCATGGATGTCCTTGAAAGTCTCACCCTGCAACAGCGTGAAGACACAACTCAGAGTGCTCAGGTAAAGTGAGTTAGCATATTGACATTGGGCAGAGTAACAAGTGTAGTAGATTCATGCTAGGGATTTCTCGATCCGATCGTGTGATCAGAAATTGGGCCGATTGATCAAATGATAGATCGTTGCCAATTGCGTGATGTAAAATCGGGGCTGATCATGTTATTTTAAGCTGATTGGAGTGCGTTCGGTTCAAAAGGATGAGCTTTATTTATTGAAATTATATAGGTCACAAAATGATTATATAATCCTAAACTATAAATATCTTGTCATGGAACAGTCTAAGTTCCTATTACACAGTGTCATAAATACTAAACCATTGCTCTTGCACGAAAATTATGAGCCTGCTTTTTGGCCAAGCGCAGACTAGACCAGACTAGACTAAATTCAGGTGCATTGGAAGCAAGGCTGCTTTGTTGAATGGCACAAACAAGAGATGAAAATAAAGCTACGGTCATTTTTACACCAAGCACACGGGCGCCAGTCGACCAAAATAGGGCCAGAAATCTCTCATTTTGGATCAATCAGCAATAACGAGTAAACTGATGTCATTTTCACTTAGCAGCAAATGGCAAAATCGCTACGCCATGAGATGGTTTGAGACAATGTATCTTTCCACAAACGCAATATCAATTGGAATGCCTTGTTTAGACAAGTGGGAGTGCATTGGACACATTAGCTTCAGGAACATTTTTGACTTCACTTCCCCTTTAATGTGTTACACAAATATCTGTTCATGATTCATATTGGCAGATATTTTAAACCAAATACTTGAGCTCAAGTGCCAAATAGTTGTCATCATAACATTCCTAATTCATGCTATTTGTTTTTTTTTTCTTTCTATAGTTGGCATTAAGACTTTGTGCCTTTGGAATGATGTACAAAGTTTTGGGGATCGAAGCAAAACCTGGTAGGCCTTGCAAAGCGCGAGGAGCCAGCGCAAAAATATTTTCTGGGCTTTTTGTGCTTTATACTTATCAACAATTTTATCTGTTTCTTATGTCCCTTTCTACTCAATCCAGCTCATGAAGAGGGCAGACCCTCTCCACCACTAAAGAGATCCTACAACGAAATGGCACCAGGAAAGGATGGGTCCTCATTAAATAGCAAACAGAGAAAGTTCCTCAAATTCCAGAAGCGGTTTCCTCGGAAGTCATGTATGTCACTTATGACCCACTCTTCATGCACTTTAACAAAAAAAAAAAACACACGCAAGACATTCTTTTAAAATGCTTGCCCGACCTGAACGGTTTAGCCAAAAAAACAAAAGCACCATCAATTTTTTTTAGTGCATGTTATTGAAAGAAAAAAAACTATGTGTTCCCTCTAGTGACAGATGATTTGACCATGAACGCTGTGATGCGACTGAACCAGTTCCGACCGGGCTTGGAGTACCGCCTGACCTCCCAGACAGGTCCAGTCCACGAGCCAGTATTCAGCATGGCTGTAGACGTAAATGGGAAAACCTATGAATCTACTGGGCCCTCGAAACGTTCTGCCAAGCTTAATGTAGCCAACAAGGCAAGTAGCTTTTAATGTAAACAATTAAAAGACACAAGCTAAAACTGATTCACTTACTCATATTCTTTAGGTCCTCCAAGATCTCGGTCTTCCAACAGGCTCAGATTCCAAGTTCGAGTCCAAAGCCGATGATGGCCAAGAAGTAACTTCTACAACTGGTTCCACCGCATCAGAAGATGTATGTAAAAGTGCTGCCTCGCTCATGCTCTTAATAAAATATTTGTTCGCCTAATGACTAAAGCGACCTGGACTAAAAGATCTATCTCTATGCTGTTCATCTGTTAAAAGCAGAGTGGACAAGGTCCTATCTTGACCAAGAATGGGAAGAATCCTGTCATGGAGCTGAATGAGAAAAGACGCAGTCTCAAGTATGAACTATCTGACGAGACGGGTGGCTCTCACGAGAAGTGCTTTGTCATGGAGGTGATCTGATAGCATCCCACACACATTCCACGTTGGTGCTTAAAAAGTCAAACGTGGGCCGTTACACCTTTCCCTGTCTACCAGGTGGAAGTTGATGGACAAAAGTTCAAAGGGAGGGGGTCGAACAAGAAGGAGGCAAAGGCCTACGCTGCTCTCGCCGCTCTGGAGAAGCTGTTCCCAGAGACACCACTTATGCCCAAGAGAACAAAAAAGCTGACTTACACTGACATGGTAAGCTGCAGCCAACACAAGACTAGAGCGGAGCAGGCTTATACGTCAAGGCCCATGTCCGAATTTAATACAGATAAATAAATAGAAGAAATACACAACAAAAAAAGCATTTTTGGGGGAAACAAAAACTAACAAACCAGAATTGTTACATCCCTGAACTGTATAACAAGTGATGTGTTGACATTTCAGAGCCATAGCAGAAAAATAAAGTAAACCCCAACTCATTCATAAATAAGTTGAACATAGATTTGAATTAATGCTGTATCATCATTGATTTTGGCTTCAACAGCACATCCCAGGCTTCGGGACTATTCGTGGGATCCCTTCAGATTCTGGAACTCCTGACTGGGGCCATGGCAGAGGTCGAGGGAGAGGCAGAGGCTATTCGTCAGGACCCATTTACAACAAGAGTAAGGCGTTCTATGCTGTCCCTTTTCAAATACTCTGCGCAGTTCATGTGTGAAGTGACTAATGGTGAAAATATTCCCTTTATTTTTAAAAGCCAACTACAGTTATGAGAGCAACTCCAGTACAGGCTATCGTAAGTATATCCCAGATGTCGTCCCTCGTTTTTTTTAAATATTTGGTACCACTGAAGGTAACATTCTTACCCCAGTGCTGTTCAAATCGGTCAGTTGTAATTTAGCAAAATGCATCATGAAGTAATCGGGGTGGGCACCCCTTCTCAAAAGAATCTGCGATTGGCTGGCAACCAGTTCAGGGTGTCCCCCGCCTACTGCCCGATGACTGCTGGGATAGGCACGCCCGCGACCCCTGTGGGGACAAGCGGTGTAGAAAATGGATGATTTTCCAATTCAAACCGTTTTTTTTGTTACATGAAGTCCCAATGCCTTGTGTTAGAACAATCTAATACATGATGTTCTGCAGCATCACAAGTGTCACAACAATGTGAGATGTGCTTCAATATGAGGACACAACAATCTAGCATTCTCTTCTGTTGCCTTGATGACCTTTACATGGCTGTTTTGTGAAATATGTTACCATATGACTGCACAGGTTGTCGCTACTCGTTATTAATTCCAGTATTCAGCATTCCAGCTCTGTGCAACACCTCAATAGATTTGAAAAGAAACAATCGCAATATGCTTTAAAGGGTATTTGCACCCAAATCAGCGTTATAGTGTAGGAATTACAACATATTTGTCATCAACTTTAATATGATTGAATTATTAGATTGGATTAAATTAGGAACGAGTTCCCTTTGCATCCCACTGCCATTTCAGCACTAGCACTTTAGCTCGTAACTCTTTTTAGTTGGGTGTTGCATCAGTTTTTCCATGTTGAAATGAATTGAATTGCCATTAATCAGTTCCAAAATGTTCAGTCCAGGCCCCTAAAAAAAATGATGTTTTTATAAGTGACAGTGTTCAGACTGTTTTTGATATTTCAATGTTCGTTGATTTAAAAAGCTCACTATTAATTTCAATAATAAAAAAAAATATTATTTCAAATCAACATACCTTTTATATATAATTGTAGGTCTACTCATCTCTATATTTTACATGGATGAAGCTTCCCCATACAGGAGATTGTTGCATTCTATTAGTTCACCACTAGATGGTACTAATTTAATTTACTGGTTTTGCTGTCTGTAATCTTATCATTTTGAGATGTAAAGTGTTTTGGTCCACCTGCAGCTCTTGTGAAGTTCTGTAGAAGTTGTATGAATATTGTCCCTTAAGAAAGAAGAAGGGACAAACAAAAAACAGCTTTTGTTTGTTACTGTAGGTCATATTAAAATCATGAAAGAGAATGTAAAAAATATAGGCTAAGCTATGTGGATGTTCTGGACACAATAATGGTCATTGTTGTAGCCTTACACTTGACAGTGAGTTTAAATTGATAGTGTAAAAACTTAAGTTAGGGTCACTCACATCACATTTCAACACTGTATCTGAATCTAACAGGACCAAATGGCACATAACTCCAAAAGCTCCTACATTTCAGCACGCTTAAATCAATCGTATTTGAAATGCTGTTGCATGTTTTTCAACCTGACTCGTTCCTTTCTTCCAGATAAACTGTACGGTAACAATGGAGCCGGAACCACAGTTCCCACGACCAAAGGCATCAGCACGGTTAATCCCGCCAGCACGGCAGGCAGTACCGGCTACGGCACATTTTACCCAGAGACAAGCGTCACCACCTTCTCCTCGCCGCCCGTCTCAAGTACCAGCACAAGCTCAGCGACAAGTTACAAGTCGGTACCCCCGACCGCTGACCAACAGAGTCCCTACAGTTACGGCTACGGCGAAGAAAAGAAGAAGATGCTCACTCAAGGCCAGACGGAGGTTTCGACACAGGGAAGCAACTACTCCATGTACAGCACTGCTTACCCCAGCACAGCTGTGGGAACCCAAATGTATAGTAGTTATGGTGAGTCATAAGATGACCGACTTTTAATATCCCGTGACAAGTTCGAAGGTGCTAATCAAATCTCCCTTCACAGCTTGGTCGACTCCGTCAAATTGGAACACTCAGCCGGGCTATGAATCCTACCAGTCCTACACGGGACAAACTCAGACCTCATATCCTGGAAACAGCGGCGCAACTTATTAGTCACGCTCAAGTGCTGCTTTTCTTGGCTCGCTAGGCCACCGAGTTCTGAGTTTGCCCACCCCAATTAAGATCCCGGCACACCACTTGTGAAGAGAAAAATGTTTCAATGTCTCTCATACTGGAATGTTTGTTTGTCACCGCAAATCATGTTTGTGTTTATATCTTGTTTCCTGAAGTGTTTTTAAATATAGATGACTGGTTCTGTGTGCCTGTGTCATATTTTTGATTTTAAGCTGTACTATAAGCTTTTTCTGCATGCATTTGTCCATCTGAGGCTTTATTTACTTACTGTCAGAAACTGTACTAAACACTATCTCAATAAATAATTTCCATCGGAGAGCCAACCTCCAACACACCAGTGAAATTTTCAAGTGTGAAGAGGCTCAGCCTGTATTTTAAAATGCCATCAGTGCTACAAATTGTTTTGGAGCAGTTAAGAGTGTCTTCTGCACACTGACCTGCTTGCTCACGTGTCAAGTAATGTGCTCTACATGTCAAGGCATGCCTAGTAAAAACATTGCGAGGAAAGGTGATGCTAAAGTCCACCAGGAAAACCAAAACAAAAATAGATCCTCACATTTGTGTATATAGTTAAAATTGGTACTGGTTTTTTTTTTGTGTTATCTGAATCTACTTTATATTTACTTTTTCAATGTGACAGTCTTGACCATTTTGTGTTTTTTTTTTTTTCTTACGTGTCAAATTAATTTTATTTGCTGACCATGTCGTAATGGTTTAACATCAGAAGGCTATTTTAACTGTGAAAAACAACACTTTTCGCCATGTTGGAGGTTGACATGTTTTGTTCCAGTGTGTATTGAGTTAATTATTGAATCGACAAGACAGCCTTCCCTATCTCCGCCACGAGACGAAGGACATGGATTGATGGAACCATGTCCTGTCGTTTGATGACACCTAGATAAACATATTTGATTCAGATGGTGTCAAGCATGTGAGGCAGCAACAAGGAGAGGCATGATCTGCATGAGTGCTGCCGTCGTTGGGGAAATACAGTTCATTGAGGGAAACAAATGCTAACGTACCTTGACATACAGAAGCACTACCTCTGAAAACTGCAGCTGGCAGTATTCCAATATTAGGACCCCAAAGACAGCCCTCAAGATAATGACTGCTTTGCTAAAGACACTGAGGATAAAAGTAATGGAATGGCCAACCATGTATAATGACCTAAACCCTATTGAACATCTCTGGGTCATCCTTACGTCTAATATTTACCAGCTCGGTGATCTCATCATGGAGGAGTGGAATAGGATTTCAGTGACAACCTGTGAAGCTCTGGTGGACTCCATGTGCTGTAGAATAATGGTCACACAAAATACTGATACCTTCTGGGGCATTTTCACTTTGGCTTGTACTCTACTTTTGCTGCCAGGGGCTTAGCCACTAATGTTTTTTTTTTAGGGAACAACATTTGGACTGTTATATAAACTTTATACTGACTACTTTTCATAGTCGTTAGTGTTGTCCCATGAAAAGATAGAATTAAATTGCTACAGAAACGTGAGGGGTATATTCAATGAGATACTATGAAAAAGAGATATACATCAAACAGATGGCAATACAACTGTTGTGACCATGTTTGGGCCCTTGATGTCATCAACTGTCCTGATCCTTTATTTAGTCATATAGGGTCGGGCGTTCTTTCATCTCCTTGCTCTCTGTTATGTTGTATTTTTGTATATAAGAACTCTGCCACTGTATCCTGTCTTCTTCTGGGTCCAAATTTTGCTCCGCACGTCACAGTACGACCAATCCGCCATCAGTGCTCGGTGCACTGCTTGGCAGACATGGGGAGAACCTCCTGATGGAAGTTATGGACTCGATTCGAAACTTTTCCACCAGCGTCAACTCAATGGCCGTCCAGTTTGTGACACAGGCTCAGATATGACTTGATGTCTTTCAGTATTTAAGGCCAATTTGCTGACAGACACATTGTCACTGTTGTTACCCTGTATTTTTGTAAATACAAACGTCCGTGTCCTGTCTGCTTCTGGGTCCAAATTCTGCTTCTTAGTCATAACAACTAAAATTGGCAAAAATCAAGAAGGACAAATAGTGAAGTGGAAATATAGTGGTGTCTGGACTTCCTACAATAATAAAACAGTTGTAAATCACAAGGTCGAGGCCAGTCTCCAATCCCAAGACTGGTTTTGGTAAACAACGCGTGAGCAGTGGTCATACCCTGGTGCCGTGGCCCAGCTGATAAAAAGGAGGTGTAAGAGGAGATCTGTGCAGGACAAAGGGTCTCATCCTGAGGTTATCCACGCCACTTATCAGCTGTGAGTGATTTGATCTGCTTCCTAACTTGACACGCTCCTTGCATGCAGGCTTATATAAATCAGGCAATGTGCTTGACTAGACAGAAAATGTGTGACTTTATAACCCCCCATCTCTTTCAAAACGTCGCTCATTAGCTTATCAGCTTAAGTCCAAACGTGTCAAGTTTGGGCTGCGAGGCGCCGTGAGGCAAAATAGTTAACTTTGTTACAAGTGGAGCGCGAGGGTACAAGATTCAGGAAGTGGAGGCGTGACAAGTAAGCTTGAGAAACAACTCTTGTCATGCCTTCCTTGTTCCTGTTTTGAGATTTGCTTCTGCCTGTGTTACCAACTTCCTTACATAACTTGATGTCTGTTGGTCCAGCTCGCTTCTTAATAATGATTTGATCTGTTTTTTTATTTCTCTTTTTATTTATTTAGAAGATGGCACTGATTCTGCTTGCCTTTGTGCTTGCTGCAATCCCTGCAGCCCACAGCTCTACTGCTACCTTCCAAGACCTGAGCGGGGGTCACGGTAAGTCATGTCTCACTGTCACAGAGGCTTTTTAAAGTTCTTGATTAGATTTGTTTTCTCCGACAGCCAACAGGACCTCCATTAAGTTCCTGGCTGTGGGAGACTGGGGGGGTTTGCCTTACGCTCCATTCAGGACATCAGTGCAAACGACTACTGCTCAAGAGATGAACAATGTAGCAGAGCAAATGGGAGCGGACTTTATTCTTGCCCTTGGTGACAACTTCTATTTTAAAGGTGTGGACAGTGTGGATTCTCCAAGATTTCAGGTCAGCCCATTAGACATCTATATACAGTACTGTATTTGAAAAGCGGAGTTGGCGGTTCTGATTGGTTGATATCTGGATTGAAAAAAAAAAAAAAAAACAGGACACCTTTGAGGATGTGTACACAGGGAAGTACCTGAATGTCCCCTGGTACGTTCTAGCTGGCAATCATGACCATGCAGGAAATGTCAAAGCCCAGATTGAATACACAAAGAAATCTGCAAGATGGTAAGAAAATCAATCTGTTTTGAGGCTACAAATTAAGACTATACTGCAAAGTATGAATGAAAGCCAAAACATGTGGAATTTCTTTTTCTTTTTTTATAAAGAAAAACATTTTACAGCAGAATATGGAGATTTGGGATTTATCTGATTTCATATAATAGTTCGCGTGGCTCAGTGGTTAAAGTTTGTGGGTTTGATTCCACGCCATTGTGACCGTCTTGAAGTATCCTTGAGTAAGGTACTGAACTTCTGGCTGCTCCTAATGCTCCGAGAAAGTCAGTGTAAAGTGCTTTGAGGGCCTTACCAGGTCCAAAAATGACCCTCACCTATTCACCTTATTCCTTTGCGTAAATTCAATGTGTATTGAAAGGTTTGCTGCTTTTTATTGTTTATTAGGAACTTCCCTTCCTACTACTATGAGCTGGACTTCCGCATCCCTAACACAGACAAGACGCTGACCATCATCATGCTTGACACCGTGATGTTGTGCGGGAACTCTCTCGACTTTGAGGATGAGAAGCCCAAAGGCCCCTTAAGTGCCGTAGATGCCAACCGACAGCTGAAATGGCTGAAGCAGAGGATGGCTCAGTCCAAGGCGGATTTCCTCCTGGTGGCCGGTCACTACCCGGTGTGGTCCGTGTCCGAGCACGGGCCCACCGCTTGCCTCCTGCGGTCGGTTCGTCCCCTGCTGCTCAAATACAACGCCACAGCCTTCTTCTGCGGCCATGACCATAATCTGCAGGTAAAGCCTGTCAAATGGATTGAAATCTCCTTCCTGAACTCAAAAGCCATAACCTCTCTTGCAGTACATTGAAGAGTCTGGAGTGGGCTACGTAGTGAGCGGCGCTGGAAACTTCCTGGATCCGGATATCCGCCACTGGAAGAAAGTTCCCAAAGGTTCTGTGAAGTTTTTCACTGGTAATGCGTCCACGTTAGGTGGCTTCGTTCATGCAGAAGTCACGAAGAACGAGATGATGCTCACCTACTACCAGGCTAAAGGCACCTCTCTCCATCGTGTCGCGCTCTCACCAAGAAATGGCAAATAAATGACAAAGGAGCTTCACCTTTGCGGCCAAATTTTGTTTTTTTTAAACAAATATGTAAAGTCTAATTATACAGAATAAATCAATATTTGGAAGGCTTACTTGGACTGAATTTATCTGAAAATAAATGGCCTTTTCTCCAAGGCTAAGTCTTCTGTATCAATTGAAATTATGACAAAGTACAGCTGCCCAACAGTTTTTGAATGTGAACAAATTTCAGTTTCTAAACAATTTCAATTTCTTGTTTGTAATGACAAAACTGGAAAAAGAGTCACATTACTTGCATATCTGGCAAATGGAGTTTCAAATAATGGTGGGTTAACTCACTACCTGCAGTCTTATTTTGCCATGCACATGTCATATGTCGTTTCAGGTGGCATGTAAAGAGCACCCCCCCCCCCCATTTTCGCTTGTAAAATCCTCGAGTGAGAAATGAGAAATATTTGTACATTTATGGTTCTGTCAACATAAATAATACTTAATTCTGTAATCCATTGAGTTTCATTTTTGTAATTCTTTGTGTTGTGTGCTAATTAAATTGTTCTATGTTAAGACGCTAAATTGTAACAAACATGCAGTAAGCCTTGTTTGCTGTACCCCGTGTTCGCTGATATTTGTATGTGTCTCAAAGCATCACTGCACTTCAGTCAAAAGCTTTGTGGAGGACAGGGCCTCCCTCCATGTAACAGTTGCACTTGTGGACAAGACTGTACCCATTCGCAAAACGACTATTGTTCCTGTCACTCTTATGTGAATATGTTCATTTTGAAAATAAAACTTGATCTTGTCACTGTGCCCTAAAATATCCCAAACTTGAAAAAAAAAAGAATATTTTGGGTGAAGATTCAGGATGAACATTTGCACCAATTGTGATTCGTACCTTTCTGTGACTCTTCCAGTCTCTGCTTCAATCTGTTTATTAGTATATTGCGATATTAAACTCAGTGGCTACTTCCCTACAAAAACATCCCGTTTAAAACATTGCAATGTGGAAATACTGTTAATCGGGTAGTAGATAATGTTTTGGTCTCATGATGTCCAAATGTGAATTACGTAATCAAGAGAACTGTTTAAATACTCAATATAATTGAATTATAATTGAATCAACTAACTTGATTGTAAAAACTTGTAACTAACTTGTAAAATTTGCCATTCATTTTTTTGGTAGGGAGCGGTAAATTGTGTGAAAAGAAAACGAACAATTCGACTTAGGCATTCAAGTTTAGATCACCTACAAAGGTTACATTTTAGGTTCATCCTGAAATTTCATCTAAAAGCTGAATATTTCTAACGTAATGTATAACAGTGTATCTTTAATGTCACTAGGTACATTATGCTGGATATCCTTAAGTAGCCTGTGCTGACTAAGGACAATTTTATGTTCTCTCCTCAGCTCCACACGGACTGCCAGGTGAGGATTGGACAGATTGGCGCAGAGATTCAAAGGATATAGTTAGTCCACCAATGACTGTTCCGCTGAGGGACGACAGGCTTCATTTATAGTACAAGGATTTTTTTTACCTCTCGTGTGAGTATTTGCAGTTATTTCATTCAGAGTCTAACTAAAATGGTCAATTTTACTAATAGCTACTGCTATTCCTATATCTGGCTGGTGTTTTGAGTGATTGTGAACAATCCGATCAGTGCGAGTACAAGCCTGTTGGTGACACGCCTGCCAGGTTCAGACAGCAATCAGGTTAAGCTGTCAAGTGTGACTAATGGACAAATGAGGATTCCTTAATCCCCCCCCCCCTGATGTAGTTTATGCAGTAGGCTACATGCCTTGTGAATGTTACTGCTGAGCAGACACTTTTATCTCATGTTATTATCTCCCAGCTCGCTGGCTCTCAAATGAATTTGATATCTGATTGGTAAAATGCACATGGAACATGAAATGGAAAAGAAATAAATACATACATAAATCCATCTATTCATCCATCCATCCATCCATGGACGGACGGATGTATAATATAAAAATAGAATTATTGTGGCTGCAGAAATCTCCATCAATCATAATCTTAATAAGCCTGCACTCACATCCACGTTATATGTTCTTGTAAACGTCATGTTTAAGAACAATTAGCTGGTTTAATTAATGTCACAACAGCACGCAACAATAGGCTATGCATATTGTAGTTGCAAGTGCAACTCTCATTATCTCATATTCAGGGGTTTTGAAAAAAGGAACATTCTTGTCTGCCCTATAAAGAATCAGGAGTGACCACATTGAGTCACTTGTGTGACACATAAGCAAGGTGTCTGATATTTACTTTTGTTTGATGATATTAAAAAATTCAAAGTGGGCAAACAATTCAAAGTATAAGAATTTTAGAAAGGGCCAAAATATGTTTTTTCATGACACTGTATCTACCCTTGAAAAAGAAAAAGTAGACAAATGAAAACAACCCTTGACTGAATAAATGAGGTGCATCATTTCCAAATGCCTTGCGATGTTTTAATTCCACAGCTCAAAAGTAATAAAACGGCACCGTATTAAGGCTAAACTGTGCTTCTAATCTTCTCTACCTAATCTCTATATCCCTCACTTAATGTAGACAAGCATGTTGTAACCTTGAAAACTATTTAATTCACTGATGAAACATGACAGAAAAGTGAATACAGAAAAAAGACAGTACCGGAGTACGTGTGTGATGTTACAGCATCTGTGTGGTCGTTGCTTCATATCAAATAAACTTTGTGTGAAATATAAATTTAAAAAGTACCACAAGAAAGAAAATACCTGTGAGTTTTGACACCATGTTTATCGTATACACCACAATTGATCAATGTTCTTT
>NC_141199.1:8655000-9000000 GCF_054491065.1 Syngnathus leptorhynchus | reverse complement strand
CGAGAGCGCAGAGTGTAGAATTGGAGTTTGATTAGTTCTTTTCAAATGGAACATCTCAGCCACCCCAATGTGCATTATTTAAAGTTGTATTAAAACCACAATGAATAAAAAGCAGATGTTCATTTATAGTTGGACAAGGTTTTCATGCAACACCCCAAATAAATTAGAGTATTTATGTTCAGACATTAAAACTGGACAGATACTACAGTAGCTAACTTGGACACAATGTGTTTGGTTATGGACTCACAGTAACAAATGAATGTGAACACAGGCTTCTTAAGTCAGTAACCACTTCAGTTTTTTCTTCTTTCCTCTGCGATTCCATTTCATCATTTCGTTAGACCCAAGGCCACTTAGCATTTGACAGCCTATGTTTAACTGATTTTCAGTCAGCCATTTCCCACCATTTCAGCAGCATTGCAAAAATGTTTCCCTGCAACATTTATGGCTGTGTCACCACTCCAACGTGTAGTACAGAGTTACAATATCTAGGGCATGTTTCTCTAAACTGGATGCTGACAAGTGTTGATGACCTCATGTCTGAAGGAATGATACCTAAAACTAAAACGGGGAAGAGCCTCTATATAAATAAAATCCTCAACCTAAAACACCAGCAAAGATGGCAATCAAGTGCTCTAGTTTCTCCATCCAATAATCCCTTTGACATCTTCTCATGGAATCTGTCGAAATTTTACTGTTCAACTGTAAATGACTGAAGTCCAGTAATTGCTCTGCCCAGGATCAAGGCGTGGATGTCATGGGTTCCTGCCAATAGACAAAGCACAAATACAGTACAATGTCTTAACAGCAGAGCATAAACATACAGTAACACTAGTGACCTCAAGTGGCCGATGGACATTGTTGCAGGTAAGACCCTTGGGGGACTTTATTTACGCAACTTCAGAAACGACAAGTGTCCATATAAAATCTACGTCAAGTAAAAATCGTGTTTCAAAATAAAAGGTACTACTATGGAGAACTGGAAGACTGATGTGAATGATAAGCCTTAGCTTAGCTTCATGGTACAACAATGCTGTTAGCCACCACAGCAGCAACTGGGCTTCTAATTGTCAGGTAATCATCATACTACCTACATTTTCTGCTGAGGAGAAAAGGGACCGCTCTGTTTTGAGAGTATTTGTGAGCCCCTTTTTATTTTATATAAGTGACTTACCTTCATAGGTGTTAACAGCCTCTAGGTTCATGACATGACGGATGACGTGGTACTCGTCAGCAATTCCGTTCCCTCCCAGCATGTCTCGGGCTTGCCTTGCGATATCTAAAGCTTTGCCGCAGCTATTCCTCTTCAGCATGGAAATCATTTCGGGAGCTGCTCTGTTTGGACAAGAACAAGAGCCTCATTGAGAATAGCCGTAATAATTATAATAAATGAAACTTGGCATGTGATTGACATAAGATAACTTACTTCTTCTCATCAATAAGTCTTCCCAGGGATAAACATGACTGCAGCCCGATTGTGATCTCTGTCAACATGTCAGCCATCTTCTTCTGCATAAGCTGATTCCTCGCCAGTGGCACCCCAAATTGAATTCTGATTGGAGCACAGAAATATTCCACATCATATGTTGAAATGGGCGTTGAAAGGCTCATTGCACTCGGATGCAGCAAATGAATGGTTAAAGGTTAATTCAAGTTATTTTGGTCGAATACATAAAGTACGAATGTATATTGTGGCCATGGAGGGTGAGCGAGTACCTGTCCAAAGTATACTGTCTTGCTGCATGGAAACAGAATTCTGCCGCTCCCAGAGCTCCCCAGGCGATGCCATACCGAGCATTGTTGAGGCAGCCGAAGGGACCCTAGTGACAAGGTCCCCAAAAAAGAACAACATTCACCGGCCATTTTATTAAGAACAACTGCACAAGAGAGCTGCGAAATGAAATGAACTCTCATTCAGCAGAAGTACTTACAGCCAGACCAGAGACATTTGGTAGAAGGTTCTCCTGAGGAACTTCCACTTCATCCATTAGAATCATGCCAGTGGCGGAGGCCCTCAGAGAAAACTTGCCCTCTATCTTCGGGGTAGCCAGACCCTTCATTCCACGCTCTAAGATGAAGCCGCGCACCTTTCCATCTTCGCACTTGGCCCAGACCACTGCGATGTCTGCTTCGGGGGAATTGGTGATCCTAGAAGAGGAGCGTGAACCCATAAAGGTCAGGTCAACCCATACATTTTCTTTATCATAATCATTTGATCTACAATATGTTCTGTGGGCTACTCCTTGTGTCAATCTAGTTTGTCAAGTGTACGTTTGTGCTAACCCACCATGTTTTGGCTCCACTGATGGTGAAAGTACCGCTGGATGGGTTGTAGATGGCCTTGGTCTCCATGCTGCTGGGATCGCTGCCATGATTAGGCTCTGTCAAGCCAAAACAGCCGAGGATTTCTCCACGAGCTAGAAAATACACAATATGCAGAGGTAAGAATATTTATGTACAAAGCGTATCATCTATCCACACAAGTCCTCACCCAGCCTGGGTAGGTATTTCTCCTTCTGGGCCTCTGTGCCATATGCATTAATGGGATGCATGACCAGTGAGGACTGTACGCTCATGACCGAGCGATAACCACTATCCACCCTTTCAACCTCTCTGGCAATCAAGCCATACGCCACATAACTTGTTCCCGCACAGCCGTAACCTATGAGAAGGGAACAGAAGGCACAATGGAATGTGGAAACAAATAACACATGGCCATGTGAGCACAGTCACGAAGTGTACCTTTAATAGTGGGGCCAAGAACACCCAACTCTCCCATCTCGGAAACAATCTCACGGTGGAAATCTGTCATATGTTGGGCAAATAGAAACAATCAGGAAGCAGCATAGGAAGTATCTTAACTAACTAGTTCTATTAAGACAGCTAGGAACCGTTTTAGTTTTGACCACAAATACACAAAATGGCTTCTTTTAGGATGTGTTTTTTCTCACGCTCATGTCTGTTGGCCATGACGATACGAGGCATGAGTTTTTCCTGGCAGTAGTCGCGGAAGGAGTCCCGGATCATCACCTCCTCCTCTGTCAACTGACCCTCCAAGTTCAGAGCGTCTCGCCAGTTGAATGGCACCTTGGCTGAGGGTCAAACCATACCACGCTCAGCCATTATGTCACTGTCACGGGTAATAACAATATGTAAGGAGAAGAATAGGTTGAAGTGTTATTACCTCCCTTGGGAGCCTTTTTGGTTTCTTCAGCATCTATTGGGAAAATATACAATGACATTACCTTCAAACAATGCATTAATTAAAAAAAAACAAAAAAAACAATTAAATAATATTTACCATTAACTTTGGGGTTGGCAGAAGCAGCAGTTGTACTCTGGGCTCGGCACGCACTGACAGCTGCACATTTTGGGGTGCTTGACAGCAGACGAGTGAAACTTCTTAGAGCCATATTGCGCTGCAGGAAAAATCATCAAAATCATGACGTGAAAAATCATAACGCAATTATCTCACCAGAAACACCGACTGTCCGAGACAAGCATGCAGGTGATAGTAAGCTTAACGAATATTAAATGTCTTCGTGCAACAGTTTGAAACATCTTATTCCGGTGTAACATCAACTGTTCGCATCTAACTTTACTTTACCGTTTTCTTTGTGTTTAGATGATCAAGCAGTGTTCAAATGATTATTTGTCCCAGACGCGTGTTAAGTAAGTTTTCTTCTATTACGTCATATCCGGGACACGTCCGAAAAAAAAAATGACCACACAACTCCGCCATGACAGGTGATGACATTAGCGACGCGCTTCTCGTGCAAGTCACATTGCCTGGATAAGTGGTGGAAAAAAAGAGAAAAATATAGACCACGCTGATGAAATTCTTCTGAAGTAACACCAAAGCAGTGTTCTGTTGTACATCAAGTGGCCTACTGCCCTAAAAGAAATAATGTCAGAAGGCTTTTCCACACTCAAAATGGCGATAGCATCATACCATACTCTTCTTAGTAAGTAGAGGAGGTGGCTTCACGCACTCACTGATCATTGGCTGGTTAAATTGGGTTTCATAAACGGTATGTTCTTCACTTGTTTAGGTCATTCACATGACACTAGTATTACGAAATACTTAACACTGACGCGACTAGATTGACAATGAACACTCATAATAGTAATACTCATATTTTTGCAAGAATTATTCTATATCATGCAAATCTTTTATCAGCAATGCATTTTGTCACAAAGAGTAGGCGTGGTCTACATCTTGAATAACAGTATAACATTCTGTCTCCTCAAAACAAACTAACAGTCATTAACCCTTTATCTTTTACACAAAGCAATAGAGCAATAAAGCAATATAATTTTTTTATGTTAATTTTACTCTTGAGTAAGTCATAGGCAAAGTCATCGGCATTGTCACTCCCCAACAAATCCAAGAGGGCCATTCCGTACTAATTGGACTAGATTTTAGAATTTTACACAGTTCTCAGTCATGGATTTTTCCGATTTATTTATTAGTGAAATCTACATATAGATTATCCTGTTCCAAAATACACCCCCCCCCCCCCCCCCCCCCCCCCCACACACACACACACACACCACACCTTCCCCCACCATTTCTATGGTAACTATCCTGCCCGAGTTGTGATCTGCTGGGGGTAGAGCAATATGGAACCGGAGGGCAAAAAGTCGGAAATTAAATACGGTAAGAAGTGGATCTCATCTTGGCGCACTTTCCCCCGTTAGCCTTGGCTTTGTCTTTGTCACGGAGAAGAGATTGAAACAATGACCGCAATGGATGTTTGCGTGTGGACCACACCACATGTCAATGCAGACCTGGCTGGGGGCATCTTTATCCTCCACGGCCAGCTTTTATTTATTTATTTTTTAACGTTGTTTTTGAACAATATAGTGTGAAAGATTATACATTCATCTTTACTGCGAGTACATTTGTAGATATATTTATGACGTTTTCGTTGCACATAGCTTCACGTCTATAAAGATGCCACGCCCCTGCTTGCATTCATATGGGGAGCAAATTCTGCATCCTTTCAAACGTTTGCATCCATCGTCGCTTTGCATCCTTTCAAACAATTCCAATTATTGTAACGCAATGTTATGATATGCGCGTGAGGGGGGAAAACTGCGTCCACGTGGATATTACAAACCTCATAGGTGGCCATGTGTAAATGTGGTCGATACTATTGCAGCACACGCCTGATGCGCTCCTTGTCGTCTTGGCTTGGGTATTCATGTGAACTGTTATTGGGTCACAATTGTCCCAACGCGTTCACATAATCAAACCTAGGGATCGTTATGTTCCCAATAATGATCAATGGAAATAATCAAGGTGTGGCCATTTTTACACGTGCAAGTAAACCAAGGCCACTTTCTTGGATGATCAAGATGCTGCTAGTCATCATGTAGGAGGCTGATATTTTTTCATGTCATCCATGATTGTCATCACATCTATATGATGAGCTCAAAAAGTCACCATTGTTAATATGATGAATCGGTGGTGTTGAAACGACAACATCTTTACTGCTTTGTGACCAGTCATACATCACTTGACCTAACAAAGGTTCTTCATTTCACTCATAAAAGACATCCTTGCTATGGTTGACATTGGAAAGTGAGGAGTGTGGGGTCCCAGAAGTGAGACCACCGGAATTACACAGAAATATTGCAGCTGCCTAAAAGGATACCAGAAGGACAAAACTAAATTGTGACAGCGTTCAAGTCATTAAGTGACAAGAGAGCTGACCACACAATGTTGCATATCAAAAAACGAGGTGTGCGTTTGCCTTTGTGTGTATGAGTGATGGAGCTCGCTATTGAAGGGGGAATAAGGTGTAAGTCTAATAATCAAGGTCTGTTTACGAGGTATTGCCAACCTCAACTTGGAGGTCCCTTACCTTGCTGACAAGAACAAAAAATTCCTATGTAGTCGTCTTCATTCATATTTATTTTGCTGTTTAGAGTTGCAATTTTGTAATTTCTTTTTGTGTGCAAATTTATCCAGACTTGGTCCTTGTATTTAAACCACATTATTATTTATATTATGTAAATACACATTTTATTGCATTTGTTTTGTACTCATCATGGACGGACGGCATCTGAAGCATGTTGACATATTTTTTTTTTGACAACCTTCAACAAATTATTTGGTATCAAAACAAAAACAAATAACTTTAACTCATGCAGGTTAGTGATGGACTGCAGATATACAAAAGCATTGTTGTGCACTTTGCCACTCAGTCTTGTGGATTTACAGGATCTATTGTATGGCAAATTAAAAATAACCATTACAATTATTGCACATTTGGAAGAGTGACATCAACAATCCCAATTGGTACATATAGACATGTTGCTTTCTTTCAATTTCAGGGGAGGTCGGGAAGTTTGACCCAGACTTCAAGGGGCCCATTCACAAGAGGTATAATTACATCTGAGCTTTCACATTTTTGCCCCAAAAGAACTGATTATTAACCACATCTTGTCGTTCTCAGGGGATGCACGGATATAGTCTGCTGTTTTGTCTTCATCGTTGCCTTGCTTGCCTATTTTGGTGTGGGAATTCTTGGTAAGACGACCAAGCCATTCATGCAATATATAGATTTGGATGAGCACTCTTGCGCCACTCTGTCTTTCTTCCAATAAGGCTCCTGTTGCCATGTTTCAGTTTACTCCTATTTTTAACATCCACAATCCATATTCAATAAGAAAAAAAAAAATCTGCACTCTATAATAAACACATTATTAAATTAATACATCTCTGTCATTGTTTTTCACAAACAGGCAAGATATTTGACTTTGCTGGACCTTTCTGAGCCCCATGTGTTGGAATGAACAAACCTTTTGCCCTTTGTATGTCCTGATTTTTTTGAATGATGATTCTATTTGTCTTTCCATAAAGCCTGGTCCCAGGGTGACCCCCGGAAAATCCTCTATCCCACTGACAGCAAAGGGAACTTCTGCGGGCAAAAAGGAACACCCCAGGAGTGAGTCAATAGACATTGATAACGTCATGTAACAGTGCAATCATTAATTGATGTTGGTGTCCTCGACAAATCATATAGGAACAAGACTTTTCTGTTTTACTACAATATCTTGATGTGCGCCAGTCCTGCGGTTTTGCTTCAAGGCCAGTGTCCCACCACTCAGGTCAGCTACAAGACAATTACTGTTTTTAAATAGTCGCAATGCTTTTCTCACACTTGTTTCTGTTCCAGATATGTGTAAAACGCTGTCCTTACAAACATCTCACATTGGCCGAAGCCATTAAAAACGAAGACGACCGTGACTATTACACAGAGTTTTGCCAGGAGGGTGTCAATTCATCATGGGTAAAGCAACCACAAACTAAAGTCTGCAACATTACATTGTTTGTTACATTTATTCAAACTGAGTTGCACAAAGAAATACGTACTTGGGCCTCATTCACCAATTCATAGAAATGTCCTTACACTGTTATTTATCCATTCCAGGTAGCACAAGCAGCATATGCACAAATTCATCACAAATTTGTGTGTTAAATGTGCGTAAGCAGTGTTAGTGAATGAGGCCCAATGTTTGCACATCACATAGTTCCCCAAATGTGCCTTTCTTAGTATTTACCACTTTTTGATATTTGTGCTAAAATGATACTATATATCAACTTTCATGTCAAATGTCACTCCTTTTTTTATTTTAGCCTATCCACATCCTGAAACAATATTGCCCTTCCTCAATCTTGGCCAGCAAAGCTTGTGAGTGAGAAGCATGTCGCAGTCTAGGATGGCATGAACTATTGATGTCACATGATCACATTTGTGTTCTTATGCCTCTGCATACAGTCACACGACGCTGCGTTCCAACCATGTCAAAATTAAAGAATGGCTCGGTAGTTGTCGGCAATAATACAATGGTTACGATCGACTCCGCCAACGTTTCCGCCATCGAAGTACTCAATGCGACCAAGTGAGTATTTTTCAGAGCTGGGTAATATTAACCCAGTGGCTAATAGAATTGATCAAGGTTTTGAAAGTATCACATGTATTTATGTCACAACAAGTATTCTGTGTGTAGTTGTAATCCTTAATATTTAGGCAATGGCTCATTTTATGCTTCTAAAGTGATTACTTCGGGAGAAACTATAACCATTCATAATTGAGCCAAATCTACATTTTTTAACCAGTTTGAACATGATTTTGGTTTCGTTAACAGGAAGTCCAACATGCTTTTTGAAGCTCGCCAGTTGGCCATGAAAATCTTTGAGGATTACACTCAGTCCTGGCACTATATCATGATGTAAGAACATGTGAATGACACAAAAGTGCATGTAATGATTCAAAGGGTGTCCCATCTGAGAAAAAAAAAAAGCTGTTTGACTTTAAATGCATTTCTGGTTTGCTGTGACCCTAAAATCTCTTTCATATCTTCCATCTCCAGTGCTCTGATAATAGCAATGGTTTGCAGCTGGTTCTTCATAATCCTGCTGCGCTTCCTGGCAGACATCATGGTGTGGGTCATGATTGTCTTGGTCATTGGAATCGTAGCCTATGGTAAATCTTCTCCCAGTATGTTGAGAATATGACAGTATTTGCACCTCAGTTACCATGGTTACGCTTTTTGGTAGCACAGGGAAGATAAAAGGGACTAAACATGGGGTGTCCTCCCTCGTAGGTGTGCTGCATTGTTACCTGCAATATCAAAGTCGGAGTGCAGATCCTTCTACCGACGTGTCTATCGGCCAGCTGGGAATGCAACCTGACTTTGCGGTCTACCTTGAGATCAGACAAACATGGCTTATATTCAGTATGCCCCAAAAATACTCCACTTATACTCACTCACCCAAATAGTTTGTCAAGTCTGTTTTGATTTATTTTTATTTTTTTACAGCAATCACCCTCGCCATTGTGGAATTCCTCATCATCGCGACGCTCATCTTCCTTAGGAAGAGGCTCATGGTTGCCATCGCCCTCATCAAAGAGTCCAGCAGGTCAGCCTACATGTGTGGACCGTGTTTGTACACAAATGCCGAGTCAAATCAACTTCAATTTATTTTTTTTCACAACTGTATGTTTCTTATTAGCCCCAAATGATGGGTTACATTTTCTGTAAAAATACATGTGGGTCCACCTATCCATCTATTCCATCTGTACTCATGTTGACAATGATTATTTATCATCATCAACATGATTTTTTTTTTTCCAGGGTTCTTGGATATGTGACATCATCATTATTCTATCCATTGCTGACTTCTGTCCTCCTGGCAATTGTGATAGCTTACTGGGCGGTCACTTCGGTGTATCCTTTTAATTCAGATATGAATGTATTCATACTGTTTCTTTATCCACTGTGTGGTTTTCATCACCTTAATGTCCTTGCCATTCAGCTATCTGGCCACATCGAATTCTGAAGTGTACAAAGTGTCCGCCAATGAGAATTGCGCATTCCGTTTTAACACCTGTGATCCCAAGGTGAAGAATTAATCTGCGCCTCATCACGTCTTCACATTTCTAGTATGAAACATGTTCACATCTCGTTTTTCTCCAGACGTTCAATAAAACCAACATGTCGGCCGAGTGTCCCGAAGCCGAGTGTAACTTTGCCTACCATGGTGGGGACACCCTGTACCACAAATACATCACCTTGTTCCAGTTTTACAACATCTTCCTCTTCTTCTGGTGTGGCAACTTTGTGACGGCCTTGGGACAGGTCACTCTGGCTGGGGCCTTTGCCTCTTATTACTGGGCCTTTAAGAAACCTGACGATATACCTCCCAACCCTGTCTTGTCCTCTCTGGGACGCACACTCAGGTTAGAAGACACATTTGTGAAGTTAATTGGCTTTGTTTTTGTAACAACTCTTCATCTTTGCACGACAGATATCACACTGGTTCGGTGGCATTTGGCTCACTGGTCCTGGCGTTGATCCAGATCATCAGGGTTATTCTGGAGTACCTTAATCACAAACTGCAAGGTAAGATTGAAGGCAAATGGAAGCACTTAAATATGATTGGAATCATCTCGTCATTAGATTTTATACAATATTATTGTTAAATCTAGTGCTTGACAATGCGGTCTTTTTGTGAGGTCATCTTTTTTTTTCTGCCAAAATGCTCACTTGGTGATTCTGCCTCGTCCTCCAGGTGCTAGAAACAAGTATGCTAAATTCTTGCTGAACTGCATGAAATGTTGCTTCTGGTGTTTGGAGAAATGCATCAAGTTCCTGAACAGAAATGCTTACATTATGGTGAGTTTCTACAAAAACAGATAACCTTGGTCTTGGCAGATGTTACTAGACTAAAGTCTATGAATTCTCTGTCCAGATTGCCATCTATGGGAAAAATTTCTGTACATCAGCTCAAGATGCCTTTATGCTTCTGTTAAGGAACATTGCCAGGTTAGAAATCATTCCAGATTATATACTTTTTTTTCTTTTTTCATTTGACAAGCTTTACGTCTCACTGGAGATGGTACTCCAAAATGCTGCCTTTGCAAATATAAACAAGTTTTGACACTACCAATACCAAAAACTCTTGTGTACTCAAAAGGCCATTCCTACAACAATGCAAACAGTATTTGCAAACATTTTGATAACGCTCTCTTACCCATCCATATATACACTCATTCTCATGCACATTCAAACCTTTTGATAATTTAGTCCCAACGACGTAGCCAAAGCAATTTACTCTATGTATTGTGTGACTTTCAAAACAGGGTGGCTGTCTTGGACAAAGTGACAGACTTCCTGTTGTTCCTTGGGAAACTGCTAATTGTTGGAGTTATTGGTAAGATGAGTCTCACATATCTCTTACTGAGGTACATTTAAAAAAGATATTGGCTGCCTGTTTTATTTACCTAAATGGAACGCAATCAGTAATTGATCATTTCATGTTTGTGAAATGAAGATTCTTAAATGAAGTAGATTTGCATGACGTCACTTTTAATGCATTATTTCTTGTTAAAATTACACAATTCAATCTTTTTTTTTTTTTTTTTTTGCTGAGATGTGAACAAGTGTGAACCGGTGCAACACCTGGTGCAAATCTTGGCAATATTGCCGGTTGTAGTGGCAACAATCTTTACAGCACAGTCGATGACTGATTAGTCCATCTGCGTCCCAGTTCAGAGGTCGTGGGGTCAAACCCATGCTCTCCCCCCGTACATACATGATTCTGAGTATACTCTGAAAAAGCAACATGGGTCTTGTGGAAATTCTTTCCATATGTTTATTATGTTTACCCAACAAATTATTTTGTTGAGTGTATCTTATATTAAATGTTAATCATGACAACTTGTACGCTAATTTTTTTTTGCACAGGAATCATCTCTTTCTTCTTCTTTACTGGAAGAATGGATTCTCCTGAGTACGCTTCTCCTACTTTGAACTACTACTGGGTGCCCATAATGGTGAGACATAATAAAATAAGCATCCACAATAAAGATCTCTGCCGAAGCGATCACTTTTGGTGGGGACTGTGGAGCTGTTTTAAGTCTTGGTTATTAACAGTGGTGCGTAATGAATGGTTGATGTCGGCTGTCTTCTAGACAAATATAGTTGGATCCTACCTCATTGCCCATGGCTTCTTCAGCGTCTACTCCATGTGTGTCGACACACTCTTCCTCTGCTTCTGTGAGTACTTTTTATTGGCATGGTCTCATTCCTAATTGTATTTTCTATGTAGGAGTTGTTCCTTGTCTAAAGCTGTGCTGCTACCTCATCAATCTCACCCCTTTTAATTTGACTAATTTTTTCCCACGTTTTCATTCTTTTCCAATTTGCCTTGAATCCAATTCAACAAACTGTCCTTGTCGGAAAGGTGAGGACTTGGAAAGAAATGACGGCTCACCCGGAAGGCCTTACTACATGTCCCCCGAGCTGCACGATCTCATCGGCTTATCAAGGAGGTCTGAGGGAGATGGAGATGATGCTGACTCTCCTGCAAGCAAAGGAGATATGTTGGAAGTGGAAAATATTCAACTGCAAGAACTTAAGATGCAGTCTAACGTCTCACATGCGAATGTGGAAGATAACGCTGAAGTTGCAAACGAGACCAACGTGCAAGAAAGGGAGACGGAGGAGCAAACAGTCTGTGAAGATGCGGTGGTGGAAAAAGAAAGAAGCAGGGGTGACAGTGGTTCTTAAATTAAACTCAAGTGTGAAGTTTACCAATGTGCCCCCACTAGTCGAAACATGGCATTCAGATTAATATTGCGTTTGTGGAATATGAGTAGTTGCCAGGCGACTGTGATGTCATCTATAATCAACAGGAAGTGACAAAATGGCCACCCCCTGAGATGGATAAAAACTGGTGGATTTTTTCAGTTTAATTCACATTGCACAAACGAAACCTTAATCAGAACACTGTTTCGACTAGTTGAGCTGCACAGTACATTATCTAAAAAAAAAAATATTGGGAGTTGACTTCACACTTACAGGTTTGATGACACAAATGATTGCATTTGGCATTTTCTGACTTCACACTTAAGCAGCCGGAGCATTTGGGGCAGGGAGACCTCCAATTGAAACGTGAGGATACGAGTCCGGAGAATGAAAAGTAAAAACAGAAGAAGCCCACTGAAAACATGCTGCCGAAAACAGAGGAATTGATTGTTGTGGAATGAAACAACCTCAATGATGTGGCTTAAAAAAAATGTACAGCAAGATTTGTGTGTCTACGTGGCTTGAAAATTGTGTTATTCTTGGAACAGTGTTGCTTTAACATGTTGAGAAAGTGCTTACACTGTGCCTCTGATCACTCACTGAAATACCGTATGTTGTCTATTAACGCACTACGCAACCTCTCTGTGTTGTTTACATTTCAATTTCAGGTGCATCTCCATGATGTTCAACAATACCAGCTGAGGCAAAAATTGTACATGTGAATTTAATATCTTGTTTATTTGAGTTGATCTTTCTGCAGTAGTGTGTAACATTCTTGCAATACTCACCATGCACAGTATTGTACTGCCAACTATATGCCTTGATTATTGGACTGGTGTTAAGTGCTGTGATTTGTAGCTCTATGATACAGCCATTGTCCCCTGTTTGACTCTTCCTCCCTGTCCTGTCCTACCTCTACCTATCTATCCCTTATTCCCCTTTTATATACTGCATGATACTGAAATGAACATTTAAGGCTACGTTCTCTGCAGGGTGTGCTGCCCAATTCCAATTTTTTTTGTTATAGCCGATCTTTTAAACGCTCCCAATCTAACTTTTTGTACTCTTGTGACTTTGTGAAATATGTATGTTGACTTTCCATGGAATGTCATCGACAACTGGTTGAAGTCTTGATTAAAGTTTGCTGCAATTGGGAAACAAAATGTCTGCATTTTGACTCTCGAATGCCTCAGCAATGTAGATTGTCTATTTTTGCACGTAGCGAGTCAAAATAAAATCTTTTTTTTTTTTCAAGTGATGTACAGATAGCTGCACATTTTTAATTAAGTATAGAGAGTTAAAAAGTATTTGTGCTTCGTTCTGTCCACCTTTGTTGTTTGTAGTTTTTGGCTCATTTTTTAACACCACATTGTATGTGATGGTTTTACAATTAACGCATATGACATCACAAAGGCGACACTCACTTGTAATCAGAGGAAACTCTGAACCGGTAAACAGTAGAGTTTACGCGTTGCTAGGCAACGTGGCTCGGTCATCTGCGCACGTCTTGATTGGGAACCCTCTCTTTGGCTTACATGTGACTTCCCTTTGCTCAACAAGATAATACCGAAAAAATGTTGTTTGAAACGGATAATAAACCTACCGTTTATGACCAGATAGCGGATTTTCAGCGTAAACTTCAACTTTTAGGTAAGTTTTTTTTTTTTCTGCTAGTCGAGGCTGCGGTCACTTGTAGCTACTTCATCGATAAAATCGACTGCAATTTTTTTTAAAATACGATGCGTGCCGCCGGGCAGAGAGCGACAGGAGTGCCTACTATGAAAGCTCTCAGTCGGCCTTGGAGAAGAACCGCCAGAACATCTTGCAGCTTCGGGAGGAGAACAGGGACCTGAAGAAGAGGGTGTCGGAGGCCGAATCAGTGAGGACAACAACAATTACTCAGCGTGATACCTCGACAATCTGACTGAGATCATATTGATCACAATCGACTGTGGCTTTCTCTTTCAGGATGAACAACAATTCGTACAATCGGCCTTACACGGCCGAGGGGTGGAAAAGGACACCGGGCCACCAATGTCCAGCAAGGTTGTATGCATGACTGCACATAGCTTTGTCGTTTTTGGTGATCTACCTCCATTCTGAAATAAGGACAAGAAATAAATACCTATTAAGTCCTGATACAAATGCAATTTGATCTCGTGCTACATGCCTTAAGAATTACATCCACTGTTGGCTTCATGGATGGGGGGGGGGACATGTGCCAATGGGGACCAAAACTGTCAAAACTAAAAATATAAATACAAACAAAAAGTACAAATATAAATACAAAATATTTAATTCTATTTATATTGCTGTATTTATTTCCATATATATATTTGTTATGTATTTAATTCTATGTATATTGCTGTATTTATTTCCATATATATATTTATTATGTATTTTATTTTATATTATATATTTTGGTTGTTTTTGTTTGAAACACAAATGAATATATTTTGGCAGTCAGTTGAAAGCCAAAGAATAAGAATGTGTCCTTTCACAATTTAGCAGCTCTGACCATTTAATGGACAGATCCGGGAGGGCAAAAAAAAGGCCATAATTCAACCCACCATACAGAACAATCTTTCGAGGTATCCCCTAAAAATGTTAAAATGAGGTCAAATTATCTGCATATGTTTACTCTGCTTTCGACAAATAAAAGACCTGTCACACTTTTCAAAAATGTTTTTTGTAATGCAGAGTATTTTCCACTATCAAAATGAAACCCACCAGCAATAAATGGAACCTAACAGTGGGTTCTCTTGTATCCTTAGGCAGCCCTATCCAAACTTGAACACCGGGTCACATCCAAGATGAAGCGTCTCAACGCGCTGAAGCACGCTACACAAACTAACCAGCGCCGTCTCGAAGACCTCAAGAGGGAATGCCTCAGACTGGAAGCAGTGGGCTTCAACCAAGCAATCTCCGACAAGGAGGAGATTACAATGGTATTAACCTTTCATGTCACTATGATTGAACCAATATTTCATAAAAGGTAAAACAGTACTGTTAATTATTTACCCTTACCCTTCAATGACATCTGCAACAAATTAAAAAGATGATTATTATTTCTTTTCTTTCTTTCTTTCTTTCTTTCTTTCTTTCTTTCTTTCTTTCTCTCTTTCTTTCTTTCTTTCTTTCTTTCTTTCTTTCTTTCTTTCTTTCTTTCTTTCTTTCTTTCTTTCTTTCTTAATTAAATGTGGCTTCCTCCTTTCAAGCTGAGAAAGTTATGCAGGGACTCCTGTGCAGACTATTCAACTTAAGAGGTTTCACAAAATTCACAATTTACCATTTGGAATAACAGGAATCTTATGCAGAGAAGGAAAATAGGATTTTATGGTCAAATCTTTTGAAATGTTTTGCTCTCTGTATCTGCAGAAATTGAGGTCACTGCAGAACTGTCTGGAAAAAAACCAGCTCAAGTGCAAGGAAGCAGCAAACATCATGACTAACTACCTAAAACTGAAAAGTCACTTGCAGGTTAGTTGTGGTGAACCTCAAGATGACTTGACAGACCCGCTTCAATGCCTCAACTATCCTTTTTTTTTGTTGGCAGGAGGAGAGTCTGACTTTCCAGGGTCAGATAGATGATCTAGAATCAGAAATAATGAAGCACAGGAAGGAAGTGCAGGAAGTGCAGGAAATGAACAACAAAGCCCAGCTCTCCAAAGAAACAGCAATTGTAAATTTGTTTTATACAAACAAAATTTCATGAAATTCACATTGTGCTATTGCCACAAATTTGCTGTAATTTGTCAATTCAAATCTTTTCATATCTTGCTTTAAAGATTTCAAAGCCTACTTAACCTGCATCATCCATACACTGTTGTAAATGTCAAGTTTCTAGATACTCTTGACTGTTTTATGTACATCCTAGGTTGAGTTACAGGAACAGGAGGAGCGGTTCTACAAGGAGCACCAAGAAAAAGATTATCTTTTAGCCATTTACCGCAAAAGGGTGCAGGAGATCAAAGCCCGTGCTGAAAAGTTAGATGTGAGTCACACAAAATGTCATACAAAGTCTGTTGGCCTGCATGAGAAAATCGTTGACGTGCGCTCAGGAATCAAAGCTAATGAAACGCGCTTAACTAGATCGCTGTGCCCTACAGGCTCAGAGGAAAAACGTACAACAGGATGAGTTGAACAGTGAAGCTGAGAGTGGCGCTGCCAAGATGGCCGCTGAAATGGAGCAGAGCATCAGCATCTTTGATGAGACCCTACAAAATATGAAAAATGCCACTGGTTACACAGATACAGAGGTATGTATCGGAAACAGCATCATTTTTATCATCCCTCCACTATAATTGTGCAGGTTACCATCAATACAGTCTTTTAATGGGGTGCTCTTGCTCTGTTTGTTACTAATGGGCAAAATAAAGAGGTCAGAGAATTGTGAAACTATAGCATTAGCAAATTTCATCCGTAACTCTTTGAGTATATTTGTGTGCCCTGTATGTAGGAGGTCATGGAGCGTTACATCGCCCAGAGGGAGACGCATCGGCATCTGAGCGCACTGAAAGAAGACAATGAATATATTCTCCAGCAGCTAAAGGAACAGAAGGTTCTCCTGAAGCAACAATCCGAGGCCATGAAGTATACGGGAGAAACACAACTATCGAGGTGAGAAAGTGTCAAATAAGAATACTGATATCAACTCAATGGGTACTAGAAGCCAAATCCTTTTCTCCGTTTGTAGTGAGCAGAGGTTGCTGGACGAGTGTGACGAGGAGCTAGTGACGAAGCAGCAGAGTTGTGAAACATCTAAGGAACGTCTGTCTTCTCTGGTCAAAACCATCAGCACTATCCAAGCTGGAGTGGAGCACCTGGCAGACAAACTTAATCACATCTCTCTGGTAAAAAAAAAAGAAAGAAAAATCGCAACAATTTCAAAATAACATTCAGCACCTGAGATGATTTTTATTCACGTGTTGCCTCTTTTGTCCTTGTTGAAGAATGAACCTCCATCAGATATTTCTCCCAAATCAGAAGAGTTTGTGGTGCATCTGCTGAATCAGTGTGAGCGCAAGGTGCTCTCACTGCAGAACAAACTTCGAGGGAAAGATCTCAATGAGATTTCAAAGGACATGGAGGAAGAAGAGGTGAGACACACACACGCATGCATACAAACACAAAGCTATTAAGATAAAAAAATAAGACATTTTGAAACAAAAGCTAGCCACAATCAATGTAATGAACATTTGTCAACTAAAAGACATGTCAAAAACTGCTTTGGAAAAATGGGTTTTCAGTCACCCACAGTAGAATGCATTTGGCTGATGGATAGACAGGCAGACGGATGGATGGACGGACCGACATCCAGACACAGAGACACCAATAAGTATTGTATTTGGCATCTACAGGCTTTTCACACTGTGTTTTCTTGTCTAGTTCTATTTTATGATTGAGAAACAACTGCCAGCTTACAACAAGCGAGTCACTGTGTCTGAAGACCAAGAGATGGCCCTCTTAACCAACGGTGAGATTACACAAAAGCACACACTCGGACGCGCGCACGCACACACTGACTCGCACTGTTGGTTTCAGAGGAGGAAAATGAAGAGGATGACGGCATCCTTTCACGAGAGGCGCTGAAACGCCGCTCGCAGGCTATGGTTGACTCCATGTCCAACAAGAAATCCTGGAAATTGAAGAAGAAGTAAACGAGATCCTGACAAGCAGGGAGGGGAGATGTTTGATTAGGTACGGTAGGTAGATAGATACACAAAGTGGATTAAACAAAAGAAACTATACTATGCTGTAAATAGAATAAAAATAGAATACTTAGGATACTCAAAGATAAAAGAAAATTAAGGATGCATCCTGGAAAAGAAAAAAAAAGATATTGGACTTGAAAGTGATGACCTCCAGAACTGATTTAAAGCTTTGTTCTACTCTATATGCAGTTAGAGAAATATTTAGTTTTCATTTTTAAATGATCCTTTAGGTTATATGGTGTGTGACGCACCGACATATTTTTGAGGGAGACCTCAGGTCACCAGGAGGTCAAAGTTGACTATTGGTATGGTAAAGGTACACAGGACAGAGCATTAGGTGCTCATGCTCAAGGGGATTATGTGAAACCTGTTTAAAGTTTGTTTGAGGGTTGTTAGGTGGCGTGACTGTTCTACTAAATTTAGAACAATAGTTTAAGAAATTGCTGCGTATAACCGCAATGGTGTTCTGTATCAGCTGTCTCTGAGTCAACCAGATAGACGGGTTTTGACAGTAAATAAAACTCCTTTGACCCCCCGCAACTGAGTCACTTGTACAGTAGCCTACATTTGTTTGTTGTTTGTGTGTGTACTCAAATCATCAGAAAAAATATTGGATAGTATTTTGGGAGTTGGAGTGTTACAGCTATGAATATAAATGAGTTTCCACTAAGTGAGATGAGAAATTAACTGCGTGCCACTGAGCATACTGATAAGAGAAAATTTAAGACTCTAATCTGCCCTGTGGACTACTTCTAAATATATCATATTAATTGTTTAATCCCACTTTTAAATATATATTAATTATTTAATCTCAATGTGACAAAAAATAAAGTTCGCGTGGGTTCATTTTTATTTTATTTTTTATTTTTTAAACATCACCATGAATGGATGGACCGACGAATGGACCATCAATAGATTTTTGGTCCACATGTATATTAAAACATAACCTGAGGCATAGCTATACTGTATATCAAATCAAGATAAATTAAACCGATTTCATGTGTCAAGCATCAAATGATATATGACAAATTCATAAGAATTAATGTAAGTAGCAAAAAGTACTCAAAAATGATTTGTTCACTTTGTAATACAGTTCTTAACATTACAGAAACAAGAAGATATCAAGAAACAAAGAAACAAAAAAAGTTAAAACATACCAAAAAAAACAGAATAATTCACACTGCAACCCAAGATACTCAGGAGACTTTTATCAAGTTATCAATTAGCATTTTTTATTTAGTACTTGTCAAGTAAGCTTTCATGAATATCACTTTCAAACACAAAATATTTTAAACAAGGGTTTTAATTTTGCAGCTGTACATTTAGGGATATGAGACTTTACCAACAAAACATACAAATCAATAGTTGTACGGTGCACATTTTTTTTTTTTTAATATCTTGAAACTGGCAATCTCCAAGATGATCGAATACACGGACCAATCAATGAGGGGAGGCTGTCCCTTGCTGAAATTCTTCACTTCCTGCTTCACAGTTTGAAAAACTATCAATAGCGTGAATGTTTGTCGTCCCTGTCAATTTCAACAAGCATTGATCTGCTTTATGCATTTGAAATCACATAACTGTGCACGTAAGATTTTCTAAGTAGCTTCAGCAGTTTTCTAAGTAAAAAAATAAATAAATAAAAAACGTCTTCACATGATTTGTGGAGAATGACAGGGAGTGTATAGTTAATTGTAATCCGGGAAGCGCTGAGCCAAATCCTTGCGGTATGAACAAGAAGATAATGACGATGTAGGAGTGTTCAGCCAAACAGGGAGGAGATCATTCCTCCACAAAGCATCCACAGTGACGCGCAACTCCAGTCCACAGTTCTCCTCAGCTCCATGTGCCTAAACAACCTCATCTGCACAGGATTGAAGGACGCGCGTTTTTTCCTAAAGAAGGTGAATATAAAATGTATATTTTTTGTCTTTTTAGGCTATATGTTTCTTCTTTCATTGTGCTTTATACGTTTTAAAGACATATTTCATGTTTGTACTATACATTTACAAGAAAGGTAAATATTGTTCTTTTTTTTAGAATTATGTAGCGTATCAAATTAAATTTTATTTAGAGCCTCACGTACTACCTAACCTTAGTAATAATATATGGCCGGTTCCTGTATTGGGATTTGTTAATTGTATTTGGAAACTTTGGGAAAATGTTGGAGTTATTTTTTTTTTTGCAAGATAAGTCATCCTATAATGGCATGTTCCAACGCAATAGCCATAATAATTATGGCTTTGCGTTGAACATTAGCATCTAAAAAGAAAAAAAAAAAGTCAACCAATTTGTTGTCACTACTTCTAGTGCAGTAAATATGCGGTGTGAAAAATATTATTTACTCTTAGTCTGTCATTATTCATCTATCTGTGCCAGTGTTGTACAGTGATTGATAAAACAATGAAATGTACCACCACTGCCACAACACTATTTTTGTTTGGAAGTGTGCTGATTTTTGTCACAAAAATGTGCCTTGGTTCACGCAGATGATAATGTGCAAAATGGTGCCACACTCTTCTCATTTTTTCCCTCTGCACCTCAGATGAGGCAGCAGGTGTGGGAGATATCTACACAGGCGAGTGGGCCTGTGTAGAGTGTGTGACATGGTGTGCAACTGTAGGAGATGAGGACCGTTCTTCCGGTGAGCGCAGGCAGTGATGGAGGAGAGTCCTCCAGCCTCCACACAAAGGTGGGCAGGATGAAGAAGCTACTGGGGCTAAGGCTGAGTCACTCGATGGATGCACATGTAGATATGGAGCCTGGGGTGCGGCTGAGGAGCTTCCAGTTGTTGGATTCTGCGGAACACTGTGAGGTGAGTTCAACCTGAACTGAAACAGGCCATTGTGGACAGGTGTTGTTGATTTTTTTTTTTTTTGTCAGGATGCTATCAGCATCAGGCTCTCAAAAGTATAAATTCACTGACTTCTTCAGTTCTTCATGAAAGTAGACTGGTTTATGTTTTGTAAAATTGACTTGACAATATGTTCATTACAGTGCAATATGTTGGGGAGCTAAACCTCAGATTATCAACTAAGATTTTTTTCTTAGGGAACTCTTGCATTTATTCCACAGTTTTGACTCTCTCCAAGAAATATGTATCAAATGCTGGTGGGTGTATGGTTTATTTTCAGCTCAGGCAAGCTTTGTAAGCAGGTGGAATGTTTGAGGAAGCACAGCTAACTTTGGGAAATGTCTTGTTCTTTGCTTGTCACCTCATCACCATTCAAGTGACTAATCGCTAATAATTGCTTGGTCTCCCCTTTTGTTTGCAAAGCCCGCATGGGCAAACAAGAAAGGATGATGCTGGTTTTCTTGCTTATTCATGGCCAGACTCTCATTAGGGCAACACAAGGCCGCATTGTTGAACTGACAGGCCGCATGCCTGATGAACATTTCATTTTGTCTGCTTGTTAGTGTTGTCATAATGTGTGGCTGTGTTGTCTTGTTTTCCATTTAGTTTAGACAAGTGCATGGGTGTGTTGAATATAACATCCACTTTCAGACACTTTGTTTTTTTTCCCAAACCTTTCGAAAGGTAGCACAGAGATGTCAATTAATGCACAGTTTTGCCTCACTAGTACAAAGCTGTTCTCGTCGTACGTCCTCGTCGTTCTATTAGTACGCCGAAATGTCATGCTTTAGAAAAATGTCTACTAGTAAGACACAATCGTGATCGGCTCACGGGGATGAAGACTTACTAGTGAAAGAGCAATTCTACACACCAGTAGGATATGGTATACATAAATGCTGAAACAGCATTCCATAGTTTTTTTTTTCGCAATCAATGCAAGTTGCAATTGTGTGCGTCGGTTTACCTCAATTGCTTCAAGACACAATTCATCAACAATATTTGACACAATTCTTCTCAATTATTATGCCCATATGTTAAACTTGTTTTTCAGTTTAACCATTCAACAGAGGTGTCCCCACATTATACATTTAGATGCCTTCAAGTGACAAAGTCCTGTTTCCTGCTGTGGGTGTGTCCCTGCCACTCCCCTGACACCACAGGCAGGAACGCACGCTACTTGCCAGTGCAAAAGTGTCCGAACTGGATTCTTTCGAGGCAGCAGCATGTTGATGATAGCCTGATACTGAGATAAGCAACTTCTAATGATCACCAGGGCTGAGAAAGGTTTGAAAATAAGCGTGTGAAATTCATTATTTTCAAGCATTTTCCTTTTCATTGAGTTGCTGTCATAATTGTTAAATCCACTTATTATGGCAAAATAATCAATTGTAGAGAAATGCTGGCGATATCCCCCAAATATTTGCTGTGGGAAAAGGGTACAGCTAGTGCCACACAAATGACATTTAATTATCTTGTCTTGTTTCCGAACTAGTATAACCATTATAACCAGAAATAGGCCTTTGGTTTTATCTGTTGACCTTAACTGACTCCCACATTATCTCACACACAGTCCAAAACGTTTTAGATTGGTGATTGGTTTTATTGCCTTTTTGTTCAGGGATGTGTTCATAGTCTGATGTTTGCATGGTTAGTTATGAATTAGTTCCCATTGGTCCGCTGTGCTAGCCCCGCCCACACCTGTCACTTCCCTGTACCGCCCCGTGTCACTCAGGTCTCCTTTACCTTTTGGGATTTCCGTTTCTTCTTTCTACTAATGCAACTAAAATGTATTTTAGAGTTTGTAACTTGTCAGAGCGATTCGGATCTCCTTCTTGAATAAACGTGCACGCTGCCATGCAAAAATGGGAACTGCGGATAAATGGCAGTTATCAATGGTAAGTTAAAAAAAAAAAAACTTTCTGTTTATTTGAGTTGCTATAGTAGATAATCTCTTTTTTTTGCCTGTCTGTGCTCGATCAACGTGGTTTAAAGTTCCATGTCTGACGAGCGTCGTGTTTCTGGCATCTAACTTTTCGCAAGCTTGAATTAACTTTTTCTGCACGAAGGAGTTATCAGCCGCTTTTCAACAATCACCTGCAATTGTGCTTATTCCAAGCCTTTGTTGTTCATTTCTGATACTGATATGAAGGTATCGTATTATTTTTTATTTTATTTTAGAATAAATAAATAAATATGGTGCCACTGGTCAACAATGTTTTTATTATGCAGTCACCAGGTCACAACCAAATCCCAATAAATGGTTGTTTAGGTGACTCTCAAAAGAGCCTTGTTAGAAATGAGTCAGTTTGTCATGAGGTTTGTGCGACATGAGTTGATTTGTCACCTTGTTAAATTGGAGCTCACTTTGTGCGTAGAAAGCATGTACTGGGTTATAGAGTTATTGTTGTTATGCTTATAAAACATTTTGCAAACATTTCATTTTTTCTGCAAGGGGGAAATTGTTTTTTTTTAAAAACATTGGTTTCCTAGAAATATCGCTTATCCTTAGTGTGTGTTGCCTATTACACTAACATGAACACTTGCATTTGCCCTTACAGGACCATGTGCAAGAATGGGTTGATGAAGAGGAGAACGGGGCAATATTTGGTATCACGCTACGACGAGAGCCCGTCATGCCAAGTCCTAACATGCCCATGGCGTCGGACTGCCCGGCCTCCAGTTATGCCCACTACCACACAGTAAAGCTGCGCAGACTCAAAGCTGGCACCCTGGAGCACTTGGTCACCCACCTTCTGGATCTCAAACATCAAGAACCCGACTACCTCCATGTTTTCCTCTCCACCTACAGAGCCTTCACGTCTCCCAATAATCTCATTGGAATGCTTTTTCTCAGGTAAGACTCTCATTTTTTTTCTATGCTGGCTTCTGAACTGGGGCAAAAAAAAAACATAACCAAAATATTCAACCGTAGTAAACTTAGTATGTAGCAGTGTAGTTCTACAACATTGTAATTTATAAGCGCAGTAGTAAACAATGTTAAACGAATGAGCTATATCTTTATAGCCCAAGATCAGGGGATGCTTTGAGAGTAATTGTCAATTGATTGTCTATGTGAAGCCCTTTGAGACTGCTTGTGATTTAGGGCTATACAAATAAACTTGACTTGACTTGACTTGACTTAATGGCATAGCCCTCTTGTTTTTGCAGCTGAACCTAATATTGTGGCCACTGTTGTTAGCTTGACCTTCATCAAATTAATTTCCCTTCTTTGTACTTTGCATGTTTATGTTCCATAATGTTACATTGGATTAGCATTTGCTAAATGGTAGTTCCAGTTCCATGGTCAAACTTCCGCTATCATAAAACTCTTTTTTAGACTTGCTCAACCACTATTTGTGTGTGAAAAAAATGTAAAATGCTGGAGGTGCAATACATGTCAGATCCACCGAATGTAATTATTTTTTTAATTTATTTTTTTAAAGACATTTTAACATTCACTTGCAAAAGTGTAATAAGAAACTCTTGTGTAATACATATCGTATGACCTGACGTGTGGGTATGCCTCACCTGGCTGGACCGCCTAGGAGGTGAGTCATACATCAAGAGTGAAAGAGGCTATTGGACACCTTCTTGACGTCACTCTAGCTATGTGTAACGAAACCTCTATTGAAATGCTGCATGTATCTGTGACACGTCAACAAAGATCTTATTGTGTTTTTCTTCTGACACCGTCCCCATAACGCCTCCTTGGTGACGCTCAGTAGATCAAAATAAACAGCATGGCTCCAACGTATTACATTTGAATTTCCAGATGGTTTGACGGATAAGTACCAGACAAGCCACCCGCCCCCCCTTCTTTATTTATTTTTTTGCTATTGCTCTGGGGGTCAGATGCCAGTACAAGTGTAGCTGTAATGTTTTTTTCTCAAACAGTCACCCTCATACCGGTGCTGCTGATGGCAACACATTTGCTGTCACGCAGAGGACACTCCTGGAACAGAATTTTGCTCCTTTGTCTCGCAGGATTTATTGTTAAATTGAACGAAACCTGCATTTCATCCAAGTTTACATATACATACATATATATATATATATATATTTTTTTTTTCTGAACATCACAATAAATTGTACACTAAAATGGAATTCAAGCATTGCCTACCCAAGTTCTGACTGAAGTGCTGACCATCCCTTTCCGATTTATTCTATTGTGAATGTTGATACTTTAACTGTCAACAGATAAAATGGTAAAGCAGAGGTAATGTGAAAATTAAATGGAAGTTAAACCTTTTTAGGTCATTTGATTTTGTAGTTCAATCATGTGAGATGATGACAAAATGACAAAAATATGTTTCTATTGAAATAATTAAACCTGTTTCCTTTCTCTTTTTCCAGTGACGACTCAAACCCAATGTGCTCGCAAAGGTGAGTGCTTCATTCATGAACTTCATTCATTTGGATTGGCACAAATTGGGCATTCCCAAGCTTCATTATGTCTCTGAATTCCAACTATGTCAGGAAAAAATCCGACTGAGCTCATTTGCCTTATTTCCTCTTCAGTGCTTTGTTCCCAGTAATCAAGCTGTGGTTGAGGGAATACCATGCAGACTTCCATGAGCCCCCTCAATACCAGTCTCTACGGCTCCTATGTGCCAATTTGCGCCGGCGTGTTTGCTTCAGACGCTTGGCTCAGACCGCAGAGCGTCTGCTCAAGTCGTTCCAGCAACAAGGTAGACGAGACCTCTAGTTGTGTAACTGGCTATAATTATACGTTCAGCAATCAACACAGACGCTACAATCGTGTCATTTTGCTTTGTCGTGCATTGTCTTAAAAAAAAAAAAACCAGCATGGTGCCAGCAGGTACTGGTTAGCCCAAAGAAAAACATGAGTAACCCATGGTTCTGTTCTGAAAATAGTTCACGTGTAATGGGACATTGTGACTTACTTGGAAAAATTAGTACATACTACCACTACTAATAATAATAATTCGTGTAACATTTATTTGATTTTATTTGATTTTTTGTTTCTTTGTACTTAACATACTTGTCTCTTATGTACCAAATAATTTTCTTTAATAAACAAATCTTGTGTTCACCAAGGAAATATATATTTTTTTCTTTTCATTACTCAAAAATTGACATTCTAGTACTGTAATTTTAATATTGTGGTAATATTTTTGCTCACGCTTAGCATACTGTCATAATCGAATGAATGCCTAAAATGGAATCACAATAGTTTGTACAGGAATTCTGACGAATGTAACCTCTTTTTGTCACAGCAATGATGTCATTGTAATTTCTGTATTCTATTTCCTCTTGGTAATTGACATCTTCACCGCGTGTAGCCTGTTTAATATGTTTTTATGTCATTCACGCTGACGTACGTGTATTTTACAGATCCCAGCCAATTTGCGTCGGTGGACGACAAAGTGCTGCCGTGCAAAGAGGAAGACGGAGACATCTTTATGAACTTCCCTGTCACTGACGTAGCAGAGCAGCTCACCAGATTGGACATGGTAGGTTTTCTCACCACTTATTGCATCGTATTGACAGATTATATGTATTAACATTTCAGTCTGTTTTCTTTGAAGGAACTTTTTGTCCAAGTGATACCGTTCCACTGCCTGGGCTGTGTGTGGTCACAACGCGACAAGAAAGAAAACCGCAGTCTGGCACCCAGCGTCCGTGCCACCATTTCCCAGTTCAATGCAGTCACCAACCTCGTCATCACTTCGCTGCTTTGCCCGTCTTCTCCGAGCCCCTCCACTTCCTCTCCCATTTCATCACCCAGCTCCTCCAGCTTCCTCTTCCCTTTGAGTGCCCCGGGCCTAGCTCACCCCTCTCACACCAGTCCTTGCTTTCGAGCGCGCATCCTCGAGTGGTGGATCAATGTGGCACAGGTCAGTGTGGGAATGAAGCATGCTTGCATGACAGAAATGACCTTGTCAAAGAGACAGAAGCCTAGTCCATCCATTTTCCTCATACTAGCTTCTTTGTAGGCGTGCAGACAGCTGAAGAATTTTTCTTCCTTATGGGCCATCCTGTCCGCTCTGCAGTCCAATGCTGTATATCGCCTCAAGAAGACCTGGATGGCTGTCAGCAAGTGGGCAAGCTTCAAAACTACTCTATAGGAAAATAATACCACTCAAAACATTTAAAGAAGTGGAACATGTTAAATGGGATTTTGTATTTAATTACCAATTAAAGTGAGCAATCTAGATCAGGTCTATATTAAACTTGGTTCGGCACTTCAGCTTTTCCAAAGAAATTGAATGTGATAAACAAATATAATTGTCATAGTAACCACACAAATTAAAGACAAAAGTGACCCTTACTGATGAAAGCCAAGCTATTAGTAAAAATATGGAAATGCAGCATTTTGAACTTGCATTTTACAACTTTGGTCAAGGTCAGCTCAGAAGAGCAATCAACAAAGTCTTCATGTCTGTTTCCAGGGAATGCATGGCTACCTTCAAGCATCTGTGTGAGACTTTTCCTGACGAGAACTGTGTGCTGGCCAACCGAGAGATCCTGACAGAGGCGAGTAACAGTGTGTACTTGGATACTATTCCCAGAATGGAGACCGTGTATTTCTTTATTTTGCTTAACAAGTGTCATGTGAGGGACCGATAAGACATACAAGATAGACTTTTGATACGTCATTTATTTTAGAATGTTTTGAAATATTAAGCAGAACAAAGAGACTTTTCAAATATAACGATTCCCATTTTTGTGGTGTGCTTGTGTTTATAACTTATGTGTGCAAAATGATACAAATGGAGTGTGCACCTAATCATTATGTGGACTTGTAATTGTGTACAAGGTGCCATTGCTCTTCCTTTTGTATTTGACCTTTATTTTACGTCATTTGATGAATTTCCAAGCTCCAATTTCATCTGTTTGTCAGCCTCTATTATTCTCTGTGTTGGTGTATATGGGCAAGAACTTTGTTCGAGTATTTAGTGAGGATGTCTTTATCAGTAGCTATAGAAATATCAACACCGACAACACTGAATGCGAGTCCCTTTCCTGACTCACCCTTTCACACCCAGCAACACCCTGTCAGCAGGTGCTCAAGCAGGGAAAGAACAATTATGTAATGTCGGCTGTTTTGTCATCAACCGCGCCCTGAATTTTGTCACATGGGCATCCTGAGTGCCAATTTTAGTATTCAATCAAAGCTGACTTGTGATTTTGCTCCAGGCTGGGAGTCAGCAAGAGGTCAGTGCAAGCTCTGGGTCGCCCCTGCTCTGCTCCAAACAGATGGTAAGTAAGGGTGAACAATTCATCCACGACATTGAAGTATGGTTTTATGTTCTCCACGATCCAATGATTTTCTTCTCCTTGGAGGAACTAAACTTGCCTCGTTGTCTTTAGAAGCATAAAGATGGAATTGTACCGTACTTGGGCTCCTACCTGACTGTCCTTACTATGTTGGACACAGCTCTACCTGATTCTGTAGAGGTGAGTAGAAATTGCACAAGCAAGACCACCTATTTAATTTTTATTAAATATTAATTGTTCATTTAATTTTACATGCAGTATTTAACACTTGTTCTCTTCTGTCTAAAGGGTGGACTTATCAACTTTGAGAAGCGCAGGCGGGTAGGTTATGTCCCCTTGTGATGGCTCACTTTTTTTTTTTTGTCACCTCACTGCTGACGTCATTAATTTTTCTTTTTCTCAATGTTTGCTTTAGGAGTTTGAGATTCTGTCCCAGATTCGTCAACTGCAGGCTTCCTGTTCCCAATACCGGATTCCGGCGAAACCTCGCATAATCAACTGGCTGCAGGCGCACACGCTCCTTCTCACTGATCAGGAGAGGTTGGACACATTACATTGCTGACAAACAAGGGACAAAGTCATGCTGATGACTCATCTTTTTTTCCTCTGGCTTGCAGTTATGAACTGTCTCGTGAGCTGGAACCTCCTGTTGATCCGTGTCCTACTTCTCCCAATGTATGGAGCAGTCGTTTACTGCCTAAGAAGCTCCCTTCGTAAGTATAGTCCAGACCAATGGCATTATTCTGGGACGTCGGTTATCAAGTCTTGAAAATGGAATGTACCCGGCACTAACTTTCTAATTCTTATGAAATCTTTGACATTTTAAATTGCCTCTTCCCAGAGACTGCTGGGATAGGCTCCAGCACACCCGCGATCTTAGCGCTTCAGAGACTGGATGGCTGATGAAGCTACTGCGACATCATGCATTGGTTGAACTTTTAATTCACTGTTTTGTGGCCGCTAGAGGGAGACCTCGTTCCACACTGTCTAAATTTCTTTAGGCTGCCCACTTGAGCCAGGCAGCATTGTGTATCAAATACAGCTGCCATTATAATAGTGTTGTTTGACAGCAATATAAATTAAATGCTAACTTGCTTTGTCAGTTTTATTGCCTCTGCATAGTTTGTGATAGAGCATTGCTCAACGTATTATTCTTGTAAAAGAAAGCACAGATTACCTTTTGTATGCAGGTCACAAGCAACCAGTGATGGTTCTCAGGGGAAGAAGACTCATGCTGACCAGATGAGTGTGTCATCTTCGAGCTCCAGCGGTTCTGACATGGATGACCTCGTTGTCCCTCATCTGTCCCCACTCAGGCTCATAATCAAGGTAAACTCACTGGACATCGTCTCTGTGTGTACATTTGAAATGATGCCACCAACAATTGATACTGATTGAAACACTTTTTTATGAATTTATTTGTTGTTATTTATTTTATATATTTGTTTATTTTCAATGTCATATAACAGTAAAAACACGACTCACAAATAGTTAGGGATATTGGACTCTGAGGTGAAATTTCAGGATGACCCTAAAATTGGTTACAGGGGAATTTAAATGGACTTCTCTAAACTTTGGAATGCATGTCTGTTGAGCATTACGGTGCCTCTCACACCACTTGCTGGTCTCTAACGTGGAGGCGAAGGGCAAGACAAATGCAAATGTTTGTTTCATGAATACATTATTGGACCGATATGTTTCTGAGAACATCCACATTGTCCAGCGTTTCAGGTTGCACTGCACTTTGTGTCTGTCCTGAAAGGTCACGCCAAAGCCAAAACATTTTAATGAGTAATGTGTGTCGGCTTCGACTAACCAAGAACCCTTTTTAAAAAGATTTGTTCAATTTCTTCCATCCACAGTCACTCTCCAGCTCAATGCACAACATCACCGAGGACTACGGCACGATGTCCTCCTCCTCTTCCTCCTCCTCCTCACCCATCCTCTCCAGCTCCTCCTGCAGCTCCTCCCATCCCGACCTGAGCTGCTCCTCTTTGGCGCTGAGGCCGGACTCCTCCTCATCCAGTGTCCCACCGCAGTCCGTGCTGCCCGTCTACAACAAACAGCTAGCCGATTCGTGTATCATAAGAGTTAGCGTGGAGTGTGTCAACAACGGCAACGTCTATAAAAGCGTTCTGGTGAGAGGGAGCTTCTATACAGTATTTGGCACCGCGAGCTTTATTGTTTCAATTACCTTCTTTTTTTCCGTCATTTAGACGTCGTAAAACAGTGAGATAGAACGCAAGCTTGATTGTGCAACAAAACTTTAGGTTGCATGTAGGGTGAAATGTATCCACTTTAGAACAAGCAAAAATAAAAGCTAAGGTATCACAGCTTGAGGACTAAACGACCTTATTGTTAAGAGCAGCGACACCGGTAGTTTAATCACAATGGTACGTGATTGTTGCAATACGGAAAATGGTACATTTCTGACAAATCACTTTGTTTCTCAGCTGACCAGTCAGGATCATACACCTCAAGTCATTCAGAGGGCTCTGGACAAATACAACCTGGAGGACACTTTCAGCTGTCAGGACTTTACCCTCTGCCAGATGCTCAACAATGGAAATGGTATTATTTCATACGATTTGAGGAGGTCGCAATCATTTTTGACTTTGAGTTACATTTGAAAAATTTGTCCTGCGAGTCGGCTTCAGACCAACCTTAGAATAGTTTGCGATTTGGGGATTTTTCATTGTAGTTTGTTTTTATGTAGCTTTTATTTTTGTTTTTTTAAGTTTTCAGAGCACTTTTTCAAAATATTTCATTTTAGTTGAGTTTATCTTAATTTTAGTTTTACTTTTTAGTGGGTTTTAATTTGGAGTATTTCTCATTTGCATGATTAAATAAACATCACAGTAAATATTGTGTCATAAAAATTCAACAAAAAATATTTGGAATAACTACTGCCCATAAATCTTGAGATATGAAAGGGGAAGATCATCATGACTTGCTTGTGTTTTCAGAGCTCCACATCCCTGACAACGCCAACGTGTATTATGCCTTGTGCACCTCCTCCAACTATGACTTTGTCCTGCACCAGCGCTGGAGGAACCACAGGAGACATTGGGGCTCCTCCTCCAGTCCAGGAATTCCACACAGTGAACGCCACACAAAGTGACAAGCGTCACTCTTCAGAGTTAAATCTGCCAAGAAAAGCCCAAACTCGCAACGCTTTCGTTTTGGCTTGACACTGAAAGCTTTGTTCAGATGTCCTCTGTCAGTGCCTGAGCCACTTTCAAACTTTTCGACATCAGACCTGCTCTAGCTTCTCACAGAAATGTGTTTGCACAAGTAGTAGAAGATATTGACTGAATTGCACGCAGCAAATGGACGCTAGCTGCTCGTTGCAAACTGCGCCACGATTGGAATTTGTGCCTGTAGACATCCGTCTTGACCATTGGCATCTGCATTTAGTATTTATTTTCTTCTTGTTTATACTTTTTTATGTAACTTAAAACCAACCTTAGTGTTGAAAGTACAAGTATTCCACTTTGTCACATTGTTGTGTAAATTTGTATGGCCTTTTAATTTATTTTTAGACACGAGCCGACTAGTTCTAAGGATGAAAGCTAATGCATGGAATTGCCAAGTGAAGGAGATGATGTGATTGTGCGGTTTTGCTCTTACGAGGTTGCCTGATGGTTGATTGAGGTGATGTCATTATTCTAAGACTGCATCCTTCATCTGTAAGGCTGTGAACACGGTGTGCATGAAGGACGATTTTTGTATATGGAAGATGAAGAGTCTCAGGAAGTAAAAGGACATGCCAGTGATGTTAAAACCTTGTTTTTAAAACTGTTCACGGTGATTGCCAACCTGGTTTACAAGGAGTTTTGAAACACTGGTGAATAACGTGCAAGATTTTGCATCACTGCCTGAAGCATGAAGGTGTTTTTTTTTTTTCTGTAGTTTTAATTTGACTGTTTGTACACTGATGTTAGCTTATATCTAATTATATTGATATTTTTACATTTTCCCAAGCTCTTGGTAATTTGAAATACTAATAAAACCATTATTTATTCTACAGACTGCATTGTATTGACTACTTTGGTCTAAAAAGAAAGGCTCCTAAACCGACTTGATCACCAATCACTGTACAGTGCTTAGGCAAAACAATCAATGACTGAAAATTATATTGTTTAAAGTAACAAACAAACACTAGTAGGACACTTGTCCAATACACCCACAGAAAATGAAAACCAAACTGAAAATTCCGTTTGTTTGAGTTGGCCTTTCATCCAGAAGAACATTTGTGAGAGCAAAATAAACATTTCTGATCAAGGTTATCATCTATGGAGTACACACGCGTATAATATTGTTAATAGGTCAAGACCGAGGTCCCCGTTTGCGTGCTCAGTGCAAGAGTAACACAATAGCACATGGGTAGAGGTTTCTTTTGGTATTTTTTTTAGGCTTTACACAGATAGAATGGGCTGCAACAAAGCATTTGCTCAAGATTATAAAAGATTTAAAAGTTATATAATATTATTTTTTTTCCAGCTTAAGGCTGGCACTTTACATAAAAGCTCAATTTTGTATCTCATTGTATTTCACACTGGAATTAAAACATGACATACCGAGAGACATTCATAATATTTCGGATTCCCTTTTATTCAGAGGGAGCGTCAAAATATTAGAAACCCCATAGTACAGTTTCAGTAAAAATATTATCATTTTATAGTCAGAAAAGTTACACATCTAGTATAAGCTTTCATAACTATTAGGTAACAGTTGAGACTGGCAGACTACATGCTTCCAACCAGTGTGAAGTCACGTGTTAGGAGAATACGTACATACATGAGTTACACGTGGACATTTTACTCATGTGACATAAAGATCAAGCACAGATTAGTGCTTGTGCGTGTTTTCCTGGATGTGAAGTTGAGGCCACTGTGCGAACCAATGTCATGTGTTTGTATCTGTGCGTGCAGTTTGGAGTGCGTGTTGTAACTGTAGACAGATGGCTGAGGAATGATCATCTAAATGGGTTAATCCATTTAATGGCTGTACGATACCTTAACGCAGCTTCTGCCTGTTATTTGGCATTTCAAGCAGCGTTTGGAGTATAAACTTGCAGTGTTTATTTCCTTTAGAAACAAAAACATCTTCAAACAATAACTATACTGTAAATTTGAATCTTGTGAATAAATACTCAGAGAATTAACCTTCGAGGCATGTTTTTGAAATGAAGTTAAACATCTGACATCTCTCCTCGGCGTGTATCAAAACTTTCCCCTCCAAGTAGAAAGTCATTCAAAAGATGCATTCTGCCTTCTTTTAATCCAATGGGTTTTTGTTTTTTAATATAATGTTTTTGTCAGTCCACAATGCTGTAGTACCGTGAAAATATAGCGACCAGATGATGGCTTGCGTGCTGAAATGTCATTATCCATGCTCTTCACATATATGTATAAACTCACACAGATGAGGAGGTCGCTTCCTGTAGCACAAGGCCACAAGATATGGTAATAGGGCCTGGGGGAAGGTTTCATATTGCATAACATGATGCTGATTCATCCCTCTCTCTCTCTCTCTCTCTCTCTCTCTCTCTCTCTCTCACACACACAAACATATACCCACACACACACACACTCACATGCACACGAGTGGCCTACTTTCATTTTAGAGGCGCACAACTTCTTTAAAGCCTGTTTCTGTCATGCATTGATAGAGATCAGTGTTTGTGTGCGTGTGTGTGTGTGTGTGTGTGTGTTTGCGTGCGTGCGTGCACATCAGTGAGTTGATGCGTCGTCTAATCATTGTTCTACACACTTCCATCGACACGCTGACCTAATTTTACAACACTGCGCAGAACAGAGGCAGTGTGACTGACTGGGTCAGGACAGGCAGCATAACTGTCTTTTGAAACTCAGCCAACTGACCACACAGGACTTATTTTACACTCACTTGAATTACAATCCTCTATTTCAATTTGATAGATTGATATGAAATAAAGAATCATTTACGTATTTGACATCATCAACTCAGTTCTTATTAGAGAACTGTGTCCACTCACTATGTAGTGTGATCCAAGTGCTATATCGAGCTTTTACAGAGAGAATAATTGTCAATCAAAATTGGAGGGATGGATGGATGATGGCTTGTACTAAAAAAAAAGAAAGCAAACTAGCCATTTGATATCAATAAAAAAACGTCAGCAGGATGCTCAAAACATGCTTAGATTCGAAGAACTGTTCTTATTTAAGACTGTTACGTTCCCTCATTAGGGAATGAAATGTTCCCAGCAGTGTGATGGCATTGCGAATCTGCTCGACATGAGGACATCCAGATTAAATAACACACACACACACACACATACGCTCCTCAGTTACATCCTTACCCCAACCATGCCTCTCCTTGCGCTGCTGACCTACATACTGCAGCATCCTGGTTACATAACCAGCCTGGACTGTTGATCACTGCAGGCGGTGCAGCGCCAACACGCTCAAGCTCTTAAACGCCCCCCCCCCCCCCCCCCACCCCGATCTCCCCCCCCATGTCATACGCTCCGTCGATTATATGGCCTCCAACCACTTCAGTTTTCTTTTTAACTATCCCAGGTCAGGAGTTAATGTGAGTGTGCAATTAATTATTAATTCATGTTCAGAACATTGGCTCAATGTTAGTTCAAATACTTGTAGGGAACATTTAGGCAACATTCCGTTCCCGAAAAGTCTGCCACCAAAATCCAGTGTGCCCCTTGGCTTTGTTCCGCTAACCTGCAGCAGTAGCAGCAGCAACAGCAACAACGCTCCCTTCAGAATAGTTTGCCCGAATGTTACGCTGTCGACTAGAGTCAAATGATGTAAGACCCGTCCCCCCCACCCCTCCCTTCCCCACCATCCTCCCCATCCCTTCTCACTGACCTACTTTTACTCTCATGGCCCATTTTCTTTTTTTCATTAATAGCCCTTGTCCTATGCACAGCACCATGGTGGGTTGGAAAAGGAACGAGAGCGCAAACAAGCGCGGAGATGATGTAATCACCTTGTTGTGGAAAGTTGCACTGTTGAATAAAAGTTCATCATGTTATGCTCCTCTGCGACATCCATTGCTATGCACGAGGAAGACAAACATTATGTAATGTAGGTAAGTACTTGAAAAAATTGAATTCTCAGATGTTTGCTCAGTATTGCAACACCTCTGTAATCTTGGCATCACATTCCTGTACTGGACCATACGTGACCCGTGTCAGTGACAAGGCAAGAACTACTGATCCATCTGAGTACAAATGAGGTGCGTGATCTTCACAACACTTGTTCCTAATACTTCAAAACATCTTTTCTTTGAAACGGGCATTGATTACTTTCAAATTAGAGTTTGAAATTAAATTCTGCTTAACTGTAACAAACATCCTAACTTAGGTTTTTTTTTTTTTTTTGTTAAAACAATCTCTAATACTTTCTGAAGGCAGAATTAGAAGCATCTGAAGTCACACAGCTTTCCTTGTCCACCAATGGACGATAGGTTAATTATTAAAATTTGATAGATTAGTATTATCGTACTGTCCTCGCAGCACATCATTGATGTTGTTTCATTCAGTGGTCCACGATTGATAAACATCTTGCTTACCTGAGCATGTGGAAGCTACTTATGCATGTGCTAGGTATTTCTTTTTCCTTCTGTAATCACAGCCAACTCAATAAGTGACGTTTCAACAGCCTTTTATTCTTCCCAATTTTCAACCTTTACAATCAAAATAAAGCACATTATTTTTCATTTCACCATTGTGCATATCCATGTGAAGTGGAGCAAAACATTTTCACTTTATGGACAAGCTTCTCTTCTCGGGGTGTCATTTCCGCAAAAAGTTGAGGTGAACGATACAGATTATACAATAACACGGAGTACAAATCATTGCATTGGGTAGCATGAGCAAAAATACACAGCACAACCGGGAAGAGCAAAATGACACAACAAGAGGACAATAAAATGACATGTAATAGACAAAATATTAACCAAATATAATAGAAAATAATTAATACAAATAGTGAGCGCAGTATACAAGAGATCGAGACAACTTTACATTTATACATAGTGGCCAAGGCAGGCACCTGGAAGGGAAACTGTTCAAAAGATTGTTTTGAGTCTGTGCACACTGGGTTTGGTAACAGGGCTGTTCAAAATTCAGAATTCATTTCAATTCGATGGATGACTTTGAAGTGACTCTACCCCACTGGATGGTGAATGACAGGAAGTGAAAGTGAATTCAATGCAATCTCGTCAAATATATGGGCGAGAATGAGAGAGTGGATTTCACTCGTGTGCTCCATGTTCAAATATTTGGGTGGTCATTTTAAATGTTGTATTTAGACTTGTTTACTGTAAAGCTTCATTTTGCGTCCTGAATTTTAGTTTGACTTCCTGCAATTTGAATTTTGATTGAATTGCTCAATTCATTTTCATATTCAACAATTGGGAGTTTCAAAGTCATTATCGATTCACTTCTGAACTTTATAAAGCCCTGCTTGAGAAGTCGCCGGCCGATGTGAAAATGTGACAAAGACGGACGGCACAATAAAAGAGGCACCTTAGGAGAAAAACCATAGCAGCTTTGCTGGTTTGAAATGGGAGTCATCTTTTTATTAGACACCTACAACATGAAGGTGTGTCCATTCTGTTGTGTAGCCAGCAAGGCTCGTCTTGTGCTTGTCAGCACTGCATAGCCTTAACCGATATGACCAAAGGACTCAAATGTTTGGGACGTTTTTGGTTGGCGTTATAGCGATCAAATCACCCAAAACAGGAACCAAAGTTGATTCATTCATTTAGTGTGTATGTCTTCTTTTTTTTTTTTAACTGCTTTAGATCTTTGAGGCATTTACTCTGTAAATTGTCTGAACAGTTAAGCACATGAAAGTACAAGAGATATGCATCCAATTGTTTATTTTTTTTGCCGCATTTTCTTTTTAAAATATATACCTCAAGTATGCAAATGTATGTCACAAATTTTACAATCTAAGTGCTTGAAGTGAAAAGGAGGTGTGTGTGTGTGTGTGTGTGTGTGTACAGGCAAAGGGCTGACTCTTATTGAAAAAGGATTGTTACTGTACCAATAAAAGATGACAAAAAAAATGTTCTTTGGTCAAAGAAATGTTCTTATAATGCCACAATAGATGTGTACGCTGGCCAGAACGATCCCAGACTGAAACTTTTTCATTCTGTCACCTCCCTCGTGACTGATGTGTTCTTTAAACCGGAGGGACACGTGGGAGGTAGGCGAGAATAAAGGGAAAACAGTATGGCTGCTCAATCGAATTTCAATCATGATTACGATTTTGGCTCCAGACAATCTCAAAATATAATCCAGGAGAAATGAAAGATTGGTGTTTCTGTTCTGAGACGCGGATGCGCAACTCCAACGCTACGCCCCGTCGTGTGTATTTTTTTTTATTTAATTTTTTTAAACGTGTTCAATAAATACTGTTCCAATTTCAAAAACAATCGTGATTATGATTTGATTCATAATCGAGCAGCCCTAGTTGACAGTGAAAGTGGATGGAAATCATTTCCTAGCTAGGCCTCATTTTTGCCAACAGCACGAATGAAGGTCCAAGCTCCAGCATCTCCCAACTGTTCTTAAACGCGCTTGGAACCACTGCCGGATGCCTTTTGAGAGTCCGATTTCGCTCCTCAGTCTACTCAACCCCATTCTCTGCCTCTCTGGTCTCACTGCTGACCTGGCTGCTGTGAGAGTTGCTAGGTAGTGCCAGGTAAGGGTGTTGCGGCAGCGTAGGGGATGGGGACATGGAGACGCCCATGCAGACCTCCATCTGCGCTTTCGTCGCCCCAGTGGACATGGCTCGGTTCTTGAGGCGCAGCTTGTGGGGCAGGGCAGTTGCTTTGACCTCAAATTGGCTTTCCCCGTGCGACCTGACAGCCGCTGAAGCTTTCTGGTGGTAGCTGCTGATGTCTGAGGACGAGGAGGAGGGAGATTCGTCATCAGTTGAAGCCTCCTTGTCGGAGCTTCGGGGGTCCCCGTCGCTAGATGATGTGTCTTTAGCGGAGGAATTCTCTTGGTAGAAGCCATCGGTTCTAGGGCCTCCCTCATAGGTGAGAACTGGAGGCTCTTCGTCCATTGTGTTGAGGTAGCCGTTGTGCTGCGAGAACGCTGACATGCCCTCCTCGGTGCTGTGAATCAGATTGGGAGCAAAGGGGTTCCGGCTCTCAGCTTGCTCAAGGCCGTTCTCCTGAGACCGGCAGCTGTAAGGCCCCTGATGACTCTGGTGCTGCTGTTGGCCATGGTTCCGTGCCAACGGTTCCTCAGAGTATTCATACAGCTCACAGTCCATGGTCTTTGTCCTCTCCAGCCTCTCGGCGACCTCGGCGATGGTCACGGAACATTCAGAGAACTTTGAGTTGGAGGTGTGCTGGCCGTGCTGCATCCTGCTCTGCTGCTCATCTGGCCTGTGGCTCTCCATGGGGTAACACCCGCTGCTGGAGCGATACAGGATGACGCTCCTTTGTGACGAAGTGGCTTGGGAGGTGGAAGTGGAGGCCTCCATGAGGCCCTGCTCCTGCTGGTAGTCTATGGCAGACTCAGCCAATTGCGTACTCTGCTGGTGAGGAGACATCAAAGCGGGATGGATGCCATGGTAAACACGGCTTGGCAATCCGTTGGCCATGCCGGCAGAAAGTCCCGTGCTTTCCAGCCTCACCAACTCCATGTTGTGAGGTTCCTTCTTTATGTTGTAGCCCAAAGGTTCGGGGCTGTCCCTTGAGGAGCCATCAGATAAGTCGGACACAGATCCCCGGGGAGAATACTTGGGGAGTGCCGAGTGGCGCTCACCGCGGCTGGGCTGTTCGGTTTCAGAAGAGTCTGAGTTCAGCATCACCTGGGATGCGCTGGAGTAGCCGCTACTTGAGAGGTAGGCGTTATTGGGGGTGCCGCTAGTGCTGCTCCCATTGCTACTTGCGTTACAAGTAGCTGCGCTGCTAGCGATCTGCTGGCTCTTCTCCATGTAGGACGCCGTGCTGATAAGTCCAAAGCGCAACTTGAGCTGAAGCAGTTCTGTTTTTAGACGAACATTCTCTTCATTCAGGGCCATGACCCGGTTCTCTAGAACCATGTCGTTCAGGCGACGTTTTTCCCTTGAGCGCTTTGCTGCTTCGTTGTTCTTCCTCCGTTTTTCCCAATATGAATCGTCTTTTTTCTCATCAGAGATGAACTCCCGCTTGCGCCGGGATGCCACAGTAGGCTTGGAACCTTTAGCCTGGCGGCTGGCCCGTGCCCCGCCCTCTGGAAGAGGGGATGGGAGGTCATTATAACTCGTAAAACTGTCAACCTCCATGGCATTTTTGTTGCTGGTGGATGAGATGTGTAGACTCAGGTTTTCCATTTTTCCAAGCTGGTGGCCGGAGTTGAACTCCAGCAAGTGTGTCGCGAAGATGCACAGGTATCACACAAAGGCTTTGTTAGCTATTCTCACTATGTTGCGGGATCAGCAAAGACTTCCGAATGAGGTATTTGTGCAAATCCAAGAGAGAGCCTCATTGATTTCTCTTGCCACTCGTTTCCTCGATCAGAATGCTCAAGTGTCCAAATTAGCCAAGAAGATTAAAAACAGGTGGAACTCCATGAACACCTTAGACATTGAACTTATTTTTCACGAGAAAAAAAAGAAAAAACAAAAGAATTGAGCTTGGATTTTTCAAGATGTCTGGTTTTCTTGGCACACTGCAAGTCTCTGGAGTCTCTCAGTAAGGGAACTGGAGTTTACTAATGTCTTCCCAAATGTTTTGCACGGCTGTGGAGCCCGTCAGGCCGCAGCACAGTGGCGTACAGAAGATGTAGGTCAGGCTGTCTACTTTGGGGTTCCCTGAGGATCCAGTTTCAATGCTGCTGTTATGAAGTGAGAGAAGAGAGGGGGGGGGAGACAAGAAAAATAGTTAGACTGGCAGTAATAGTCTCTCAGTAGTCATCATAAAATCAATTTCAAATCAAATCAATTTCATTCCAAGATGAGGTCTACTTGCACACACTCAAAAGAAAAGTCACTACCAAAGGTCATTTTAAAGTCTTTTTGTTGACTGTGTTTTGGACTATAGAAAGGAAAAACAAACTTCCCCAAATCTACGTGATGCTTGCTTTTCTGGTTTTTACCCAGCCTTTAATGGAGTCAAAGCGACAATTGTTTTATTCCCTGATTGACAAATAAGCTACTGAACTTCCTTGTACTGCTTCAACGTGGTCGCTCGAAAAGAAAACGCCTGCGCCACTCAACATGTCTTGCGACAAAATGGCTCACACTGAATAACTGAATGCAGCTAAAAAGCTGACTTTTCAATTAGATTTCTCCAATCTCAAATGTAAAAATTAATAAGCAGCAATAATAATATAACATTTTAGGTTGCTATTTTGTGCAATGTACGCTTTGTGCATAATTTGTCTTTGGCATGCAATTTCCAGCATCCACTGCTGAAACAATGCAAAAGATTAATAAAAGGTCTTATATTTTAAATATTTATAAGTCATATAAATCATAGATTAACATTTACATTAATCTCATTTGACACACACTCCTCTCAGTTGACTTATGCCGTGATGTCAACAGTCTATTATTTGTTATTCCGCACAATAAACCAAAGTTATTTTAATCAAGCTTAAAAAAAAGATTAATCTTGGTACCTTTATAAATGAAACAATATATAAAATTCTAACAAATGTAGTCAGTAAACACTACGATAAATGTGTGCTCAACATTCAAGTTGAGCATTAGTTACTGCATTACTCAACTTAAGCTAGAACACAATGACTTTGTTACATCATCAACTTCTTTAACAGTGACTGGGAACCCCCCCCACACACACACACACAATTTAAACTTGAACCAGCTTGTGTAATGATCAAAATACCTCAGCATTTGTTTAGTCGCACTTGTTTTTTTCATAATTAGAGGCTAAAGGCATGGCTTGCTACCAAACTAGTATGACTGCCTTTTATCAGCCCCCGATTTGTTTTTAAACAAACAAACGCGAGTATTGCGACACGAGAGCGACCGGGTTACAACAGATGTGGAAAAATTTAGGGGTCAACCCCTCCTCCTCACTACGAAATATTTTCATAAAGACCACAGAGGGAAGTAAGGGAACAAAGGCGGGTGGGAAGGAAGCTTGCATATGTCTGCGCTGTCCCACTGACCTAGAAAAACGCTAAGCAGTAAACACTCCTGCCGTCTTTGACAGTACCCCATAAAATAGGTCAGTAGGACTACAAGTGAGGGAGGGAGAAGGAAAGAGTATTAGAGCGCACTCTATAAATAGTCCAAAAGAAAGAGGGGGGGAGAAGGTTGGATGACAGAAAGAATTCAGCACGATGATATAAAGAGACAAACTTGAAGATTTCAATAGCGTAATATCCCGATGGAGGATTCATTTGAATACAACAGTGATTCCCTGTGCACGTTAGAAAGAGCCAGCAAAGCAGCACAGAACAATGAGCATCAGAGGCAGACGAAAAATTATGGCTGGAGATGGCATTGACGTCAGAGCACACACCCATCTCCGCAGCCAAACTCGCGCATAACAGCTTCTCTCTGGACTGCAAGGAGAGGGAGGGAGGGGCTGCTCTGCTTTTTTCCCTTCTTGGGTACGTGCTCTGAATCCGTCTTGTGTAATGTGGGCATTACAGCAGCTACAGTTTTGCTGACTTTAAATTATGCAAGGTGTGGGGGGAGGGAAGCGGTTAAATCCAACAGTCTGGCTGTCTTTATTAACTACTGTAAAATCAGACAGAATATGTTGTGTCTTTCCGTTTCGGGCTTATTAAGCTCTGAAGCTCTTTCCAGCAACTTTCTACTTGGAGAGGAATGCTTCACCTCTGACCCCCACTGGGACTAGTGTGAGTCAACAGCGAGGTATCCCTGTTCCCCTCCTCCAACTTTTTGAGAGATCCAACCACACACGTGGAGCGTCCATTTTGCCCCACTGCTTTGTGTCTATAGATTCAAAAGAGGGAGATGGAACAAGAGACTATAGACCACCATCATTTGTGAACTAAAGTGCCCCTGTGTGTACCGATTTGTAGCAGGCATTAAAATAGTAAAATGTTCAAATAAAAGCGGGTCCTCTTTTTTTTTTTTTAACATACTCTAAAAATATGCTGATAATACATCATAAAAACCAATTGTATCTTGCATTTTTCATTTATTTAAATTTACTCAGGAGGACTTTAGAAAAACCGGACTGGCCACGTGGGGGGGAAATGACTCCACGTCTTTTACAAGCAGGCCCAGCCCCACAGAAAAAAAAAGTTGTTGAAAGTTACTTACTGTTCTGTTAATCACACATCATTTATAGGACAAATGAGCGAGCCCTGCAGAAATGTGTTCTCTTTAGGTCAAAGTCAATGTGAGTAGCCTTGTATGCCGTTTGTACGTTCCGTCACCCAAATACAGGTCTGACCTACATTCAAAAGCAGACTGGGAAAGCGCATCACAGACGCTTGGAAAACAGACCAGCTGGCAGCAGGCTGGCTGAAATGGCTCACCAGAACCCGGCCTGCCAGACAAGCCTTTTTTCCATGCATTGCATCACATCCCGAATGTTCACTTGTTTCTATTTTCAGCAAAGGCACAACAATGCCATGTTGGGCATCTTTGAAGGGGGGGGGGGGGGGGGGGGCTCAGTCCAATTCACATTACCACTCAACTAAAATGACTCACATTTGTATATATTTAACACCTTTGTGCTGACGTACTTTAAACGTCTGCTTTTATTATCACATAACAAATAATAGGCAGCGTGTAAACGGTAATCAATTACAGGACCTTTTGTCCCAGGAGAGATATGCGCAACTCCCTGCTGCGTACTGGTTATGTCATCCCTTCCGACTCCTTGGCAACACTCTGTGCCTTACTTAACAGGCATTAAAAGAAATCATTTTAGCGGAGCGTTGCAATGAATATGAGGGGAATTAAAACCCAAGCGCGTTTCTTACAGAAAACACCATTTCGCTAAATTAAATATTTTAAATCGACGATCGAACCTTTGATGAAGCGATGTTATTTCAATGATCTCCATGATGCTAGCTAAGAGCCATCCATGTGCGTGGAACAAGTGATTGTATTTAGAACATTAGCCGCGCAAAAGCAAACAAGCAAGCAAGCAAGCAAGCAAGCCGCTGCCTCGGTTACTCGCTGGAAAACACCACCGGGAGGAAATTACCTCACCTTGACATTGAACACACACAATGTGGACCACGCGTTTCCAGTCTATTTTTGTTCCGGCTAATAACGCAGTAAAGGGAACACACGGACACCAACGAGCTCAACAAAAGAATCCAACGTGTTTTGTCCAACGGAACGTCTCGAAGTGACGGGCGCGGGCGGGCGGACGGGCGGGTTGCCGGCCGGTTGACTCGCCATGTGAACAATAACCGGCCATAACCGGCGTGTCCTCTTTTCTAGAAATATTCAGTAAATAAAAGTCCGCATACAGTAACACTTACTATTGAGAATCATCGTGCGCTTAATTAGATCAAATAGTCGAAAAATAGAAGAAAAACAAGAGTGAGGGTCGCGCCGTCAAAACATACCTTTGAATGGTGGAGGAGGGGAACACAACCTTCAGGCTTCCCCGACACAAAAGCTGTCTCGCTCCCGTTTCCTTCTTTTCAGTAGACAAAATCTATCCAGGAAAAAATAAAAAAGAATAATCATGAACTTGTTCCTTCTGTGGTGTCCGAGTGCGTTCGGGTTCCGCTATCTATCTCCTTGCTCGAGCCGCCTCCGTGTTGTGCGCTAGCGGACACTTTGCTCCACTTTGTTGCAGCAGCCTTTCTAGAAATATGTGTTAGTAGGTCAATGGTTGCGTAACAGCTCCTCCGGCTGCCTCGTCACGTTTGTGTCCTCTGTGTTTCCACGCGAGAGTATGCGTGTTACATACACGGCACTCGCTACCACCCACCGCGTCTTTCTGTCTCTCCTTCAGCCGTGGAGCACATCCATCTTCCAGCGTGGACTTTCTTTACAATACGGACAGGAACGCGAGCACACGCGCCATGTCAGACACTACGTGTGGCCACAGACTGTCTTTTTATATATTACTTCTGTTGACATCAGATAGAGGTCACTACATGATGTTCACTGTCATTATGTTAGATTCGAACATTTTACACAATAATAATAATCACATTATGACTATTCATATCATCATACACAGTTAGAATAGGATTATTTATATCACCACCCCATCCCAGAAAACATTATAAAAAATATGTTGTAACTTTAATAATTCCTAATTGCACTGCATTGTATCATAAATGAATAAGTGTTCTATCATATTCTTACATGCTTGAGTGGGCCTTCAAAGGGTGTGGCTAATAGTTAGAGGATGTTTGGTCCATTTGGACAGACATGTAAATTGGACTCATTTTGAACTAAATACCTGTTCAATGATAGAAAAAAATTGTTGCAGTCAAGAAAAGTGTGAAGTCAGAGAAAAAATATCTACCCTGACTTCAATCTGAGGTCATTCAACAATGTGACCCCCATGGAAACACATTCCGTGAATGTTAAAGACTATAAACTATATTTATTTATCTTTATTTATCACTACATATTCTACACACATATTAGACGTTTGTAACAGTTATTTGACACAACTTTAAGCAACACAATGTAATTTGTTTTGATTGTGTGACGATATCTGCTAATGGCACAGTCCCAGAGCCAAAAATGAACATTTTTGGACAGTAGCAATAGCAACGAACAATATGTAGCTCATACGCGACCCTTTGACCTGCCACAGCTCAGCTGTGTTCCAATGGCAAGGCTAAGATAGGGGTAGCAAAATGTGAGTGCGCATCATGTCTGTGAACGGGACGAAAAACAAAGTAAAGATGCCTGCACATTATGCTCCATGTTTGCACACAACACCGTACAATCAAAACAAAGGAACGGGTGGAATGTTCAGCGATCCCTGCACCACCCAAGCCACGCCACTGCTTTGAACCTGTCACTGGCTATGAGTTGAGTAGGCCGACCACGAATCTAAAGGCCCCAGTCGCAAACTTGGCAGACAGCCTCTCTTTGAGAGATTCGTTTTTAGAATGTACACAGCAAGATGGCATGCATTGTACTGGAGGTTTATTAAAGATGTGGGATTTTGCTCATGAATATCTTTTCACCTTTTCATTTGACCATTTATGACTCACACATTTTAGAAATAGCAGGTTAACACTGTTCACAACTGGTATTCTTGAATGCCTATAGAAAATAATTTTCTGATTGGACTCTGGTTCAAATTTCTGGTGCTTTGTGCGGATGTGACATCAAGCGCATTCTTGTGTTAAATTTATTTTTGTACAGACCTTCAACATAGAAAAGTATCATCTATGTATTAATAAGCACATGCTTTGGTGTTGACATCAAGGTAAAAGTCACAATAATAGGTTGAGAAATGATGAATGCAACCTATGATTTTTTTTTTTTGCTTTAATAGGAACATTACCCTGCGAGTAGCTGGCGAGAAGTTTAGGACGTACCTGACCTCTCACAGCCTGTTCCATTCTATTGCTCTACCTCTATAGCAGCTGCCTGTGAATGAATATAAAAAAAGCGTAGACATCATTAGACATCATTAGACGTCATCCTAAAATCATCATGATTCACAGGCCGTCACACCTATCGACAACATTATGTGGTACGGTTTGTGCCGTTCTTTAATGATAATGTTTATGTCAGAGGGCCGGCCCTTTGTGCTGGTGGAAAAAAAAAACAGTATGTAATTATTTGGTTGATTTCTTCAACCAGTCTGTTGTTGGATTAGGATAGTGGATCAAATATTACATAATCATAAATGAAAGATTTAAAAAGCATGTATTTGCACATATTTTGTCCATATTTAAAATAAAATGTTTGTCCTGCATCTGTATGGTAAGGAAGTGTGTGGTTTTATGTGTCCCCTTTAGCAACACTGATGACAAATTATGCCCACCGCCTCCAGCATTTAAGTTATAAATTCTTGGGCTCTAATGATAAAAACTGCGATGAGTGTAAGAATATCTTGAAACATATTGATCATAGTCTCCAGTGTGACCTTCCTGTAGAGACAGAGACGTTATTTACCCTTGATCATCAATGCATGTAGTAGGGCAGATTAAGGTTATAGAATTGAAATGATTCCGTTCATATTTTGTTTTTAAGCATTTTGTTGATTTGTGTTGTTTCCTTTTTAGTCCTTACCACTAGCAGCATTTTTTTGGAGCAGTAACATCACCACTACTTAACCTTGCATTCTCTCTTTACACACAGGCATCGGCACACGCCGCATTAGATCATGGCTATGAACAGTGGCCTTGAACTTGTCTCACTCCTACCCCCACCGGTAGCATGTTGTCGAAACCACCAACCCCCATCGCTTTGCTACCCTGGCTGATATCGGTGCTTGCCTAGCAACCAACAACTTCCCGTGTGTGTGTGTGTGGGGGGGGGCGTACCAGAACAAAGGCGTGCGTGTGCATGTGTCTGCGCATGTGTCTGCACATGTGTTGCTGAATGGATGAATGAATGAATGAATGAATGAATGAATGAATGAATGAATGAATGAATGAATGAATGAATGCATACATGAATAAATGACAATGGCTCTTTGATGATGTGATCTGAAGTCAGTCCTGGTACACTTGTCATCTGCACTTAATAGAAGAGAAAATCTAAGAAAACATGCACTGATATCGTTTTCAAACTCTGTGACACCGAATATGTCACAAATTTCTTAACACTTTTTATTTGAATTCTAATTCCCATTTCCTAGCAATAAATTCTAATGTTATGAGAATGAAGTGTTTACCCTAACCACCACTAATTGATTATTTAAAGTGTTTCTCCAAGCTATATTGTCTTTTTGCTATCTGATTTGTACTCTCTCAAGTTTTTAATATATTGGGAACCTTCATCTTTCCTCCGCATATTGGTCAATCGGTCCGTCTCCACAAAAGTGGTTTCAAAGTTAAAAATAGCTTTTCTGTGTCTGACGTGATGGATGACTCATCCAGCGTCTTGCTCCTCTCCCTGTGGCTGCACCATTCCACTTATATATCCGCAGCAAGGTTAGGTCAAGTTTTGTGTCAGTCAATCGGCAGGCTTTTTTTCTATCCATACGTAAAGTGCATTTATCTATTTCCTTTGATAAATGTTGTTGTAATTTTTTTGTATTTTATGTTGTCCCAGTGCAAGTCACTGTTGACTAAGTCCATAGATAGGTTTTTTTAAAATTACTTTATGGTTTATTTACCTTTATTTTAGCCTCCCCTATAAGAACAAAACATTTGTGTATACGAATCCAATCTTGTTTTTTCTAAAGCAGATTAATATATCATTTGTGTCTTTAATAAAATGCATGGAAAGTGGACCTTGACAAAAAATCCAATTTCAAATCTTGAGAAAAAAAATTACAATTATATTATTCTTTTAAACCGTTCAGCCCTTGTACGTATCTAAAACTAAAATTGTCACCTTAATTGTCTTCATTACACAGTTTTGGAGAACAGCTGCTGAAAGAAGAGCTGCTTGAGTCGAGCCACCTCTTGAGAGAAGCAGATGATCTGAGACTGTTGACAACTGGGATTCTCATACTCCTCACTGGACCACATCAGCTGACCCTCATTCGGACCCATGCGGATGGCTCCTCCTGGAAAATGTCTAAAGTGTCAATCTGGAAAAGGTTGGGTCGACTGTAGCTGCAACTGATCAGTGAGCCTTTTGTCTAATGGTGGAGACATTTTCCCACAAGAATTGCCACTGCTGGGAACTTTAAAGCAAAGCTTGTGTTGGAGGCTCTTGAAAGTGGACAGATGCATGGACATTTTCATGAGGGACATCACATAGCCTCAGAGGATGAGGGCTGCAGGCCTTAATAAGCTCCCTTGGAGATGGCCTAGGACAACACCCTGCTGTTATAAACTCATGAAAAAGGTCTTCTCTTAGTATTTGAAGGCGCTGTGAGGCCTGCTGTGGGTCCTGGCCGCAAGTCGTGCAGTCCCCAAAGTATTCTGTCACGCTCAGACACTCCCACGTCCAAGTGAATGATAAAGACTGCAGGCTGAGTTATGTGCGCAGCGGTGGCACCATCTAGTGGCAAAAGACAAAAACACGGATTTTTTTTCTCACTTAATTCAAGTAATTTAAGACCTCAATATTAAACTCCAGTGTCAAAAGTCATCGACAAGTGTTTCCTTACAAATTAATCAGTTGTTGGTGGAGCAGGAGAGGACTCGTGGGGGCTCAGAAGGTCATCTGCCTGTGGCTCTGCTCCTAAAAATGACATCCAGCTTTTAGTTTCTTTACGTCACTTTGCTTGCCCTTTCTCCCCTAACTCTTGGGTGATATATTCTCAACTTTCCAATTATATATTGTCATGTTTGGATAGATATAATACATAACTAACACACAGCACATTTAATTTTAACCACATAATATGATTAAATGGACAGTTTTGAACAGCAATAGACCAAAATCATTTTTCTTCTGTTGCAGCCTATATGAATATTCTGGGGGAATAAAAAAAAGCAAACAGTGCTTTGTTGTTGTTATGATGATGATGATTATCATTATTATTCTAATACTGCATGCTGAGAATAAATTATATTTGAAAATGTATATTTGCAGTGTCAGCACCCAATAACCCAATCAATGCCATACATTGTGAAAATATTGATAAAGCCCCACTGGAAGAAAAAAACACAACGAAGATGAAAGCCAATTAATAGTCTGAAGTGAGATTTGTTAAATCACATTCACATACAGAGAGAGCATGTGAGGACAGTAACAGCATAGTGCTGAAGGTTCAACTCAGGTTGTGCACTAACACACACACACACAGACGCGTGCATAGACACAAAAGCCTCCATTGTTGTAGTACAAGCAGCCGGCTGGCATACTTCCTCCACATACACATGCTGTACACTGGACCTCTCTGTCTCTTGGCCAGCTGTCAAAGTTTCCATGCTATGACAACAACATGATGAACTTCAACAAATGTTTTTGACCATGGTGGTGTGTGTGTATGTACTGGAGTTTCACTTAAAGTCTCTATGAGTAAACACTAATGGTACTACTTCCACGACTACGACTGTTTGCACGTGTGCGTGCGTGTGTTTGTGTGTCGGTTCAAATCAGGACACCACCAACAATGGAGCCTCTTCCGGTTTATCCTTTCATGCAGTTGGGATCACAGTTGCTCTCTGTCGGCAACTCTGCTGCAGCTGCTTTAATCCTCCTTCTGCTTTGGATATCTGGCCAACAATACCATGACATGGAATTGTGTAACATCTCTAATGGCATCCACACATGAAGTGTGAGTTAATGTAAGAATGACAAAATACAAATGTTGGGCAAAATATGCCACCTGGTTCCAAAGTTTCCTCTAAGATGCCCGTGTGTGCGCTGCTTTCACTATCTCAATGGAAATTGAAAAATTTCGTTGCCACATGGTTGATAGAGTGGGAAGAAAAAGATGGATAATGGCAAATATTTGTGAGTATTTCGAGACTGAGATGTGCACAGAAATTGCACCGATGGTGGTTTGCAAAAAAGATTTGTCAATTTGACCCAACTTCCTGGATGGAAGATTGAAAATCTCCCATAAAGTAGCAAAAATAATCCAATCAGTAATTTCCACTCAGATCATTTTGAGTGTTCAACCCACAAAACCAAAAAGTGAATAAATTAGACATTAAACATTACAATGAACTAAGCAGTAGTATTTCAGGTAAAAGTCTTTATTAGAATATGACCACGAAAGCAATATTCAATACTTTTTAGCACATGCAATTGTAAAAAAGCAATATAAAACTTCCATAATATCTAGCAAGGAAAACTTGTCAATACAATAAATATGTCGGTTACTTGACGAAAAAAAAAAATACACATACAGTGTGCATTTCTTTTTTTTCCTTCAGTCGAGGATCCAAGTGCAATACTACAAATCCCTGAGTTAAATAATTCATCAATTAAAATTCAAACAACTGTCGTGGAAGGGGAAATGGAAGGAATTGAGAGAAATATAACAGAGATATCATCTCATGTGTCTAATCTTAACACCTACTCACCTCTCAGTTGGTCTTGTGTTAGTGTTCAAGCTTACTGTCTACATGCACCATATATGTACAGTGTTTGCTCATGTTGGGTCATTTACTGGGCCATCATTTATGAGCTTTGTTCATTTTTCACATGATAGAAATAATTTGCCAGTTTATGGATTTGGATATGAAACGTGAGTAGTTTTACAATCAGAGTGTGGCTTCAATACAAGGCTGTGCATTTAGGCTTGAAGAATATCTCAATGAAAAAATATACAATTATTTAATAAATTATTTCTGCTAAGCCTACAAAGATTTGAAAATAGCATAATCAAAATGTATTTGAGCAACTACAAAATTAAAAGCCAAACATATGCATTGTCTTGGTATGTTTTCTCAACCAGACAAGGACATTAACATTCAATAACAAAGAAATAAACAGCACACACAAAATGGTTAGCACATTAGCTGCACTTGTACATACCGCAATCATTTTGTCCTTTCCTAGATAATAACAACAGTCAGTTAAGATTGCCACTGCCAAGGAAGTATTCATTTAGAAAATGTTGGTTGAAAAAAAATTACTGTGGTGTGGAACACCCTAGGTGGCTACAAGTTAGAGCCAAGCCAACTGAAATCAACAAGTAGTGCTTTGGCACCATTTGGGCGGTAACAAATTACGTTGAACTGAGGGGAGGAGCTATAGTGGGTTGTCGAAATAGTTAATAGAGCGCTGCCACTACCTTGGCACTTTGAGGGCATTTTTTTCAGAATCAAATCATTAAGTCAATTTTTAGATGGGTACTCTTGTAAGGGGAATTGGAAATGATATGAAACTGTGATTAAGTTTATTGTATATTTACAGTATTAACTACTAATACATCAGTCAAATCTTTTGGGATGTGTGAATGACTCATATTTTATTTTATATATTTTTTTGTGTTGTACAACCAAGTAATTCAAACATATCCTGCAATCCCCTGAAAATTAAAATGGTTTATATTTGCTTGCATTAATAGTTTAAACTGCTGGTAGTAACTGTTTATATCTTGGTAAATGAACACCTCTCTGGCAGTGTTAAATAAAATCTTGTATTATTATCTTTGCAGAGGCAAAATTTTTGATAAAAGCCCTCTCTTGGATTTCATTCAAGATGTGTACCTTTGGGAATGGTGACCTAGTGTATATTTGGATGTCATCCTGGGCATCAGGTGTGTCTCTTCATATGGAGAGCTAGGTGGTCAGAACGGGAGAAGGCTCTCTGACAGAGCACACATTCGTAGGGTTTTTGGCCCGTGTGCTTGCGGTAGTGACGTGTCAGTTCGTCAGATCGGGCGAACTTCCAGCTGCAGCCTTCCCATGAACAATGGTATGGTTTTTCCCCTAAAAACATACCCGACATGATAACAGTCAAGAAAATAACGGTGAGGTGCTCGGTAACAGAACCACTGGACTTACCCGTGTGTGTGCGGAGGTGAGCTTTGAGGTGTGAGCTCTTGGTATAGGTCTTGATGCAGCCTGGGTATTCACAACTGTGGATGGCGGGCTTCTTTTTACCGGTCGACTTTCGCCCGCGTTTCCCCTCCGTCCCACCAGGGGGCAGCTGCGGTCTTACCATCTGTTGCTGTACGGCCACACGACCCGAGGCTTGGCTGTGGGTGTAGTCGCAGAAAAGGCTAGCACTGTGGGCAAAATGGGAGGGGTAGTTGTAGTGCACAGGGTCGGAGGTCGCGGCTTGGAGTGGGATGAACCTGCCATCAGCTAAAGCCACCAAAGAAGGATGCTGTGGGGGATAATACGTATTGAAGTCCCATGACGGGACCTCACTAAGGCACCCTGTTCTGTGTCTTTCCTGGGAGAAACCAAACTCGACATGATTGGCAGCTGACGTTCGTCCTGCCGGATCATTACCGTAACCTTGATGGTACACTTGTGGCTGGAATGGTGACATAAAGTCGGCCGTGAGAGTACAGTCCATCTGCTCATAACCCATTTGGTCCTTAATCATGCCTGCCTCGTGGTACACTGTGTCTTGGTCGAGATGTTGTTGGCAGCTCTCATCACTGCGGTCCAGAGAAGGGCTGAGGTCCGGTGAGGGCACGCTCCACTCAGACAGCAGCAGCTCGATATCCCAGGAAGCCTGGCTGTCGTCGTCGAGAAGCTCCTCGCTCTTCTGCTGGGAGACATGCAGGTGCTCGAAGCCCGGAGGTGGTGATCCGCCTTCAGTCTTCCACACCTAAGATGTTTCGGCAAATTCAAAGTAAACCAACAGGAATGATAAGCAAGAACTTCATATTTGCCGACATCTGAGTGATAAGTTTGTTTCATTTTTTCATTCTTGAGATGAGTGCATGGCAAATAACTCACATCTCATCGATCATGTTTTTAGTCACTGATTAGTTGCTCTTCTTCGGGCGCTGTGGTTGCATTAAAATTAGAGGTACTCGATAGGGCCAGAGAACGATGATTTTTGCACATATCATTTTACTAATGTAACCTATACATTGACAGTAAAATTGAGGATAACAAGAAGTATTTCTGTTTTTTTTTAAAACTTTGTTTTATAAATTTGTCGTGCATGGAAAAAGAATTAATTTGTCAAATTCATTGTGGACATGTGATCAGAGCTCACATAGCAATCCAATCATCATGTGACATTCGCAAGCTGAGCTGTGATTGGTCATTATTCGAGCACGTGATTTCAATTTCAGTCCAGTTAAGTGGCAAACTGTATTTCAAAAGATCTTCATTGTACATGAAAAATAATGAGGTTATCAAAATGATCACAAAATATTAACGTGTTATTGCTGGAAATGCAGAAATAATTAAAGTAGCCCTTTAATGGAAGACTCGAAATTTACCATGAATGGAGGTCAAAGTCAGCTAGATAGACTCCAGCCCATCAGCAATATAGAAAATGGACAAACAGATGGATGGATTGTGAATTTTCCTGCCACCAACACCATGTGGTCAAATTAGAGAGCATCATATCGCAACTCATAGTAAAAACAGCTTAGTTGCAAGTGACCATGCATATGATATGTACCACAAGAAATGAATTTCATTTATTTTTAATTATGCAATTATGCTTAACATTTATTTATGTTTTGTTGTTATTCACTGGAGATTTTCAATACACTTCAGCTGAAAGACAAAGTGGGTGAGGTTAATGTGCAAGTTGGTCCATATTTGAACTCCTGAGAAGTCTTTCATGCTTCTTTTAATGGCCTTTTTATCTGCTTGGTCAGTTGACAATTATTTCTAGTGCAATCACATGTTCCACTTTAAAAAAATACTTTTCTCTCCACGAGATGTATTTTTTCCCTGGCATAAAGTATAATTAACAAATGTAGTCCAAAAAATACTTACGTTCATGTCAGAGACATCGGAGAAGGAGCTGAAGGAAGGGAGCACAGCCTTGGTGGCAGCCATCAAGCACTTGGATAGTAGTCAGCAGTAGACAGCTTTTGTTTTCTTGTCTTTTTGTTTTTTTATGCTCAATATCCTCTCAGCCTTCAGTTAAAAGACGAGTCACTCACAAGTTCCCCAAGCTGCTCATGGCCGTTACAGTTCATGTAGTGACCTGAGAAGCAGTTTGGCAAAGTTGCCCCCTTAGCACCATTCCTCTCTGCTATCTCTCCCTTCTCGCTCTTGTCTATCTCTGTCAGCTGGGACTCACACTTCAAATCTCTCTTTTTCATGTCACTTTGGACCGTTGGGTTTTCAATTGCCCACCCCCCGCCAAAAAATATATAATTTTGTATCTACCTGTTCTGTGCGTCCAAGATGATGATAATCAGAAATGAAAAGCAATTCCAGTCAACACAAATCATTCAACTTTTGAGTGAGTTCTATTGCATAACTAACTGTTAATGAAAAATAAAAACACTTTCAAAAATTATCTTCCAAGATGTTAGTAAATAAATCTATAACAAAATTTTTTTTACAACAAAAATGCTCCTTCTAGATTATTCTAATCCAGCATTCCATTGAATGATGTAAAAGATAACATTTCCTCTCAGATCCATATTTTTTTATTTTTACTTTATGTATGTAGTATTGGCGTCTTAATACTTGTCATGTCATGACACTGCGTGTCATGTCAAAGTAACCACAGAAACTATAAATATATATACAACTGGTCTTTTTGAATGATCTCGTTGTACCCACATAATTAGTAAGTCGCTGAAAAGGTCAAGTAGTATCTTTGCTATTTAGTGCTGTAGTGATGTTGTTTCTCATTCATGCAAACATCAGCAAGTACAAGATGACAGCCAATGAATGATTTGGCATACAAATGCACTGTGAAGCTTGTGCACGTTGCACACACTTAGTCTCTTCATCATCTTGAATTCTAATTTGACGTTAAATCTGCATGTACAAAGTAAACAGAGAAATATTAGGATATGACTGTGATAACAAAAGCAGCAACAATAGGTGTTATTCCACAAAACGAAACACCATTAAAGCCAGATGAGCGCGAGACTCTTGAACACAAATGACATGATCACAAATGAGTGTTTACAAAATCAAGTTCTATGTTCAAAGTGACAGCATTTTCATTTGGTCACAAAGCTCTTTTGCTTATATCACGATTCATCTGGACATTATTTACACATTTATCTCAATCCATCGTGCAATATTGCTGGTCATTTAAATTGTTCCAGTAAAGAATCTTTTTGCACATTATCCCACTGTATTTTTTTAAGAATACAACAAATAACAAACATGATAAATTAATCAATATTTAATTAGCCCCAGCAACAATAATAATAACAATAATAATATTGATAATAATAAAAATAATGACAAACACTGATGATTATGATAACTTTGAAGACACACACACGGCGAAGGTCACGTAGCTTTTGACTTCTGAGAAGACGCGTGTGTATGTAAGGTGATTATATTCTCGCTAGTATCTATCTTTTAGCAGGCAGCTGCCTCTGCACAGATAATGCATGACCATCCCATCAACGATAAAAACTCCCTCTCTTCCCCCCCGCTGACGACTGCTTCATCTTCAATAGCCAAAAATTGCGGTTGGTCGGCTCACCAAATATACGTATATTCTTTGAGCCAAAAAGAGGAGAATATTCATAAGGGCCACACAAAGAGTTTTTTCAAATAAGTCTGAGATCAATTGTGCTTTGTGTTCATATATCCCAACCAATGACTTTTCAAGGGAGGAATAACACCAATAATGGGATAGATAATACAGAGAAATGTGGTCACCTTCATGCATTCATAAAGCCTAACAGGCCCTCTAACGGCACTTTTCTCAGTATTTATAAAATATCCAAAGTATGCTACATATGCTCTCTCTCTCTCTCTCTCTCTCTCTCTCTCTCTCTCTCTCTCTCTCTCTCTCTCTCTCTCTCGTGTGTGTGTGTATGTATAAACAGCCTCTTACGGGCAATTAAAAAAAAATAAAATAATTTTTTGGACAAGTGCAAAATTTCCACAGTTTCTGCTAATGCTTGCCAGCCTGATTTTTTTTTTTTTTTTTTTTTAGTTAATGATATGCTGTTATTTGGTGCATGGATTCATCCTTAAAATTGCATGTTTGAGTCGAAACTGTCTTAAAAAAAAATACTCGTCTAGTCTAAACATGAGTTGTTGCGTGTTGTTTCTTGGTTGCTATGGATACCGAACGCCAGCTCATCCACGCCATGGACTGCTGAAATGGGTACATTTCTATGATTCGATTTTTATTCCCTACGTGTGCGCGATTTCTATGACTCGATTTTTATTCATTCTACGTGTGCGCGCGTGTTTTTCTGATACACTAAAGTGCAGCAGATGACAGCACACCCGTGTAATGTGAATGCTACGTGCAGAAGTAAAAAAATGCTCTGTTATGAAGTCATCGAGTCAACCCTGCTACTTAAGAATAGAATGTAATGAAGTACCTACAGAAGTAACAATTGAGAATGTTTATGTTTGTATTTTTTACAGTTAGTTATACCTATTATGATGACTAAATGGCACAATATTACACACCCCAAAAAATTTTTATAAACAGTATTTGTGTGCCAATTTTTTTTTTTTCCTGGAGTCAACATTAAAGTTGAAAAAAGGTCCTATTTTAACAAAGTAGTAGAAGTGAAGATCTGAAAACGCACCAAGCGTTAAATGAACCGCTTTGACCCAAAAGCCATCACAATAACGAGCTTCAAATTGAACACCGACCCAAACCGGTGCCAAAACCTTTTTAAATTCCTCTTTGTATTAAACTGCAAGTGTAGATGAGTAAGAGTGAAGTGAGTGATGTTCTGCAATAACAAAGTCATCCATCTAATCTAATATTTCCATCATTATAAAAGTATTGATTAGATGGGGGAAAAGGTGACTCAAGAAGTGGGATCCATAGATGGAGACGTCATCTCAGAGCAAATTCAGAGGAGGGCAATGGAAGCCCACAAGAGGCAGCCAGTACAGCAAGCAGACCCAGGACCTGCTGACATGTAAGATACACCAGATATGAACTGTATACAAGTCAATACAAACTATATCCATGTGATTTTATTTATGGACTCATTGTGTGCACAGCAATGATGCAAGAGTTCACACTCAGCAACCTCCAAAGAAAAAAGATCCTTGACTGTCTAAAGGGTAAGTTTTCAGGGGTGGGCAACTTAAACGGTAGAGGGGGTCTTTAATTTTTATATCAGTCTTAACGAGGAAGTCAACCCCCAAATTTTCTTTGTCATAATATGTTCTGTGCAGCGCAACCAGTTAGTGTTCTGTTTCGTTTGTGGAATATGAATTAAACAGGCAATAGGTTTTGCTGTCAACTGAAAATGACATCACAGTTGTCAAGTCTCAGGTCACAACCAATCACGGCTCAGCGGTTTTCTGAAGCTGAACTGCGTTTCCTAACCAGATGACAAAAAATGCAGTTTTAAATGAGGACAACATTTTTTTTGTAAAAATAGTCACGATTGTGATTTTTGCTACTGGTAGATTACGTTGACACAGTTACAGCACTCTCTTCTTACATTAGTGGCTGCATTGAGGAACCCGGTAATAGTGCTTCACTAAAAGCCCAATATTCCACCCACAGACGGTTCAGCCTTGCCACTGACCACTGAGCCTCCATCATCATCTTCCTCTCTTCAGCCGAAAGCCAGTCAATGCTACCCGAAACTTCTCCCGGTTCGGCCTCTGAGAAGGAGTGCCGTTTCTTGTCGTTCGGGAAACAACTATGTCCGAGAAAAGTTCTGTCCTGCTCCCACAAGTATGTTACTAGGCAAAAACTGAATTTACACAATAAGCTATAATGAAAAACAACAAAAAATTTCAATCATGGGAAATGTTCTGAAATGATTTATCTTAAAAATCCAGCATTTGAACAGCATGTGCAGACTCACTGAGACTATGTGTAGATTTTGAAGATTTTTTTTTTTTTCTGAATTGTTAACAGTGAAAAGATTAAAGCGAGGGTTCTGAATACTTTGCACACGTTCATTTTCTGCAACTCCTCTGACTCGATCTAGGAGACTTAGAAAAGGAGAAGAGGAGGCTTCAAAATATTCTGGCAACAGGACAAGAACAAGAAGAGACAGCCTCCCATAATGTTGCTGCGAATCGGAAGCCGGAAGTGGTAGAGGAGAAAGACCGCTATCAGGAAGGTCAGCACACGCATTGATCCATACAATGTTTAGCAGTAGAAGGTAGAACATGTCTGGTGGCCTTCAGAGCACTCTTAAGTTAAACTTGGACTGTGATCGCAAGATCTGGACAATTCTGGTACTTGTGTCATGAGTGGAGAAATATGAGAGGGTGACAAGTCACGGAGAGCTTAGAATATGACGCATGCTGCTGCATTCAGCTTCAGTAGGAAGACGTGGGTGACAGGCAAAAAAAATGTCTTCTGTTGTAGTTCTGGATGAGATTCAGGAACGACGACAATTCCTGGCTGACATGGCCTCGCTTGGACAGGACAAGCAGTACATCCACATCATTAACACAGAAATATCACAGGTAAATGATTTTGCTTCAATTTAAACAATGTTATTGAATGGGGGAATTGGAAACTTTCAGATCCATTTGTGATTTTCATGAATTTCTTAACTGTATTGTAGAAAATCAGGGAATTGGAGGCGCTGAATGGCAAACTTTCTCGCTCTGAGCTGAGCGTGGATTGGTTCCAAGTTTCACATTACGTTCACAAGAAAGAAATTACGATCATTCACTTGTATCCGTTTTCTTTATTTGTCTGCCTTCCAGTCTAACCATTTATTCAATCATCTGTGATTGCCATGAAAAAAAAAAGTGACAGATGTGACATGGCAGAAGCGCATCGGTTCACTGAGGAAGACCATGTTTAGAGACAATAAAATAAATGGCAGTTACGCACCAGAAAAGATTCTTTTCCCCACCTTAAGACGAAGCATACAATGCACGCACATTAAAATATAAATTAATACAAGACTTTCCAAGTTTAAAAGAGATGAAAAGGGTTGTTTTGCCATTTCTAAAACTTCAAAATGCATATGTGACATTTATCATGAAGAATATGCTCACGTAGACAGACATTGGTAACTGTCATGATTCACCGTGTTTGAAATAAATTTGGTTTGCCTCCAAATAATGTCAATAAATATTGTCACTCTGCTGCTCCATATCTTCGACATGCATAATAATAATGAAGCCCCCCCCAAAAAAAGACCGCAATGTTTTCTTTAAAAGCAGCTTGCATCGTACATAAAGTAATCTTTTGGACACTTTTGGTTACTCTTTGCCAAATGTAGAGAACCAAAACAGCCTTTATGACATTATCTGATAAAATGAGATGCCAGGGGGCCTTGAACTCAGAAGCTTTCGGCCTTGGAAACTGATTACAGGTCACTTGAGCTTTGATCAATGAGTGCCAGGTAAACAGCTCACAAGTCAGTGTAGTACCGCAGAGAGCCACTCAACAAGTGGGAGCGCTCTTAAGCACTTGAGAAGGTTGTCATTTGGACTCTTGGAGGAGGAGCTTCCGCAGTGGCAGTCGGTGTGGCACTTCACAAGAGCCTGAAAACACTTCAAACCTGTTTGTGTGGATCAACTGTTGTCTTTTTGAGGACTTTTTCCTGATTCTCCTTTCTGACTCAGCCTCTTCAGGACCTTTATAGGTTTGAACTTTGCCCCTTTTTTCTTCTGCTGATCTCCATCCGACTCCTTGTGGAAGTCTGATGAAGGGGGGGATTGACACAATCAGTGACAAATAATATAAGACAGAATTAAGTCATCTTAATGAGGAAAAAACGACTGAATGAATATTTGTGGTCAAACTGAAAATGGATAAATTTTTGTTTTGTTTTGTTTCGTTGATGAAATATTTTAGTGTATCCACAAAAGCACAACGACAACACGCAAACCACACAAGAAGGCCTTATTTCCTCAAAAATTTGGAGCAAAGACAACATGCCTACATGACAAATAGTGTCTGTAAAAAGTGTAGTAGAACAAAAATTCCAGTCGGTGTCAAAGGTCAACATGACGATATTCCATACGAGTGCGCAACACATCGAGCAGGTGTGCGATCCTACCTTTTTTCTTCAGCACGGCTTCCATAAACTTATCCTCCTCTTCCTCCCTGTGAGAAATGTGTTGTTAGAGTTGACAATGGCAGCATGTCATAAACTGGCGGCTCCCGAACAGGACAAAATGTCGAAGGTAAAGAAGTGTCAAAGAATTTTGCAAAACACTTCTGTCATAAACAACAGGATTACCTTTGCCTGTCCTGATCCATGCTGTTGACTATTTGGTTGCGTTGTTCAATGATGGTAACCAGCTCCGCCATCAGTTGTTGCTCACGGCTCTTGTCCTCCTCAGTCCACTCTTTCTCTGAAGGGGAGGGGCAGGATGACTCATTTAGCTTTTTTTTTTTATGCTTGTAAACGACACAGCATTGATAACTTGTAAAATACATTTTTTAAAAAAGGCGAGTCTGTTCTTGCAAAAAGTAGTGATTGAATGAGCAATTGATTTCTCTCCACATGTGAATGTTGGGCATGGTACAACTGCATAGTACTCGTATTCACCTCATGGCTATGATATTAATACACACAATAGGCACTTCCTGTGCCTCCACAGAGGAAGGATGCAATCACGCTCAGATGGAGCAGATGAGCTTCGCACAGCTTTGAAACAGAAACAGCTGGAGATCAATGCTTCCTTGACCCCCCCCGAACTAACCTGGTTTGTTGAGCAGACACCTCAGCTCATACTCCACATCGGCCTGTCTCTCCTCCAGGTTCTGCTGTTTCGCCCTGTGACGAGAATTAAACACAGAGGGTCACACTTCAAGGATATAATTAGACTTGATATCAAGTAGGTTGGTGACTTATGGGCTTTGAATAATATTGTATTCAGTAATTGACCAGTAACTGATATTATTCCTGGCTGCTTAAAATAACAAAGGCATGTCATATTTATTAACATTTCAACTGAATTTAGTTTTCATTGTATGAATGGGGAAAAAAAAAAACATTGCACCAATTACACAGCTCTGTCTGAAGCAGCAAAGATTTTGTGGACTTTTTGAGGTTACAAAATTGTAACACTTGCATCTTGCTGCATTCTGATACTTACGTGTAGACCAGCTCGGCTTCACGGCGGACTAACTGATGTTTCTCATGAATGAGTGTGAACCAGTCAACCAAGAGGTGCTCCTCATCCTCATCTGAAAGCACAGATAGTCACCTATAAACATCTATGGAATTGTGGACAAAGTTGACCTGTGAACCTTTGAATTCATGTTTTCAACTCTTCAACGTTTCAGTATTTTCTGCGTGAGGAGGAGATGGGTGACAAAATTCACAACGGGTGTTTTTTTTTTTGTTTTTTTTTTACATTTTCCCAAGACATCTCGTTTTTGTTTTTTATTTATATATATTATTTATTCTTTCCTTTTTTCTTTTACTCTCAGTCTCTTTTCATCTCTGTTGCAACCTGTTGATGACACTAAGCTAAGCGGCCACTTCCCTCTGAGAACATCCTGTTTAGGTCTCAACTCTTGCAATGGCTGTTGACCAATTGTTAGGCTTCGTCTTAGTCTCATGATCTTAGCATGAAAATAGCATGATGAAGAGCAAATATATTATTGCCTGTTTTTGTGACAAATGGAACATATGTGGCACGTTCCTTTGCACAGTCTCAGGACAAATTGTTTTCAAATGAAACAAAGAGGCAAGAGGTAGTCTAGTTTCATACCATTGGGGTTGTCTCTGAGTTTCTTCTCCAGCTCCACGCCTCTTAGCTCCAGCTCATCGAGCCGTATTTCCAGTTGACTCATCTCCCCGTGGATGTTTTCCACTGGGATGTACTGGTCTGACTGCACCTGATCAGTATTTGCATGGGGGAAAACCACTGACTGTGAGTGGCAGTTTTGAAATATTCTTAAAAAAAAAAAAAAAATCAATATTGTTGTACCTTGCGTTTGATAAGCGGGAAGCCATGACCAGGGGCTGGGGGTCTGGAAGGACGAGGACCTTTTGGGGGCTTGCTTTTGGATTTTCCATGGGAGGGAGAAACTTTCTTGTTGAATGGATTTTCCTTACAAAAGCGCTAAAAAAAAAAAAAGATCATTAGTCTTGATGAATGTTTTGTATTTGTAAATGATTTTGTTACCTTGTGCAAAGGTGTAGCCCCTGAGGCTAATGGGCTGGGAGTGGTTGTGGGTCGTGGTGGAGGGGATCCTGCCTCTTTGGTCTCGTTGCTGCGACTGACCTGCGGGGTGGCAGGCGCCGAGCTCGCATTTGACTGCGCGGGGGACTCAAAGGGGCTTGGGCAAGAATGAGGCAGACGCTCAGTGGAAGAGGAGGACGAAGGCGAGGCGGTAGATGGCGAACAGATGGAAGGCTCTGAGACGCTTTTGGTGAAACTGAGCTCCTGGTCACTGCCTCCACCGGGGGCCGAACGGAGTTGGGAAGAGCTGTGGTCGGAGCCAGAAGACAGACTCTCCACACTGAGAGCTGGAGAGCAAGAAGATTGCTGAGAATGTGGATGAACTGAGAGGTTACAAGAAAGAAGAAGAAACCAAGGAAGCAGAAGTAAAACAGGTTTGAATATAGATGGAATAGAATGGAAAGATTATGGGGGGGGGGGGTAAAAAGACAAAACATCTGTCAAGTGATTTCACTCGTCTTTTGAGGAAATTTGACAGTCAGTGTCCCATGACAGTTGCCAAAACATCATTTAGCCAGAATAATTAGAAAAAGAATGCAAAAATCACCAAGCTTCACCAACGAGGTAATGACAGTGAGTGAAATCATCATCTCATATGTTCATGTTACATTATTATATTCTAACCTTGATGAGCAGCGGGTGGCTGCGGTGCACGAGGTGCCGGCCGTTTCTTGCTTTTGGAACTTGCCGGGCTCGTGGAGCGGGAGGAGTTTCCTGTGCTAGGGGGTGTTTCCGCACCGGCCCCGTCAGCCGCCTGTGTGATGCTGTACCACGGATGACTCCCCGCCAGCGCTGTTGGAATGGCGCTGCCTTCCTCTTCGTCCTTGGCCTCGTTCTTTTCATCCTCATCCTCCTCAAAGGGGTTGGGGGGTAAAGTGGGCGAACTGGACCTGGTGCTGTCCTCTTTAAGAGAACACACAGAGCCTGTGTTGGGGGGTGTCGCCAGTCCCGCGGGGGGTGGGGGAGGGGGTTTCTTCTTCTTGGTTTCTGATTGGACCAAGGCAAGCCAGGGTGGATCTTTGGGTTTATGGACACTGGACAAGCTGGACAAGTGAGACAGACACATGGAGGCATCACAGAGGGGAAAGACCACACAACAATGGGACGAAGTGCTCGACATTGAATATGATGTCGCTCAAACAGGAAAAACAAGTGATGATGAGGTCACAGAAACGAAGAAAAGGAAGTGCGTTCGAAAGAAACTCGCATACCTTCTTGGAGACTGGGATCTCTCTCTCGGTTTCGGAGGGGTGGGTGGCTTCTGCTGCTCACCTGCAATTGCAGAAGAAATGATTAAAGAAGCACTCAGTGTCACCTCTCAATCATTTTTATTGCAATGTTGGTCACGCACCAGCTGCTTGGCTGTCGGCCGTTCGGGGTAGCTTCATCCGTGGGGATGGGCGGGGCGGAGGGCTGGGATCCGCAACCCGACGAGGTGCTGGCACGGGTCTGGCAACAGCTTCGCTTTGATTGACAGGTTGAGAGGGGAGGTCCCCATTAGCCTCATTGCCAGTTAGCGTATCTTCTACCACGGCTTGCTCATGATCTTCCTCGTCGCTCTCGTCAAAAGGATTAGGAGGAGAAGGGGGGCGGTGTTTCTGTTCTGCTTGTCCGCTATGATTAAGCAAATCTGTGTCTTCCAAGGGGGCCTCATTGTTTGTTGATGCAGGGGTGACTATGACAGTCACTTTAGCTGGTACGTCAGTGTCATTTACTTTCCTCACAGGGGATGGAGTCTTTCGCTGGTTCATCTCAGAAGCTGCGATGTGGGGAGTCTTGCTGCGACCCATCCTCACCGACTGGACTGCAATGGGGTTCTTGCTAAGATCCGGCCGGCCATTTTGGTTTGCCGAAGCTTGCCTTGAAAGGTGGTGTGTGCAAACCAAAGCCCCACAATCATTTCCCACTTTATAAGATCCAGGTAGCAAAGTGCTACGACACTCAGTGCATCTGAAAAGATAGGCAGAGGAAAAGGCTATGATCCACAACAGCTATCAACAGCTGATACATGAGACTTGTCTCGTGTCCAATTGATTTATCAGCACGCATGTGACCGTTTTGTTCAAATATTTTTGTTGCCATTCAGGACATCAACCAGACATTTTTACACTACACCAGAAAAGCAGGACATGTTTGGACGAGTTCTGTGTGGAAGAGTCCTAATCGTAATTTCATCATACCTTTGGTATGATATTGACTAGAGATAGTGAGACAGTCCTCTTGTTCAAATATTAGTGACACCTAGCCTCCCAAATTTTGACAGACACTAAAAATCCAGAAGACTGGACGGTGGCTCCATATGTATTTCTATTTTCACTTATGAGGTGTAATTTTTTGTTTAGCTGGGTGAATTAAAAGTAATTCAGAAGAACACAAGTTTATATTTTCCATTTTTTTTGGTTAATGCCCCGCCCTACTTTTAGGCTAATCTGACCCCAAAACAAAAAGAAGATTTATTAGCGGTGAAGTAAAATAAGAGTTCAAATAATCAAAAGTCCATTCATTCTGTAACCCACATTTATAGTTTGGTGATGTGTCTCCTGAATTCATTTCACTCAAAGCATCTTAGTGCTCACCTGAAGCAGTTTCGATGATACAGCTTGCCGTCCACCAAAAAGCGTTGCACCAAATGGACGTGTTGCTGACAGGCAGTGCAGGTGCTGCTGAGTGTGGTGCGCTTCGCCACTTCTAGACCCGTTACCTTCGCCTGGCCCGGCTAAAGCGAGCAACCGGAATGTTTTGCGCAGGCAGAGGACAAGGGGGGAGATGTCAGGGGAAGAAGGGGGATGCAGAGTAATGGAGGGGAAGATCAAACATGAAGTCAGGATTTGAGGATGTGGATTCTCCTTTTCGTTTACTTCATTACAACTACTTCCTGCAACATCTACTACTTCATCCAAGAGAATTCTCATTTGGAATGTCCAAAAAGTCAAAAAAAAAAACACAACTTGACTTGGTGAATTTTCAAACATCCTTTCAAAGTTAGGAACTACACTGAGTGTAAGTTGAAAATCAGTTCAAAACAAAATCACACAGCATGGGTTAGCACGATAAATTTACATGATGGAGGTCAGATTTACAGAATTATTTGAAGGTTTTTAGATCGGGGTTGAGGAGATTAGTGGTTAGGAGCGTGGCACACTGTGTTAGGGAAGCACAAGACTAATACTATGAACAAGAGCGGGTTAAAAAAACTGACCTATCTGTTTTACTTTCATCTCTTAGCCCCCCACCACTCATCTTACTGCCTAGGCTCAGGAACAGAGAATGGAGGGGGGTTCAGATTTGGGGAGGGGGACGTACAGGAAGAGGGAGTGGAATGGTTTTCCACCTGAAGAAATGATCACGCCAGCACATGGGAGTGTGGGATGGAGAAACGGCATGCCACAAAGAAGAAAGACAGGATACAGAGACTATCTTTATAGACTACTACTGTTGTTGTTCTCATGGAGAAGAGGAAAACATCAAATACCATGAAAGGATTGATTATTTTTTTTTTTTACAGAGTTATTACACAAAACAATATTTCAAAGCTTACTGTACGTATTTATCGACTAAATGACACCGATGATCTGAAATGCATGCAGTTTTAGAGGAAATATTAATTAGCCTCTGAAATCCCAATCATCACATGCATGGGGAGAACTCCCATTTGTATGTCTAAACATGTTTGCACATGTTCTTACCTCAGATTCAACCTCTTTGCCCTCTAGTGGAGTTGGAGGTCTTTTGGTAACTGGCTCATTTTGATTAACGGAACCCAGCCTCTTCATGCAAGGAGGATTTGCTGTAGGGAGTCGATATTCAGCTCATTATACCGTCATTTAATGCTTTATTGTTCTGTCACACACAGAACGACAACAATTATTTCTTTTAACGTTCCGTGTACTAACCTTGAGATTTGTTATTGAAGAAGTTGTAGTACTGAGAAACATAGGTGATGACACTGAGCCTGTCCGGAACTTTCATGGATACCATGTCTTCTGGGTCCAACAGCGCAGGTATCCCGAGCTGTGCCTCGGCCACCTCAAAGGCCTATGTTAAAGCCAAAAGAAGAACATGACTAACATAAGTCTCTCATTTGTCTTGAGCAAAGATTTGTAATCATCCATGGCAGTGGGGCTTCAAACGGGTCATGGAAACAATCACGCACGCAAGCAGTAAATACTTTGGACTTAAAACCTACTTCACAAAGCATTGGTGTGTTACGCCACCATCAGCAGGTCATAAAAGAGTGTTTTGTTCCTTGCCTGCAAGCTGTCCTACCGTAGAAATTACAGGCTAGCTCCTGTTACGTAACATTACAGACATTATTCTAGGTAAGCGTACGCTCTACAGTACATACACAAACTACATATAAGGAAGCGTACAATGATTAAAAATAAAAAAGAAAATAAAAAAGACTGATTTCACAGTAACGTCTCAGGTATTTAATTTTGAGAAAGTAACCCTCTAACCAATAAAATTGTATGTAAGAGCAAAAATACGACAGTCTTATGAAAAGGTTGACGATAAACTATTTGCTGACAACATTCATTGGGGAAAATAACTAGGCAGGAGTTCATGAAAACTTAAATAGTGGGCTCCTTGTTTCCAGTCTTAAATGACTTACTCATGCTTTAGCCTTAGGGATATAGTAATGAACGACATGCTTTCACTTATTATTCAGCAGATTTTGCTTCTGATTCTTTGGCAAACGTCTTCACTTTCTGAGGGCAAAAAAAAAAAAACGGTGCCTGGCGGCAACAAAGCCCTGCCAAAATTGAGCTCATACAGTGAGGAGACTCCCAACCATATTCTTGGTTTACTGACAAGAGTGAAAACTCTAAACAAGAGAAAAATGTTGAAGGTTTGTGCTGGTTTCATCCTTAGCGGCAATGTACAAACAGGTATTTCCGGTTCATAGCATTAAGGAATAGGAATTTGCATTTATTAGCCCGTGTCCAATTTTAGTTATCGAAATACTTGTCAAAAGTAACAGATAACTTTATCACAGAAGGAATAAACTTACCAGTCGGTTGTTCTCATAGACGTCATCTTTGGACAGCGAGCCAAAGTCTCTGCAACCAGATACATACAAAACATCAGTTTGTCAGAAAATGTAGAACTGGGCCAATTTACCACAAGAAAAATGCCTTCAGCACTCAGCTAGGGTGTAGTGTACAGTACTTGTTGGCCTACTTTTGTTAAGAACCTCCCAAAATGGTTGTCTGAGGCCTGCCAAGTAGTTAAGCTTTTTAACTATTAAAGTTTGCAACTACAATAATCCACGATGGAAAAAAAAGACAAAGGGGAAAAAGAGGCAGTGGTGGTGCTATGATGGTTACAAAGGTCCAGAAGCTAGGAAGTCTCATCAGTAAACATCCTGCTTTACTGAAGTGGAAAATATCTCAAGTGTTCCTGGATGAACGTGTGCTTGTCCGCTCGTCTGCAAAGGCATGTTGGAAAGAACGTACAAGTTTAAATAACACTCAAGTGGGAAAAACAAAGAAAGGGGGGGCTTGCAGAGACTGTTTAGGTGGAAATCCCAGGACGGCCAAACCTCAGGAAATAGCACACATAAGTGACATGTGTTCGCTTGAAACTGCTGGCCACTGATCAGCAGCTTCCAATTTAAAGGCTAGTCTTGATGAATCTTTTTCAAGCACACATTATTGCTGTGCTATATCTGTTGGGGATAATTTTGGAGTGTCTTTGAACCGACACGCCTTCACACAGATGACGAATTGTGAACCCAGTCCACCATGACAGTGCTTATTTCCAGAGTTTATTTTGGGCAAATGGACAACTGTGGATGAGTGTTTGTACGTGCATGCGTGCGATCCACTATCTAGATCTGTATTAAAATTGATTTTCAGTATATTTCTTTGGGGTCCATCCCAAGCTTGCTACAGATCTTAATGACAATTTTTTCCCACATAGTCTTTCTTGATGACAGTTGAAACTGAAAATTAAATAAGAAATTAGCGGTGCAACGATTAATCAAAAACTAATTAATTATCCAATAATGGACAATATCTTGATTTTCTATTCATAGTAGACCTTGTTAAACTAATTAATTATCCAATAAAGGACAATATCTTGATTTTCTATTCATAGTAGACCTTGTTCAATTTTTTAAATATTTGGAATTTTGACGTCCATACAGTAAATATTCGCCAATTTTTGTAGTCCTCCACGAAAGCAAGTTTTTTCGTGTTGAATCAAAATGTAACTTTTGCAAACATCTGCTTTTACTTTGGAAAACAAGGCTCAACATAGCTGCCTATTATCTGGCATGTGAATCATAAGCAAATGAATCATATTATATGTTTGCGGGATTTCTGTATGGCCAGTTTGAAATAAAATTGACAGTGAACTTGTAATGATGTTAAAAAATTAAATTAAATTAATGTATTTTTTTAACCCGCTCATCGACACAATAAATCAACGGATTAATCGATTATTAAAATAATCGTTAGTTGTAAACTTGCATCCCTAAAAGAATTATATACTGTGTATATCTATAGTCGTGCCAGAAGAATTGTCAAACTTCCATTGACATTAATTCAACCATTAATGGCCATGTTTGTACAAAGCAATGTATATATGTATAAGCACGTATTTACAATTTAGACTAAGTGTGGACTACATAATAACCTAAATGAATTCAAACTTGTGCACCCAATTCTTACTTTATGAATTGATATATACATATTATACAACATCTATTATATAACACGTTTTATCCCGATTTCGCCCATCCTCAGAGCCCCCCCAAAGTACTTGTGTCCATGATGAACAAAAACTTTTTAAACACAACTGCCTACCTCTGTGAGAAAACAGCGGCAGCGGACACTCACTACAATAGATACCACGCATATTAGAGAAGTAAATCCAGTTTGACAGGCAGAGGCCTTGGCTGCAGATTACCCTGACAGGCTGTCTGTCTGGATCAGACCGACTGCGGCTACTGTACACACTGGGGGCTGAACAGGGAACCATGCTGGGACACAAATGGAAGAAGAGACAGAACTGAAAAGCTGACTAGTGAGGGCTTATAAACTGCACGAGTTGCACTGCTGTGCAGAGTTCAGATATTCTATGCTTCATTAATTTAGTCATCCAGGGGATGTTTGCTTGGTTTACTCATTTTGTGGACTACAGAAGGAAGAAACTTCCTTCCAATCACATTCCCCTTAGAAGATAGGCGAGGAACTACTGCGGACTCCTTTCTCAACTGGTAAATAGGCTGCATTGCACCACATCTTTCACCTTACACGTCACCTACTCTACGCTACCATGTGGATTAGTGCTGTCCTGATCTGATCATCTGATCAGAAATCGGGGCCAATCAGGTAATTCAGCTAATTCTAATAGGGTGAAAAACATTCGACCCCCCCCCCCCCCCCCCACACACACACACACACACAATTTTTAAAGGTTATAAAGCCAAAAATTATTCTTGTGGAACAAAAATATTGCCAAATCAAACAGCAACAACTCAGTTTTATACTAAACAATGCGACAATGTGGTGTTGTGGGAAAAAAAAGGCAGATAATATGCCCACACTGGTGCTAGGAACTAGATTCTACAAAAGTTTAACTTCTTAAGACCATCTATTTGTTTATATACGACCCAAAAAAGTACCCTGCGTGTTAACTAGCAATACTGGGACGGAGTTGATTGACAAATGGAAACAGGAGCTGTATTCAATGCGGCCATGCGTGATCAAGTATTCTCATCGAGCGGCACCCGATAACTCCGATGACATGGCTCTGCGACAGACAGGCGACAAACTCCAATTATTTATATCGTTAATTTGATTTATACACACACAATTTGCACAGCACACAAGGCATCTGTAAAACTGAAATGTATGGTGAAGCTTTAAGTGTTGCTGTGTGTACTAAAGATTTCTGGAGTAAAAATTGTGAATCTGTAATAGGTGTGTTGTTTATGTACTTGCTGAAATAAATCAAAATCAAATCAAAGTTCAGAGGTGTAGGCTTTGATTCGGCTCCAGCATTCCTGTGTGGAGTTTGCATGTTCTCCCCATACATGCATGGGTTTCCTCCCACATTCCTAAACCATGCACGGTTGGCCGATTGACCACTCCAGTGTGATTGTGGATAGTTGTTGGTTTGAAGCATACCCTGCGATTGGGTGAGGCCCAGTTTGGGGTGTACCCTGCCTAACGCCCAAAGACTGCTGAGAAGGACCTCAGCATGCCCACAACTCTCTGAGGATCGGCGGTTAGAAAAATGAATGAATGAATGAATGAATGAATGAATGAATTGAAAATCTGGGATTATATCACAGGTTGTTGTGACCTGCTCATCAATGAATTTTTAAAAAATGAGCTTTTTGTCCATGGTTTAAAAAAAGTTTTTTAATTGCAGACTTTTTCTATTTACATTTTTGAGATGTCTGTACAATTTGGTCTTTACACCCCTGCTCAGGTTTTACAAAACTAAATTTTATGATTTTTTTTTTACACGTTTTTACGTCAGTTCCAGCTTGCAATTAGACTTCTGACTTAAGGGAATTCTGAATGGTATCCTTTCATTGTATTGAATTTCCACAACCACTGAAACATGTACTTACATCAACTCTGGCCTGAAGCGATGTATGATGGCACAAAAAGCCAGGCCATCCCGAAAGGACGTCGACATGTCTTTGATTTCCACATCGTGATAGTTTTCACACTGTATCCGACACCACTCTTGAAGAGCCTTCAGAGATCCCATCATCGTGCCGAAGTGTCCCAGGGGATTCGCCCCGGGGCGACGGAAGCGGTGATACTTCCCTTTTAAACACCAATGCGATGCTGCGTGAACGAGCCAAATATTAGCCAACTTTTTGTGACCAAAAGTTGCATTGTAATCCCCAAATTATCTGACCTTTGAGGTCATACCGACAGTGATGATATTGTCACTGGATCTTAGATTCAAGCAAAGATAGAAGAACAACACAGCTGATATTGCAAGTTGCTTGCTCCGAGCTTACCAGCAGCAAAGTTCTTAGAGCAGTCAACTTTGCTAGCAAGCTAGCAGTGTCCTAGATTGATTTTTTTTTTTAAATCACGATTTTGCAGCAAGACTGGAGAATGATAATACCGTTCCAATCCAATCAGAGGTAACAGTTTCCTCCTTGCACTGAGGTGTGACCCCAACACGCTTTTTTTCTTCCTTTTTTCTTTTTCCCCACTGTATCGCTCAGTGGCGGTTATCGCGGTGCGTGAAAAGAAAAATCCATTGTTATTGCCACGAAACGTTGTTAAAACTCTCCACCGTCAATCGCAGAAGCTTGTGACCGATGCCAACCCATCCTCGCTTGCTTGGATTGAAGCGTTGACAACCATCTAACCTCCACAATGTCACAGTGGAGTGTGTTTGATTCAGCGCCGCACCCCACCGGGGGCGCTACAGAGAAAAAAAAGAGAATCCCGCGGTATTACAAAAACACGCGAGATCTTCTTGCCGAGGATTCCGAAACATGGCAGCGGCGTAGTCGTGTATCAGTATGTGACATTGACATTTGACATAAACGTGCACTTTTCTATTTTTACTCTTATGTATTGCCTTCTCTGTATGTTATCACGTTTTACGCGTTACAGTTGAACACGAAAGGATGTGAACACATTTCTACTTAAAATAGGTTGGAAAGAAAACGTAATAGTCATAATTGAATCAAAATAAAGCTTTATGAATGTTGAGCTCATGTCGCTGGGTAAGCACAAACGTTTCAGCTAGCATGTAGACCTCAAACTGAGATGCTAGCCTAAGAATACTAAAATGGGCTGAGTCAGCTTTGTTTGCACCGCAGTTTTTTTTTTTTTTTTCCATTGACTGGGACCTGCTGTTACCCACAATGTTGAGTCAGTACACCCTGGACTCCATCTGAAAGTTTGCTTTTGTTTTTTTCCAAATATATTTAAATGCTAATACATCCCCTTAAATTGTTGTGCATTGACCTTTCTGATCTTCGAGGATGCCTTAGAAGACTTTACAAGTGGGGTACATATGTTACAAGTTCACTTTACAGTCAATATTTGAACACCTCTGTTGAGCTGCCTGAGGTATTGTTAAAAAAAAAAAAAAAAAGATGATTTTCTTTTTAACCATGAAAAGTCATTTGCATGCTGTCACATGCATGTCAATTTTTACAAACCCTCCAAAATTCTTAAGAAAACACTGATAAAGAGTCACCATATTTCCCCTTCAGTCGTGGAAGTGTAGAAAATAATTCCAGATGAAAGTGGAAAAGGGCTCTCTGCAATTTGAAAATGCAGGAAAAATATCTTTGTGTCTATGCCTAGGTGATGAAAGTGAAACAGCAGTCACCTTCTGGTACCAAACTCCCAGCATTCAATCCCACCCTGCCTCCAGCTGCCATCACAGATTCTGCTGCTTGCTAACCCACACATGGTTTGCTTCTGGCATCAATCTTCAGCCATTATGATATATATGAACAATCCTTGAAATATCGGGAAGTGCATTTAAATGAGATTGTTCTTATTTTTACAGAACGAATATAAACATATATATATATATATATATATATATATATATATATATATATATACACACACATACATATATATATAGCTCATATTCTCATGAGTGTTTAAATCATATGTGCAGTTACACAGCAACACACTTGGGCACTCACAGGCAAGTTATGCTGTCCAGTATATCAATGTTTGCACCTGTACTTCCTCTTTACAAATGTTGACATTTGGATTTTTATTTCACATCTTCTGATTCACAAAATTGGTACAATATTAGAGTTCACTTGAGATTTATTTGATTGTACATGCCATTTTACATTTACTTCATTTTTTGCACATGAAATTTCCTTTTGACAGGCATTAACTGATTTTGCTGACTTTGATATTTCACTGACCCCAAAAAGAACACCACTGACATCTGATCAGATTCTACCACATGTGCCTAAGATTGATACAGCTATTTAAATAAAGAATGGTACTGAAAGCACACTGGTTACTTGTGATTCTTGACTACTGTTAAAATTGGCCAACGAAAGGTCTGAAATTGGTTTGTTATTTTTGCAACAATTTTGTGCAAAAAAAAAGTTATTTAAACATTGCATAGGCACATGTAAAAAAAAATGTTTTACACCAAATTTGGCATCCAAAGAAGTACTGACCTCACCTGGACATTGTCCCAAACCCAAACAGTCCTACTATTATTCTGAGGCCCAACAAGAGCAGAATTCCAGTTATCCCTAAAGAGTAAAAACACAACAGTGTGTGCAAAGCTTGTTTCAAAATCATATTATACAAATAATGTCGTCTACAAAAACTGACCATTAAAACTGGAATGCACTGATGATACAGATGAAAATGATACAGTCCATGATAAGTACACAACACAGTCATGTTTACTGTGATCAAGTTACTGTCCAAGTTTAAAAAGTAAAAAAAAATAAATAAATGAAAAACCCACACACTAAAAGGTAAATAGTAAATACAGCCGTACACAATTTTTTTTATAAAAATAGAATGTAAAAGCTGGTAATAAGTGGTGTACAAACTGTTACGACGAGATACATTTATGGAATATTCAAAAGATAGCTCTTGACCGCAGCCCGGTGGTTGAGGGTAACTGCTACAATTACTACATAGGTCAAAATGATTATGGGGGCTGCGGGGTGACAACTTTAAAAACTCCACTTTATACAACAGGTAGTGCTTTTTCCAAAAAGTCAAAGTATGATCCCTGAGGTTTGAAGTTATTTTCCCTTTTCAAGTGTCCTCTGAGCTAAATGTATTTCAATTAGAACATTATTATTATTATTACTGGAGTTTATAAGTGGTAGAATTTGCATGGAGTGGTATAAATATATATATTTTTAGATTTCACTTTGGTCTGGTAGGTGCTCAATACAAACTTAGAACAAATAATCCAAACCATTTCACTACTACAGCATTTGGCTCACGACCAGTCCAGGGTGCCCCCCGCTTCTTGCTCAATGTCAGCTCACTCGTGACCCTAATGAGGACAAGTGGTCTAGAAAATGAATGAATGTAGATAATTACTACTAGAGGGGAGAAGGGCCGTAAGGAGGCGGGTTAAACGGGTGAGGGGGATTCCCCACAAAGGCCATTAACGGAGGCTGTGGTGATGGAGCAAACTGCATGAGAGGCTGCAACCCAACAGGCAGCACGGATGGAGGAGGAGGAGGAGGCTGTGCAAACTGACCCTGAAGATGACTCGAGTGATCCATCCCTGTACCGCTAGCAGATGGGGCTCCGCTCAGGTTGCGGCTGCCACTGTAGCCCTGGTACTCATCCGAACTGTGACCCGTCCTGCTCCGGTCGCTATACAAGGATGAGGAGGTGTCATCGTTGCGGCTGCTGCTTCCCTCACCGGAAGGCATGCGACGCTGACACTCATTGTGGTACATCATGTTGGGATTGTTGGAGGTGCTGCCACGGTAACGCATTCTGCCACCTGTGACCAAAAAACAGGAAAGGGTCAGAGTTTCCAACTTGCTGACGACTGAACATGGGGGTACCCGGATAATGGCATCCAAATGTGGGGAGAACATCCAGAAACCACACTGGAAAGCAGGAGCCCGGATTACAGAATGTGCCTTGGGTCAATTAAGTTCGGTAAACACTGCAGTAAGTCAACCTTTCTCGATGACAAGTTTCTGGCGATATTTACCACTTCCTCTTCCGTGGCTTGAATCCACCATCTGAAGCAGCTTAGGGTTGATGGCCTGATTGGCCTCCTGCAAAACTCGGACAAGGTCGCGAGCCTGCCGCGCATTCCCAGGAGTGAAGAAGGTGTAGGCAGTGCCTTTGTTGGTACTGCGGGCCGTACGTCCAATACGGTGGACGTAATCTTCAGAGGAATTTGGATAGTCAAAGTTGATGACGAACTTGATATCTTCAACATCTTTCGAAGAAGAAATATGTTTTAGAGACTGGCAGATGACTTTATCATCATCAGAAGAAATCCTCAATTTAAATATTCAAAAGTTGATGGTTACATGTTTGTGGATATTTTGCATCAGATTTAGAGCACAGTTATGGATGAACTTACCTCATAAAATAAATTGTGTATAATCAATTACAATCTAGAAATAATTCATGGGTGTAGTGCATTAATCATATAACTATATCCCGCTGGCCATTCTCCAAATGTGAGACTAACAGGGTTTTTAAAAAAAAAAAGAAAGGCTCATAATAGAAAAATGTACACCGAAAAAAACCCCTGAAAAAAGTATTTTCATCCTTTGTCAAACATATTGTTATCCTTAAGTAGACATGATTGTAACGTTGCTCCTATAATAATAATTCAAATCTATTACAATAAAACAAACAGTGAAATCATTTAAATATGATCATAATGAGAATACAATATATATGACTGTTGTGTGAACTGCTCATTTCTGAGCTGTAAGAATGTGGAATACACTTATTATACAATAGTTGGGGAAGCCCCGATCGCAACAATCCAACTCTTATCACCTATTGTTGCTTTGATGCGAAACATTAGGAATCGGGTACCACTTTGATTTTCACGTACAAGACGCCAGCAAAACACTCATTTGCCAGAACATTTCATCAGAATGCTCTTCACTGTCTGTTTCTCATTACAGAGGACGTGGGGCTCTGACCGTACTGCTGTGTCTGATCAGTAGAAGTCTCCCCTCCATCATGACCGAGAGACTATTTTATCAAAACATAGCCAACATATTCATTCAACTACTATAGAAGGCGGACGGAGGTCGTAGCTCACGGCGAGGTTAAGAAAAAGGGCCGGTGCGGTACTTACCCCCTTTGTGTGGTGATCAGTCCTGGTTCAGAGGGAGGGGCTGAGGGTGAGGGAGACCGGATTCTTCCCTCACCTTCTGCACACACCAGCAACGTCAGACGGGAGCAGAACCCACACTTACGTAGGTTCTGTTGCTCTCTCGCCACATTGCAGGACCCTCCTCGGGCCCTGGCCAGGACTGGATCCAGACGAGCCCATCTAACACGCTCACTGTCTGTCTGCTTTTTTTTTGGATGGGGTGAGGGGGGGGGGGGGGTCGCAGAGCAGACAAACAGGCATCTCCGGCAGCTCCAATGACAGGCTCGTTGGATTCGCACACTGACAGTATGGGGCTGGGGGGTCTATATTACCCGTGGGAGGAACAGTGGCTTTAACGTCTCAAAAACTAACCAAACATCTACTTTTTTTACCGGGACTGAGCGTGCAGCGGCAGCAGCAGCGGAGACTGTTATAGCTGCCGCATGCTGCCAAATCCTGAGAGGAGAAGAAGGGACAAAAAGGAAGAAAAATAGAATAATGGGAATTTGGACAAGTCACAAAATCCTTCACATGTAGACACCCTTCTAACATGTTATTGTCATCAAAGATCCCCACATCATTTTCTTCCTATTTGTCATTTCACATTTAAAACATGCAATAAAGTGACACCACACATACAGTCTGTATGAGTGAGGAATGTTTATCGCTGTGGCGTGTCTACTTAACACGGACACTCCATTTCGTTCAGGCAGCATGCCAAAGAGCACCGTTTGAAGGGTGTATTGAAGCTATAGCAACAAGAAACAGACCAGTGGACCAGAAAGCCAGCAGTCTCCTTATTGGACACCACATGGACAAGCCTCAGGCTATCAGGCTCTAACACGTGGCGAACCTCCTAATGGTGCCTATCAATCATTCCAATATAAACTCATTCTTAAATAAAGAGGAATCGATTGACATAGTGGAAAATAACCCGAATTATAATAGGAGAGAAATTCATAGAGTTGAGTTGCCGATCAAAAGTAATACAAGAATGTAACTATTGTTAGAGCTGCTTATTTATTCCACTGTTTATTTAGTGAGTGGGTGGGTAAGTATGGGAAGTGTGTAGGGGACGGTCGTTGGAAAATTTATTTCTGACAACTTTGTGTGCATGTGAATTCAAGTCAATTCTAAAATAACCACAGAGGTGAGAGATTATTTACAAATGTGAGAGGACATACCCAGACCACGAGAGGCGACATCTGTGGCAATCAGAATAGAAGCTTTCCCGCTTCGGAATTCTGTCGAAATTGAGAACCAATTCACCAACTGCCACCAACGTTCTAATAAGTGATGTCGTGTTTGTCCAACCTGTGAGCACCCAGTCTCTTTCTGGTTGGCTCTTGTCACCGTGGATACACATGGCTGGCCACCTAGTGTGGGAAACAGAAGCAGTATGTTTACCTAGCAGGCTCGGTTTGACATCACCAAGGTAAAGAGCGGTCAGAGTGCTCACCCATCCCTTCGCATCCTTCTTGTCAGATCATCACAGCGTTTCTTGGTCTCCACAAAGATGATGGTTTTGTTCTCCTTTTCTGCCATAATCTCTTCCATAAGCTGCAAAAGTCTACACATAAAAAAAATGGGCATGTTTTAACACGAATCGTTTTCTTGCTCATTGTTAGACGATGCAAACCTGATCCCTTAAATTACTGCTGACACTCATTTGGCGTTTTTTTAAAAACCTTGTATTATAGAGAATGAATGATGCGCACAAAAAAAATGTCCTTAACCAAAAACTCAAAAAGAATGCATAAAATCAAGCGCACCCCTACAAAAAAAAAAAGATTTTCTCCACTTCCTTACTTGTGGTCCTTTTCGCTGTCCATGCAGACATCGACAATTTGCAGGATGTTGTGGTTGGCACTGAGCTCAAGGGCTCCAACATTTATTTGAATATAGTCCCTCAAAAAGTCTTCAGCGAGTTGACGGACATCTTTGGGCCACGTTGCACTCCACATGAGGGTTTGTCTGTCAGGCTTGAGAACAGAACAGAGGAAGATAAAAGATTAGTGAAACACATCTAAAATGTATCGATGAGAGCAAATAATCTTCCTCCTACCCTGATTTGGTCAACTATCTTGCGAATCTGTGGTTCGAATCCCATATCCAACATGCGGTCAGCTTCGTCCAGCACGAGGTATGTGCAGCGACTCAGGTTAGTCTTCCCTGACTCTAAGAAGTCAATCAAGCGACCAGGCGTGGCGATGCAGATCTCAACACCTAAAAGAAGAACATAAACTAAAAGTAAAAATGTTCTCTTTCAAATCAACAAACATCATGAACTAAAATGTTGAATCCAAACTTGTCACATCATGCTTCCATGGTCATCTAACAGCATACCCACCCCTCTCTAGCTCTCGGAGCTGCGGTCCTTTGGGTGCTCCACCATAAACACAAGTGCTTTTGATTCGGGAAGATTTGCCATAGTCAGAAGCTACTTGTTGAACCTGCTGAGCCAGCTCTCTGGTCGGGGCAAGGACCAAACACTATTAGGAGAGACTTGGTTACAGACTGAACAATAAAGAAGCACAGCAGACGAAAATGTGGAGCAAATAATTTTTTTTCTTTAAATGCAGAGCCCTAGCACAAATAGGGCTGTGCCATATTAACGGTATTTTGCCAATGATGTTCACAGACATAAGCCATTTTAGCACATTTTTTATGGATGAAACTAACTTCATATATGGACAATTTAAATGCAAAACCCAAATGTGGTGGATTAGGTTTGATCTGCGAGGTCCGCTATATTTGTTACACAAGGAGCCTAGGAACTTACAATAGGACCATCTCCTCTCTCCAGATAGGGTTGATGATTAATGTGCACAATTGATGGAAGGAGATACTACAAATAAAAAAAAAGAGAAAGGCAAGCGTGGTGTCAGAAACCGCATTAAATTGAGCACAACTTGAAATCAAACGGTAGTTGTAAAAGTATTTGGGAAGTTGAGTTGACAGCAATATTATTGAATATATAAATGTAAACCCATGACTATGTTATCATTTCGTAATTATTAAACAAAATGGTTGCATTCATCCTTACAGCAAGAGTCTTTCCAGAGCCGGTTTGCGCGATCCCCACCATGTCCTTGCCACTCAGTGCCAAAGGGAAGCCCTGAGCCTGAATCGACGTGGGCTCCGTGAAGTTCTGCTGCATGAGGACATCCATCACATATTCTAATGAAACAATAAGATAGCAATGTTAGTAGATTAATTTCTATGATTTGCAAACAAAGGTTTAGATGTTTACATCTGGTGTACTCACGTGGAAACTGTGCCTGTTGAAAAGTCATTACAGGCTTAGGACAGTCAGAGCCTTGGATGGTGATCTCTCTCTTTCTACGAAACTCTTCAACTTCATACTGGTGAAGGAAAAAACGGGATATGACTTTCACAAGATTTAATTTTCTATCGCACGCCATTTCAATAAAGCATGTAAGGGCAGTTATAATGAATTTGTCAAAGATTATGTCGAGTTTAATCAAATAAAGATGTGTACCTGACTCAAGCGCTGAACTTCTGGGTGCTCAGCATAGAAGTTCTTCTCAAACTTTGGCAACTCATCCAGGTTCCACCTCTTCTTGCGGAGTCGGTCGCCAAGATTCCCAGTCTTCATGGGTGGGGGGCCATAACTGCGACCACCCATTGACCCATAACGAGACCTATGAGATTACACATGAGTAGCACTGCAGGATCAGCCATAGAGCATACAGCTACAATGTCAAGTGGTAACATCTTAATAGCCATATTTATTATTATTCATTGCCTGGAATTTTAAAAGCTGCATGGGGCATTTGATTGTTTTGATTCTACAAATTAGTAAGGCCACCATGAAAAACAATAATTAGTGAAGTAATAACCTGTGTCATAAGTTTACTATGAATAAAGTTGAGAAAATTAAGTTGTGTAATTTAGGGATGGAAATGTATGTATATAAAAAAAATATATATATAATATTGTAGTTCCATTTCAGGCCAGCAGATGACAGGAGTTAAATGTCTCAACTCAAGACTACAACCATTAAAAAACAAACAAACAGATGAGTTCGAGCATTACTGGCTAATGTCATTGTTTATACATTTGCTGCATGCTTTGATTGATTTATTGATTATTTCCCCAGAATGAAAACGACTTTGCGTTAGGTTATACGACTTTTGATCTAACATCTAATCTAAAAAAAATTTTACGCGTTTCTCAACGATAATATTTAACTTGGTACTGCCGCGACTGAGACCAAACAACAACAATGAATGCATCAGATCACATTTAAGCACGATGAAATACCCGTCTCGTCCACGGTCCCTGTAGTCATAGGAAGAACCCCGCCTCATAGTTCCAAAAAACAACAGTACCTACGTGGAGCCTAGGCTAGTTATACGACTATTTTTTGCACCTAAATCTATAACAGAATCACGCTTATTTGACAGTAAACAAGAGAGAATAACAATTGCACACAATTAATACACTTTATGACTAAAATTACGATTAAAAATAGCCTAAGTTTTGACGCGTCACGACGACGTGGAGTCGCAATTTATCTCTCTCTACACACGCTCTATTTTCCCCGCCCACTTTTGAAGCGTACGAACAACTAGTCATACAGCGTAACTCCAGAATTGGATAGATGGCTGCGTAAAAAAATATTTACGTAATAATCATAGTGAATCTATTTCTTTTCACTAGAGAGCAATCTTTACTAGAGGGTAATCTTACCAAAATTGTCACTGTGAGCGATTCAATTAAACCGTAGAAGAAGAATCTGACAGGAAAAAGGAAGTTGTCAGTTCTCGACGTCACAGTTAGATATTAAGATATGTAGTCGCTGACTGGGAAAGTAGAATGTTGATTTGTTGATTTTAGGGACATGCCTTTGTTCATTCAAAATATACGAGTGGATCGTATAACCTCAACGGCAGAACTCTTCGACAAATATCCTCATTTACAGGTCGGTAGCTGTCACCACTGTTTCCTACCATAACATCTCTTTGGTAGACAAGTTACCTGTAGTGATACATTTATTGATTCAACTTACTTCACCCCATTATTTATCATATGATTGAATATATTCAATATTTCTATTATTAGATAACAATCATGGAAAAAAAAACATCTCAACGGAGTTTGGTGATTTAGATTATTTGGATGATTTGTCTCTTTGTTTTGTAATATTTGTATCTATATTACATGATGAACTTACTATATTAATTATAAAGGGTTAATGTAGGGCTTGGTGTGTTGTACTTAATCATATCCGTTTTTCATGCAACAGGAAAATGCTAAAGCCTTTCGTTCCCAGCCACTCACTGATGTTGACCCCAAGTGCCTCCTGTACGTCCAACAGAGAGAGTTTGCTGCAACGACGCCAGCAGATAGTAAGGAAACAAATATTACTCTTGAAATTGATTTAATATACAACATTATCTATGAATGCTTTTACGAGAGACTGATAAGAGCTACCCAACAACAACACATCAATTATGAGGAAACTTTCTTAAAACATCAGTACTGATAAAAAATAAAAATAAAAAGCTCATGAGTTTAGCACGTATGATAGATAGAAATCATCTCACCAGAAATGGCTTCAGTGTAATGTTGAGTGCCACCACTACACACGTGGACAAAGTAGCCTGACTCCATAACAGCAGCCCAAATAAAATTTTGGATTTCACCTAACACTTGAGTGTTTCCTGCTATGCCAGATAATGTTTCAGTGATTGGATCTGAGGACGCCACCACCTGCCATTTGGTTGTGCTGCGGCATACAGGTAAAACCTGTGTACTGGATTTCTCACTTGTATCCTTTTTAGGCTGCATCTGATTTGAAAGTGTGTTTCTCATTGTTAGGAAGTGGAGCTGCCTGCCTTGCACACTGTGATGGATCCAACACTTACGACGAAGTGCCCCTTCTTATCAAATCGGTGACATCACTGAATACCTGCTGTCATGAGGGCAGGTATGAAAGGACCAATGCAGTACAATTTGTCATTTATTTACTTAACACCCTAATTCCTCCAAGTAGACTTGAACTCCATCTTATTGGTGGATTTGAGGACGAGGAAATGACATCCCATGAGCTCAGCCTTAACATACTGGGTATTGTCACATTTTTATTTTTTCACCTGCCCTGCTAAACAAGAAGACAATCGTGCTGAACTTTTCATTTTTACAGCCGCCTTCCAGCAACTGCCAGATGATATCCATCTGCAAACATGTTGCATCACAGGTAACCTAATTTGACTTGTACATCTTTATTGACAAATGTCATCATTGTCTCTCATCTCTTCTTCTCTGCCCTCCCTCTACCAGAAATGAACGACGTAGTCGTCAATGCTGTTCATAGACCTGCAGTTTATGGTGTTGGTATGTATTTGTTATCTAGAAAGTGATGCTGTTTTAAATGCATGCTGCTACTTCATTTGTTTTTTTTTGCTCTTGTATGTTTAAGGTATAAATGTGAAAACAGGAAAAGTGTTCCCTGCAAATTTTCCTTATAAAGGACCAGCAGAGGACCTGCGCTCAGCACGTACCTTCACAGGGGGACAGGTACTCGTGACATATCAATCAGCATGTGTAGAGGAATAAACCAACTCAGGAAACCATTAGATATTGGCAGAGTTTGGAAATTTACTCGTGTGGTGAATGACAATTTTAAATCCCACGTCGGCAGCAGCATTCACATCTTGCTTTTTACATCTAGACGTACTAGCACTTTGTGTCCCCAGTCAGGCACTCTAATTTTAGTGCTCTCTGAATTTCTGAACAGCAAAATCGAGCAATGCAATACATTTTCAAACGGTCACACTTGAACCACTGATCGCTCTAGTGCAATTTTCAAATTCGCCCATTATATGTTAAGTATTTGTTTTGTTCTCAGTTAAAAATAAGACTGTTTTGCTTCCAAGAACATCTGTATCAGGTTTTTGTTCATGTACAGATGATGGAAATTTATGACCCTAGTCGAGGACTTGTGAAAGTCGGCCCTTGCAAATGGTCCCCTAATATGGATTTTTCCTTTTGGTTGTCACAAGATGATGCCATCATTTTAAAGGTAAACTAATTAATAGCTCTTATGATTATCTTACCAATGGTGTGTCTTGTGGACGCGTCCCCGTGTTTATATTAAGTGTTGAATGTTTGTGTCTTAACTAGTACTTGTCCACATCGCCAAAGGCTGAGCCACCACACTTTGTCCGCCTCATGAAATCCACCATCCAGTTCATCCTAAAGCACCCAAACTCTGATGGTCTCTTCCCTGGGGGTCAGCCACAGCTCTTCCACAGGAATGAAAGTGGCGACTGGGAGAGGGTTGACTGTTGACTTTTGCTGGATTTTTTTTTTTTTGACCATCCAATCACTATCTAATTTTTTTCACTGTGTCTTAAAATGTTACATTAAGTCTATTGAGTAGCTATCATGACTCATCTGGCCGGCCCAGTAGAGAAGAAGACACAAATTGCATGTGAGCTGATGTCAAACATTGAACGTTTCATCTCCTTCAGTATTGTGTAAATCTCCAGCTCTGCCTCATAATTTTGCTTTTGATGCACATTGGTGAAACTATATTGTCTTCGTTTCAATTAAAATTATTTTACTGGCCAGTGCAGATTTTTATTTTTATGTTTGAGCTATGAAAGCTTCCACGATAATTGATTTTACACAATGTGTTGTCATTTATTGCTATGATGGTTCAGAAAAAAAAATCACCTGTCGCTGAACCTTACCCTTAACTAATAAGATTTGCTAGAGAAAAAAAATACAGCTGTGTATCAGTGCAAAAATTCAGTTGGAAAAGTTTACTTGAATCTCTGATTTAAAAAAATGACCAGTGTAATATATAAAAAAAAAGGTTTATCATTGAACATGTAAATGCAATAATATAACTTACTGCCAACCTCCCAGTACCTACTTACAACTTACAATACATATTATTTAGAATCAATAGTTATCCCTGACAAGCTGTAAGTGGTGAAAAAGCTTCTGCAATATGACTCTAACTTCTGTTAGTGCTGTGGTGATATAAAAAAAGAAACATCATTTCTCATGCACAATATTAACCTAACAAGCGCCAGATTGACACATTACTCACTCCGTGGAGTTCTCGTGTTATTTGTGGACTCAAATACCGCGAGAATTATGCTTGCATGCAAGGTTAGCATAATGTCATATCTAAAATTTAAAAGAAATATGTATGGTGGAATACTAATTCAATTCAATTTGGATATCTACTCCGGGGTGAGTTTGTAGTCTGTCAAACCTGTTACATTTTCTATTTTAAAGCAGTTTCATTCTCTGACCCAGCATCCATGGGTTTATTTAACCCCGCCCAAAAGATAAGCAAGCCAATCAAAATAGAATATGGGCCGGAGCACGCAATGTGGACGCCCCTCAAGTGCCGACCTCCATCCCGAATGCCGACTCCAGACGCGGAATATCGAACCAGGCTGCTAGATCTGTGCAAGGTTCAATGAGCAAAACGTGCCGTTTGTCATCAAGGCTTAAGATTTATCCAGATGCATACTATAATTTACTATTTGTTCGTATTGTGATTGTTTTCCATCGAAATATTCTGTTATTTCGATGCCTGGAAGCTATTGGGTAGATATGACGCACGTCATTTGACTTGTCATGACTGAATTGCAATAAGTGAATATATTGTACAGTATATGCATTTTGAAGAAAGTAATCTCCCTCCACTATGTAATTTATTGTTTAGCAGTTCCTGCAGTTGTCAAATAGCACCGTGTGGTATTCCCTTAAGGCTCTGATCATGATAAAGGTGTTTATTAAACATGTCCGTCGCTTTCCCTGGGTCACCAATGTTACGTTGTACGGTTGCCTGTTCGCCGGAGGGGACTTTGTTCATCAGTGGTTTTCTCAACGGGACAAAATGGATTGGATCCAAACGCGGAATGTCGCCGTGATCGCGTTCAGCTTCCATGGCAACTTCAATTTCTTCTGGATGCGCTTTTTGGAGCGCACATTCCCAGGGTATTCCGCTGGGATGGTGATGAAGAAGCTGTTCCTGGATCAGACCACTGCTGCGCCTTTGGCCAACAGCGCCTTCTACATAGGTCAGTTCAGTTAATAAATGGCTAACTTGCAACCGGACTAGTTATTTACTGCTTTCAACACGATTTCAATCAGCCCTAAATCTGTCCCGAGTTCTAGGCTAAAGGTCAACAATTGTTCTGAGACTTGACTTTCTCCACTGGAAACCATTCACATTTCCCCATATTTTGTTAAAGCCTTCTTCCAAAATGTGTTTCTACCCTATACAAGCTACAATGGTTGTGATGATGTGTTTCTAGGTCAAAAATAATTATATAGACATGAAAGAACAAAAGTGTGAGAACACTACAGACAGCAAGTTTGGTGCGGAGGGCAAATGGGAACAATTTTGCCTTTGTCTCCTTGTGTCATTATTTACTGCTGTTCCACAATTTGCCTTAAAGGACACCGGTCCGAGCAGTTCTCCCAAATTGTCAAAGATGTTCATGAGAATTTTACCCAAGTATGTATATTGTGTAAAATAACATGTATTATTATGAGCATGTGTTCCATTATCAGTCTGATTGACCAGTGCCCTTTTCAACAGGTGTTAGTTTCTTAGAGGGTAAAGAGGATGTCATGGAGGACTGGAGGAACAAATTCCTGAACACTTACAAGGTGAGTAAAACAAACTAGAAGGGTTATATTCATCCAGTTTGTGATGAAATCGCCGCTGGTTGCATTATAGAAAATATCGAGATCTGACATACTCAGTGATGTCACACTTGTCTTGAACATTAAGACTGAGAAACAGAGTGGAACAGAATCATTCCGGTGACTTAACACTAGAAAAAAACTTCTTCACTAATATTAGAACATCTCTTAAATAATCACATGTAAATTATGTTGGCCATAATATAAGCATAATAACTCAACCTTTAATGAAGGACATGTATGGGCAGTTGCAAAATCGAAATCATATTTTTCAATTTGTTGACAAAATGTTTTCATTTCATTTCATCTCTTAAATTATTTTGACTTCACATCTGTCAAGATTCTGTGTTGAGTTTTAACTAAAAAAAAAAAGAATGTCTCTCTTTGCCTTTTGGTAAATATTCCTGCTTCATCATATCTTATTTCTCTTTTCAGACTGGGTTAATGTTCTGGCCCTTCATGCAGGTAAATATTGAATCTCCTATTTAAGGGATAGAATCTCACCTTTGGCCATTGCTGGCAATATATGACTAAGAAAAGTGAATGTTTCAGTCAATGAACAATGATATCCTTTTACCATTTCATATTAACATTGGTACAGTCACAGTATTTTCAAACTGGAGGAAGAGCCTTAGGACGAGGGGTGTGCGGGGCTACCATCAACACATTTCATGAAGAATTTATGCTCCGTGCAGACCAAAAGCATGCTTAGTGTTGCCGGCAGCATGTTTCCATAAAGTGTATGCTAGTTAATGTGTGCTCAGGCGCAGTTGCATGACCGTCAGCACGTTCGAAGCGTTTGAGGTCATATATAATTCATTCTCTATAAGGGGGTTGCTGCAAAAAGAGTTTGGCTACCACTGGACTAGAACATCTTTAAGGTATTCTTAGTAAATAAATTCAACCAGTGAAAAAAAGGGTATCCTCATTACAATCCCTTCAGGGGTCATTCAAGAGTTTGAATTATTTATTTATTTTCTAACTAAAACCATGTTTGTATGTAATAATGCAGCAGTAGAAAAAAAAATGCACAAATGTGTTTGTCTCCCACAGTTTCTAAATTTTACCTTGGTCCCTCCGTACGTGCGGACAACCTTCAGTGGCTGCTGTGCCTTCCTTTGGGCCACTTTCTTGTGTTTCTCACGTCAGAGTGGCGACGGCACCGCTGGTGCTGCCTTGGAGTGGATGTTCCCCTCCAAAGAGGACGAAGCAGAGCAGACAGGCCAGGTGAAAAGTGAAGGACTTGCTTCTCGAGAGCAAGTGGAAAATCCATCATCCAAACATAAGTGAATTACACGGAACAAGAAGGCGGGAGTCCTTAGATGGAGAGAGCAGCTCATGACAACAATTCTTCTCGACCACAAAACAAGCTGATGACCTGACCCTCTTTTCTTGTCCTAGCAGCTGACGTTGGGATAGAAACATTCATTTGTTAAGCGACTTGAAATGAAAACTTGGAAAAGTAAAATTGTTGGTGCTAATATCACTTTGCAATAGAGCTACTACTGCCTCCATAGTAGCAGTGCTGATCATCCTGATTTAAAAACACAAAGACATTATATGGGAGTGCTTCATTGTAATTCACAATCTGAGTTCAGTATAGATTAGACGCAAACACTTTAGATCCTCTTATAATTGGAGATATGGTTGTGTTCAAATTAATCATTTAAATAAACTCTTATTAAATGGGAGTCAGCACTATAGGGTTATAAACATTTGCAATCTTTCATTGGAAGCAGTCTTTCAAATGTCTTTTTTAAATTCCATTTTTAGAACGTTTATTATTATTAATGTGCACACAAAGTCGTCCACCAACTTGAATTTGCAAAAAATGATGCTTCTTTCTGCACTACATGAATGCAATGCACTAGTTCCTCATTTAACCTCATTTTCATGTGCATTTGAAGGAGCATACCTCCACACTGTTTTCATCGCATGCTGTTATTTTGACACTGAGACATCATTTGTACAAACAGCACGGACTACTATTCATGTAAACTAGAACCTTTTTGAGTCTAACTTTTAAATCAAACCCTTGACCAAAGACAGTTTTTTGGGCAAGAACTCGGGTGTGAGTGTTGCAGTCCTTTCATTACAATTTAATGATGTGATTACTTATACTTGATTTGTGTCATTGGCATAAAGGAAAACCTGTAATGGCAATGTTAATTGATTATGTTAAATGTTGATGTTAATTTCATTCGAAAAAATAATCCTGTGCTATTTCACACGTTTCAACTGAGCTGGAATTTACATTTTTGTAGTATTTACAAATAGATTTGTTGTGTGCTAATATAAAAAAAATATTGAATTCTTTGTTTGAATAACTGTTTAGTACTGGGTTGAGTCAAACTACATGCTGCATTGATTGTGGTACCACAAAGATGATTTTTGATCAGCAATGTGATCTATTATGACATTTGGCACTACTTAAGTTATTGTGACTGTAATGGAAAAATAATATATATTGATGAATAAATACAAACATATTAAGGTACTACTGTGTATCATGTCCTTACAGTACCGATGTACCTATGATTGTATGATGCCAAACACACACACACACACACACACACACACACACACACACACACACACACACACACACACACACACACAATTGACAATTCAGAGCTTTCAATCAGCCAAACATGCATGCTTTTGGAATGAAGAATGAAGTTCTAGTATATCTGTAGAACAGCCACAAACTGCCCACCAATGCCTCACAGGAAGCCTGACCTTCGAGGCGGATGTGCCATCCAGTGCGACTCGTCTTTTGAGTTTTTGGAACCTGAGAGCTCCACTTGGGGATACTGAATAATGCAAATGGATATCGGGTTGATAAGTCAGAAACAATACAACAACAAAATCAAATAATTCATGATTAATTCATATGAAGACATGTATCATGTTAATGATTTAACAAGGTAGGAAACAATCATCATTATCAATAAACGACAAATAAAGATTCGTATGAATTCATTTTTAAATGACATTCACAATGTCCCATCACTGAATTAGCATGCCCCGGAGGCAATGCTCTTATGCTCATGACTACCATGTTGGTGACCCCTACTTGAAAAGATTTTCTACATCAACCAAGCCAAAGTCTTGAATGACGAAAATGAAGTAAAACACATTTAAAAGAAAAGCTGCTCCTTGCAATTATAGTATATGAGTATACAATGTGAAATAGTTGGCTTCATTATAGCCAGTAAAAACACTCAGTTGATTTGAAGAATGAATAGTGCCATCACGCATTGTTCTTTACAGTCGTTGGAAAAATAAATAAATAAATAAATAAATAAATAAATAAATAAATAAATAAATAAAGTTGTTAAACCGTTACGGCTGATGTTTTTGTGGCGAATATTATTTTGCTTTGGATTCGGTAATAATTAATTTGATATTTGCATATAGCACTATGATAAAGCTGCTGTTGTTTTTAAAAGTCGGCAATATATGGAAAAAGTTGATTTGAGAGTCATCTCGGAGCCTCTGGGTGTCTCCCCGCTTTTTAATTCCTCGTCATCACTGCGCATGCGCCCTGCATCTTCTCCATCCGCACGTCGGGGAACAGAAGAACCCGAATAAAGATGCTCGGGGTCTCATGCTCAGCCGGTTGAAAACTTGGCTCTAGCGGGGCATTGGACTAGCGCAAGACGAGCACATTTAAAATCGGGCAGTCATCCGGGCCAATATGGAAATGAAGAAGTCTTTTTCAGACACGGAGCGGGCACTCAGGAGCTACGGCGCCGTGTCGCAAACGGCGTGGACGACGGACAAAGGTGAGCAGCATTCCGGTGAAAGTAGTGGAGGTCGATGTGCAGCCACGCTGAGCTCAAGTCCGATCTGTGGCTAGAAGACAACGTTACTGCGTTGTTGTTCAAAGATGCATTTTGCATGCCTGATTTAAAGGCCCATTCATTCGCCGTTATGCTGTCATGCGCAATTTGGGACGTTCACATTTCTTGGTATAGTTCCCAGAACGTACAGGATTTGACATTTTAAAAAAAAAACCCTGAGTATGTTTCAAGATTGAAGCTTAACAGTGTTTAAAAAAAGGACAACTAAAAAAAGAAAACATAAAAATGTAGTTTAGATTTTCACATCAACTAGTTTAACACAGTAAAATTTGGGGGTTTGATTCATATTAACTTAAAATGTATTGAATAGTTTAGAAAGCATGGTAGCCTACCAGTGGACACAAAATAAATTCATATTTTTCATGAATGTATGCTGAACATGCATGATTAAGATTTTTGTTTTTACTTATATATCCAGATTAATGAAGTGCAAAACTCAAAAAGGTAAAGAATATAGGGTACCACGGGATCACTGTTTAAATCGTCTTTTTCATCCAACTAAATATAAACTGCACATATTCAACACACAATATAAAAAAAATAAATACTACTTTGCAATGGGCTATGTGTATAAATAATGCTAGTAACTAACTTGGGACAATCGTTTCTGACCTATATATCCTGGTCACATTAGAATTATTTCCAGCGCATTACCATTTTGTTTCCTAAACCCGAATGACGCAAGTTGATGACATACACTTCAATATTTCCGACCGAGGACAAGTCCTCATGAGGGAACACGGCGTGAATTTGAGAAAAGGGTAGAAAGAAAAATATAAAAGCTCGTTTTCTTCTCTGTGTACAAGGAGAAGGGGGGAGAGAGAGAGAGAGAGAGAGAGAGAGAGAGAGAGAGAGAGAGAGAGAGAGAGAGAGAGAGAGAGAGAGAGAGAGAGCGGAGTGTGTACATTGTGACTGCAGGATGTGTCATCGGCTAGATGTCATTCAGATGCTGACATTCACCTGTTGTGCGGCCCCCCCGCATGCTGCCAACCTCATTAAATGATAATCCTTGGATACAATGAAGTGGCTGTTTGTTTCATGAATTCAGTGGGATGTCTTCATTAAGAGAAATAACAGCGATTGAGATTCCCGTGCTGTTGTGAACTTTGTTTTATTGTTCATCTCAAAAGTGGTGACATTGGTCCTTACTTGGCGTTTTTGAGCTATTTGTCGAGGAGGCCTGCAGTCATCCATTCAGCTCAGTGTGCAAAAAAAATGTGGAAATAAAAGATAAGCTTAAAAGCAGTCAGGTTTGATTTGCATCGCAGTGCGAGCCACCGTTGAAACTTTGATCTGCTTTCAATACGCAGTTCTCCTTCTCTGTTTAATGCTTGTGTTTGCTTGCGTGCTTGTGGTGAGTCAGCTTCATGCTCACTGATTGCGGTTTGGCTCTCTGCAGGAGCTCCAGCTGTCTCACCACACTAATGTGGTTCACCAGAAAACATCTCGGATTGCTCATCCTCAACAAATTTCTTTGTTTTCTTTTTTTGCTCTTTGACTCACAATGGAATGATTTAGGATACAAACACATATTAGGGGTAGAAACCAATGTTATTTTGACTTCTAGTTAATTCAATATTTTTGTTGGCGGTCAAACTTTTTATTTTTATTTATTTGAGATGGCCACACAACATTGGACAAAAACCAAATGCAGTTTTTAGTCTTTCAAAATTTTTCAACACCTGTCTATAGGAGAATTTAAAATATCAGAAGTTCATAGCATTATAAATAAACAAATAAATACATAAATACATAAATAAATGAAAATACAGGACAATTTCAGGCATAAGCAGGTTTGTTTGTGTGATAAAGTGCTCAGTGTCCCAATAGAAGTCAATAGAGGCTCTTCAGTATGTTTCTTGTTTCCCAGGTCACTGTGATGTTTCCATGGCCGAGAGCACCATGTGTCCAGAGGAGATTGAGGTGGAGATGGCTCGGATCCAGCGTCTTAGGGAGGTTCTAGTGCGTCGGGAATCTGAGCTACGCTTCATGTAAGTTGCAAAATGTTTTGGAAAACCAGATCGGTGGGGTGGTCATGGCGAAGATCATCTCATCACGCACGGAAAGGTCACAAGAATGCCAACAGTTGTCCTCGGCTGCTAGACAAGGCCGTTTAACTTTGTGCCACTCATTTTTACACAGATTATCAGAGGTGAGCAGTTAAACCATCAGAAGCACAGACCTACATTTACAGCTTGTTTATTCCACAAAATTCTCTAAAAAATAAAGATGCAGCAGCAGCAGTGATTTAGGCAAATAGATATACCTCACGAGAAATATTTGATTGAAATGTTTTTTTCAATTGATTAGATAAGTATTGATTCTGAGCTACTCCAGTTATACAGTTGTGAGCTGTTATATTGCGGTTTTGTAGTGTTGGTGGTTTTAACGAGTAGGATGTGCTAGTGGTGGCAATAAGTGGATTAAATGGCCTAAGTTCTCACCATGTACCAAATGCACTGCCTCCCACTATTGATTATAAAGTCCTGTAATGAATTTACTGCTTCCTCATTGACATTAGCTTCAAGGATTACAGTTAGGCCTATAGATGGACCAATCTCAACCCTTTCATCTACCCGCTTTGATTATTTGCTTCATAGTATTGTTATCGCATAGCAGCTGCATTGTTTCCTTGTTCCACTCACTCTCCATTTTTTTTGCGCATTTTAAAATACAGATCACACGCACACACAAAAAGGCCCTTAACCTGAGATACATCACTCGGACAAAAATCAACACACAAAAAATGAGAAATGTCATTGTTGTATTATCATATTGTTTTTCTTCAATCCCCCCCGCCATATTGGGTACACCAAAAAAATAACGACACAAAAACGTTGAAATAATAGACATGTATGATATGATTGACGATGTATATGAAATATTTGATATTAACTCGGAAATTGCATGGGAAGTATTGAAGATCTCGGAGGGACTTTGGGGAGAGTTCAAGTCGGCGGAAAGGACTCATTAGGCTCTTGCTGTTCGGTTTAGCTCCTATCCACCATCCTGTGTTGGATTGAAACGTGCAAACACGTGGACGTGTGGAAAACTAGCGGTCGGAGAACAGACGCTTCTGGAATTCACTGATAGCACAGAGAATTCTACACCAGGCTAGGAGAGAGAGAGAGGGAGGCTGCGAATAGAGCAGCATGGGGAAACGTTGAGAGAAGAGGAGGAGGGAGGGTGGTGGTGGGGGTGGGGGGGCTGTGCATGAGTCATCAGGCTGATGTATCGCTAGGAGAATTAAATGTGTGGCATCCATCACAGACAGAAGAGTGTGGAGGAATGGGCGGGGGTGGCTGACGGGGGGGCATGCTGAGGCCCTGAGACGTCAGCACCGTGTCACATGCGCTGACGCCGTGACATCTGCATGACAAGCTCAATAGGCATAAATTTACGGGTCATGTCAATCTGACAAGTCTCGCCATTATTTAGACAAGCTAAAGTAACTAAACACTCACTGTGTCTATAAGAAGGAAATGTACTTGGAGGTAGGCGTTTTAACACATTAGTTGGAGTAAAATCATTTAAGAGAGCTATCGCCATCTATTACTTTCGCTAATAATTTGCCCTAACTCGAAAAATATGGAGTGATCCTTTTTTTTTTTCATATGATGCCCTTTTTATCCCAACCTGCATTTTAATCCTAATAAATACATAAAATATTTGGTAAGAGAAATTTCTCTGTACTGGGGAAAACATCCAAATTTAGCCAATTTTTTTTTTTTTTGCGTGCATTGCATTTAAAATATCTATATTTGATCTTTAGTGTGATGAAACCATTAAATGTCTTCTTTTTTTTTTTTTGTAGGATGGACGACATCCAGCTGTGCAAAGACATCATGAGTTTAAAGCAACAGTTGAGGCAGATTGTTGCAGTACCAGGTACAGCTCAAATCCACACCTTTTTTTTTTCCGTGTGATACAGATTGGACAAGAATGACAGCTTTTTTTGCGTCACAATGATATATAAATAGGACAAACACACGATTGGATGTGAGTGATGTGAACATCTTACGACACCAAAGCGCAACTTGAGCTGCTTGGTGTTGATTGCGCCGCTGCCGGTGAATCCAACCCAAATTAGACATCAGTTGCTTCACACTCATGGCGCCAACAACCACACCTATATGATCTAACAAGATCTAATAAAAAACCTGTGGCAAAAGTTCTTCTTTTGCAATGAACATATCCAGACTGGAATGAATAAAACTTTCACAGGTGCTTATTATCTTAAGTTATAGACCTGAATACCAAAAGCCGTTAATATTCTAGTTGATTTGTTTTGCTTAGAAAGGCAACAATTGATTTAAAATTTGTCTCTTGATCTGTATAAATAACACTACTACAGTTACATAACCAAATAGCTCTTCAATCGCCACATCCTGAGTTGTTCTGGCAGCCAATTTTCTTTGCTTGTTATTTGAGCCATAATGAGCCGGCAAGAAAAGAAATCAGGTCGGTGTCAATTTCAACGACACACAGACATGCAGAGTCACATGCTCACATTATTGTGTCAGTGAAAGGTATTTGTTTCTGTACCTGAGGTTTAAGTTAATTATTTCACTTGTATATAAGTCACATACTAGTAACTCATGCATACTTTATGCATTGAGATCATTAACCCAGCTTTCCTCTGGCACCCAGCCACTTAATGATTGTTCTACCCGCTCGGGATAAGTGAGTGTGGCTTACTATTTATTCCACAGTGATCTAGGAGGCCAATTCTGCTTGATAAAAAAAAAAAAAATGCTGAATAATCGGAGCGATATTTGTTTTGTGATTCTTTTTGTTGGGCCACAATTTGCAATGATGTTTGTCTCCTTTTTCTTTAGAGAAAGATAAAAGCAAGAAAGACAAACAAGAGGAAGAGGAACTGATCCTAAAGATCCATAAACTCGTGCAGAAGAGGGATTTTTTGGTGGATGACGCAGAGGTGGAGAGATTAAGGTAAATCTACCTTGATGAAGGGAAATGTAAGCATGCTTGTGCATTTTAAATTAAAATGACTTTGACTCAGGGAGCAGGAGGAGGACAAGGAAATGGCTGAGTTCCTCAGGCTGAAACTGATGCCACTGGAAAACAAGCTCAAAGTCAAACAAAGTGAGTAAAAATATCATTCGAACAAACAAATCTTAAAAAAACAACAACACACTCTTAAACCTTTGTCTTCCATCGCATATTCAAAACATTAAGGCCCTCCAAAGCCCAAAAGACAAGTCGTGGAGCCACCGCCCAACAAACCCTTCATCACTCAATCAGGTGTGGCCATCATTAAGGATTGTTGCGGCGCCACACAGTGTTCCATCATGTAAATGACAGAAGCCTCCATCCTGTTTACGTTCCACTTTAAGGTCCAAAAGTTTGCAATGCAAATGTCAAGGAGGGTAGGGTTTGTGTTGGGTAGTTCATCGGGTACAGTATACCATACAGTCATCCTTTGCATATTCACGGATCAATACACACAAAACCACCTATAAAATAATTGCTTGTGGAATCAATCCTCAGCTATTTGCTTAAAAAAAAAAAAAAAAAAATTCACAATTTTGTCCTCTTTCATGGATGAGGTCGTTATAAATGCCACAATTACCTTGAACTTTCTTGACACACTTTACTTGCAGTAAATGACTGTTACATTGGCAACAGAACACTTAGATTTAAATTGAAAAGGAAATAATTATTCTTGAACACTATTGACTCCCACTTGTAGCAGTTTACCCAAAACTGGAAGTCATGTTTACGTATGCTTCAATACAATTCAGATATATATGAAGCGGGGTCATTATTTTCTTTGTGCACGCCAAACAGGTCACACCATCTTCATCATCATCATAAAATTATTGATTATGATAACATTATATTGTCAGCTATCCTGATCATTGTTGCAAACAGGATCCAGAGTTGTGTTTTAAGAATGAACATTACATATATAATGCAATCTTTTTGTAAATACCCACATTTCCATGTATGCTTGAGTGCATTATAAACATTTGCAAAAGCATTTGTCACCTTTCTCTTCCTTATAATGATTATCTGTAGTGCTGGTGAATTTATTAAGTTCCTAATGTTCACAATGTAACAGATATGCAGAAAATAAGCTGAAATGACCTGTATATATATATATGTTGAAATAAATGTCATCTTTCAGAAACACCTCAGTATATTGCATCTTACTGTCAACAATTAACCAACCCAAAAAACATAAGCCGAGAGGGTAATGCTTGGTGAACTTTATTAACAGAACTGTATTGGTCCCTTAAATGATGTTAGACAGCAACAATTTGTGGTGAGGCTTTATAACTGTGATAGATGAGGGTGGGGAGTAAAAAATTACAAGTTTTAAATAGCAGCTTTGAATTAAAACTACATCTTTTTTTTTTCCACAGAACAATTGGTGTGCAAATGAAAAGCTTAACAAGCGATACAAATTGTTAGTGCAAGCAGGATAAGAATGAATTCATTTCTTCAAACATAGTCAAACCTCAAATAATTGCCCATTTATTTAATCCATTCATTCATTTTCTGAACCAAAGCTATGCCGATACGCATATTTCAAGGGGTCTCCTGCACAAAGGTCAAGCTAAATGTGCTAACTGTGTCCATTGTGAGATAGATGTCACTGCACAGAGAAAGCTCGATGTTAAATTTCGATTGCCGAGGCCAGAGAAACCGGCATCAACGGTGGTTAAAATAATTTTGATGAGTGATCAAGAGTTGGCGGAAACTCAAAATCTAGTCCACGTCATGACACCGGCTGAACAAATCAACGTGTAATGTTTGGCCACTGACGTAATGGGCTCTTACCCATTTCTCGGAACCAAATTGCCACATCTGTGACCCATGGCAAACTTACTGTCAACTCATAGCGACCGGTAGCAAAACAAGCAGCCAGGAGAACAGAAAACACTTGATGGCAAAAAGATAGATAGGAAAAACATGGTGCCTGGGGAGGTACTATGGCCATTCCTTTGCCACCATGGCCAATACAATCCATTGTAAAAGCCAGGCAAAATCCAGAGAGCCACAGAGGGTTCTCTATGTGGAAGACACACACATGCACATGGAGGCTTTACACAGCCCCCATGCCAGTCCACTAACAAAGACCACCGCCTCCCACAAATGCCCATGCCCGAAAAACTCACACCCATGCACCTTGTCATTAAAAAAAAAAAAATCAAAAAGTGCTTCACCTGAACTTAAGACAGGAGAACACCACAGACACTACTGGCAACGAGGCTAAGTAGCGCTCAGATGGTAGCCCTGCCTCCAGGAAGCCAAAAACAAGGCGGGGGGGGGAACTTTTCAGAAAAAAATGTTTTCTGTTCTATGCTCCGCTCCTGTCTGCTGCTGCTAGGCTTATAATACACCATGCGTCAAGTCATGTATGCACACTGTGCATATGTCACACTGCCAACCGTGGAGTGCCACACACAAACCGCTAAAAAAACACGACACAGACTACTGGCTTGAAGCTTGTCAAACATGCTCCCCCCCCCCGACTTTTGGTTTTCGGGCGCAAAAAACATTGAATAAAGTCGCACCGACCCAAACAGGAACAATGGCCATTCAACTTGATGATCTTAAAGAGGCGACCTACCGTGACACCCACAAATGTGGACATGGATGTCTTTGCAGCAAGAAGAACAAAAAAAAAAAATTGGACTTGAGCATCTCTGGAACCACTTACAAAGTTCTAAAAAAGAATAGCGACTGAAATTCTGTCTTCAGCTAATTATGATTTCAATAATTAATAAATATTAGTTTTTCATATACATATCGAAAATGTGTCATTGATCAAGCTTATGAGCTAAGAATGAGTTTGTTTTAACATTCTAAAACACAAATCTGCTATTCATCTTGAGCATCTCTCCAAATGCAGCGGCATCTAACTCGTCGGGATTCACGTGTGCACTTTTCTGGGGAGGAAATTTGACTTCCTTCGGGATGGAATAATATTCTAGTAAGCATAAGTGAGTTGCAAATTGCAGAAAATCTGCAAAAAGGTAAAAAGATGAAAGCTTTACGAGTAGCACCGAAAGAAAGCTTGATTGTGAAAGAGCAGATTCCAGACTGTGATCGAGCAACGCAGATTAGAATGCAAAGACGGGAAAGCAGCAAAGCCATATGGCCTTTCAAAGAGTGAGTGATTAGTATAGCTACTGCACTCTTCATCTATTTACACCGCGGCTCAACTAGTTTGGCTCGCCGCTCGTGTGCCTGTTGGTTCAGAAACCTGATTTGAATGAGAAGTTGGCAGCGAGTTTGATTCGACTGCGAGGCCCTCTTCTGCTTGGACTGTCTACAGACAAAGGGGACCCGGTGTCCATGGGTGCAGCAGGCTCGTCGTCTTTGCCGGCAGCTCCCGTCCTTAATTCATCGCTCTCTGAAAACAGAAGCGTAGAATTAGAAGGCACCTGATGAAAGGTGCTCAAGGGGTGCGGACATGCTCATCACAAGGTATTTTTGTTCTCGTTCTAGAACGGGATTATTGATCGAATGGCAATTTTTCCAACATTCAAGCTGACCGGACGTGTGGGCCGACGGCGGGGGTTTCTCCTCGAAACGAATCAGATCGCACTGCAGCATTAAGACCGGGTCGGGGTGGAGCTGCGGTGACGGCAGGCAAGATGGCACCGGGCCGCACAGAAGGTCGACTGGGGACATCAGACACAGCAGCTCAGACTCTGGTGCCGTGGCTGTGAAGCAAGAAAGATGTGGGTTCCACTCGGTATTGATGGTAAACAAAAGGGGAAAAGTTTTGTCAAATGGCTTTTGGAGATTGGAATACAATCATTCAGAAACAACAACAACAGGGTATTCCCAACACACTAAAGTTTCTCTTAAGGTCTTTTCTGGCCACGCATTTTCATATGTTAATTACGCTTGACTAATAGGAGGCAAGTAATGCTTTAAGTGATCAATATGGTATCGAGCCAGTACGGCTGAAACACTTGCAGATAAGTTGCCGCTTCGAAGGTCTGTTCTTGCAAGGGAACATGCCGGTAAGCACAGATAGATGACAACAGAAAGATTTTGTTGTTGTTCACTGGAGACATAAAAAGCAATCTTTTACTTGGGCTGAGTGCTTCCGAATGGGTGGTGCTTGTTGGGCTGTCTCTCGGGCTCTCCATGTTACCTTCTGGCTGAGGGCTGCTGGGGACTGAAGCGCTCACTCTCTCTGCACGACACCGACACAAAAGCCCGTTATCGTTTACGTCCTGCGAAGATTACATTACCGCAATGAATGGATGCTTTTGCCTTTCATATCGTTCTTCAAAACGATAATCCTCTTGTGTCCGTGCCCTTTAATCCAGACGACCTAATGACGGGTAGAAAATAAAGGTGAGAAAAAAAAAAGAAAAAAAATGGAGCAATTGATGATACGACGAGCAGATTTGGCAGTGTAAAAATGTGACCGCAATTGAATTGGCACCTGTGGAATAGCACTGAGAAGCTCATCGATGCTGGTGTATCCGTAAGAGCGAGACTCCAGGCCACAGCCAGTAAACCTTTTATAAGCTCCTTGGAACTCGGAGAGGAAGATCTGGTTGTAATGGTAGGTGTGGAGCAGCGCACGTACGTTACGGGCAAACTGGTAAAGCCTCGTCAGCCTCACCCACTCTTCACCAGCGCTGCTTGTGGCGCTTCCATCTTGAATGTTGCCGTCAGGTTCTTCCCAGTAAAGCTGTGAAAGAGGACAATTAAAACACTCTGCTTCGGAGGGAACGTTGTGAAAGCATCCAATAGACCGCTTCTCTCACTTCGACGAGGTAGGGCAGACTCTTGAGTAGCTCACTGAGGGAGAGGAACCCATATTCACAAGGGTTGAGTAGGACTTTGTGGACCATCTGGTATTGCAGGCACAGCTCATCCACCCCGAGACCCTTGTCGATGGCTTTCTCTTGAGACATAAGCAGTACCAGAAGTTGCGATGTCAGTAAACGCAGAGACTTTCTGTTGATGAGCTGAACTTCCCGTCCTTCTGCGCCATCGACCACCTTGAAAAGAAACAAAAAGTCGCTGCTTAAGTGCCTGTGAAGGAATAGTGTTTATTGACTAGACTGTTGTTTCTCAACCTTTACCGAGCAAAGGTCATATTTTACATCTGCAGACTGATTATGTCGAATCAAAATAAAACATTTGACTTTACTTTGGAAAACACTTAGCCATATCTTTGACGGTTTTGATAGGTTAGTGACCAAACTAGTAAGTGAATCATTATTGATTTTTGCACGTGCATTTTCTGGTTTTGAATTACAAGATGTAAATTTAAACATGGATTAATCAATAAAATAAATCAACAGATTAATCAATTATTAAAATAATCATAAATCGGAGCCCTAACAACAGGCATTGCCTGTCATAAGTTGCTCGCATGGATAGAGTAGATGCAGAGACATCATTCGTGGTAAGTAGTAAATGTTTTTTGGACCAATTAAGCAAAATTGAACACCTTCGCACACTGGTTGGGATTCACAGGACAAGAGCACCAGTTTGGAAATCATTTTAACTTTACAGGAGAGCTTTGGAAATGAACAACCCTTTACCTTAACAACATGGCAGAGTTTGCTCAGTAATGCAGGCAGGGAGCTGGTGTCATAGTCTTGCAGTCGTAGACCATAACCAAAGGTCTTGCTGTATTCTGTGAGCAGCTGGTTTACAGGAATGCTGGCGTTTCTCTGAGCTCGAAGCAGCTTGACCAGTTGAGCTGCCAGAGCTTTGATACGCTCCACCTCTGTTAGGGTAAGCACCTTCTCCTCGCCACACTCCAATACCTGGAAAAACCACGAGGCGGAGATTAAATCAGAAAGGTTGATTTGAAACCTCACATGGCTCAGTGCCAATTGGTAGTCTACTTACGGTTAATACTTCAGGGATGGCCTCAAAGAGCTCCATGAGTTTGGTGAAGCCGTAGTAGCTGAGCTTACACTGACGTCCAAAGTGGTGGTGGTAGGTGGGGATGAATTTGCTGAAGGGCATTCGACAGTGAGGTTGGTGACGGAGGAGATCGACGACCTCCTTCCCAAACTGCTTAGTGCGCTCCATTTCATCCCCAGTACGCTCTGTGGTTAAAACGGGCAGTTTAGTTGCTAATATACTGTACTCAAAACAGCCTATCATCTGCATTGTATCATTAATTGATTGTCAATGAGAGGTTAGAAAAATGTACCCCCCCCCAAGTCCCAGGGCAGATAATTGACCATTGAGTATTTTTTTCACTATTTTTTTTTCAACATTCCCACAAATGGAACCCAAAAAACTTATCTCAGCGTTTTCTGAAGATATATTTTTGAAGGAGGGGTTTGCTGAGGTATCTTTGGCACCCCTAATGTAAAAAAAATAAAAAATAAAATGTTTTTTTTTTCCTATTGGCTAGCTGGAGGAGGAGGCAGTGTGTTTTTTGTTTTTTTTTCTTTGAGACTTATAATGCATGGAACAAAGAATCACTGCAAATTTTCACTCTGTAATAGTACTTAAGAAAGTTTAGGGTTCAATCTTGGCACCCACTGATCTACCTGCATATTCACACGCGAGTAAGGAACTAGTGCGTGTGTTGAATAATTGGCGGTTGTGAAGGTTGCAGTACCTCTCTTCGGAACAGAGATGATTGTGTCAGCGTCGTTATGTGTGGTGGTAATGGTGGTATCGGGAATCTCAGACAGCAGGTCGATCAGGTTACATGTGCCATAGTCTGCTACATTCCAGTCTCTGGAAAAGCACCTGATGAACATGGCACTAAATCACTCTACAGTACCAAAGCCAATTTAGAATTATGACCACTTGGTATGATGTGTTGATAAAACAAACCAGTGATATGCTTGCATGAAGTCCTTGACAGCAACTTGCTTGCTGGCTTGAAATTTGAGAAGTTTCAGTAAGTCTTGAGTGAAACGCTTCACTTGGGCTCGGTGGGTGAGGGTCAGCAGTCGTTTTGTACCCATGCCCAAGATCTGAAAAGTAAAGATTATATCGGTTGTTCAAAAAAGGCCCAAGTCAGACCTTAAGTTATAGTGAGTCAAAAACAACAAAAGTGTATATTGACATATCAATTACCACACAAGTAAATCTGTCAAAAAAAAAAATGTAAGGCTCTGATGTACACTACCTGTAGGACATGTGGAACTGCTTCTAGCAACTCAAACAATTTTGAGTAGCCATAATCAGAGACGCGGCACTGCTTTGCAAAATGATGATGGTAAGAGGGTATAAATTTGCTGATGGGCATGATGCAAGACGGTTGACCCTTGAGGAGGTCAATAACCTCTCTGCTGAACTGAATGAGCTGAGGGTTGCCAACTGGACTCTTGCATCGAAGGAGCCACGGCTCTGGAGGCAAACCAGGGGAATAATCACAAGCGAGTACAAATACCGTGACTCCAAAATAGTTACGTATGAGCCTAAGTTCCAAAGTAGTTTGATTTCATCAATGTTCTCACCAGAGTTTGGTGCTGGTGGTTTGTTGTGGATCCACTTGATGACTTTGTAACCATTCTGAGCTGTGACTATGGTTATACTTGGGACACACGCAATGAGGTGCTCTAAAGGAACGCCACATTCCAGAGTCTCATTGCCCAGCTCCAGCCGACTGAACTTTGCTTCATAGCAGTCTGGAAAGCTAAAAGATAAAACACAATCATGTATTGAATTTATGGCGCAATGGAAATGTGCTTCAAGAGCAACTAACCGAAAACATTTGACATGAATTGCAAGAGGTCAGCATATGTTGTCACCTGAGGAGGGGAAGCGTTCCTTTGTGTGACTGAAGCAGTGCGTGAACCTCAGGGGCCAACGTGCTTAGAGACATGACCGCAAATGGAATTGTGTACGAGTCTGGGTCAAAGTCAGCCTCACTATAGAAATACAAAGGAGGAGCACCATAATTAACTGCACATAGTCAAGCTAAGGCTTGTCAAACCTAGGTTATCTTAGTTAAAAATACAGTCAGCAAATCGAGGGAGAGAAACAGAAAACATTTTCAATTTATCATCATTGATAGTATATTGATCTTTTGCCACAGATACTACTGTAAATAGATACAGGACACCCAAATCTTTCATTGACATACTTAAACTAAGCGTGTGTGTGCGTGTGCGAGATATAGGCCAGATTCTTGCCTGAAGTTTTGCTGTTTGTAGTGTTCTCTGCAGATTGGCTCATGATACTCCAGCTCTTCAAACACCACAGGGCTTGCCGTGGAGGAGCTCTCCTGTGACTGAGAAGATCCCAGTGGACTCTGACGGAGTTGGCTGCTGGGAAGAAGGCACACCAGCCTCGTGCCACCCTGCTCCCGAACAGCCACTACATCCGGCAGCCTGTACAGATCGCTCATCAAAAGCTTACGGCGGTATCTGTAAGCGGAGGTGGAAAAGCAGTAAATGTCATTCTTGTTATTTGGCACGGCTGGTTGTGTTTACATGCCGGGAGATCGAGACGCTTACTTCTTCTCGTAGATCTCGGTGAACTTGAAGAGAGGAAGGCAATTGGCAGGTGCCTCCTGAAGAATGCTGCTGAACTCGGAGCTTTAAGACAATGAAAAGGTCAAATTAACCTCCACATAGATCCTGGGCAATAAATCCCATTGCCTGAACATTTGTACCTGAGCATGGCCATGGATTTGTTGTGGCCACCTGTGATCAGAGACACCTGGATGCGCTTGCCTCCAATTTTGTAACGGTGAAGTCCACTGACGGCGCTAATAGCCTGCTGTAAGGACAGCATCTGGATCGTAGCCTTCAGCTGATAGTCTGTATGGGGACTAAGCTCCACTCCTTTAACCTAAAAAAGCCAAACAACCGCAACAAAAAGAAACGAGTCTCTGAAATACTGAGCTTTGGGACTCATCAACTTAAGAAGCAGTGAAACCATATTTTTATCGTAGCCATACTGTCAATGACAAAAAAACATACCCGCCCATATCGGTGGAAAGTGTCACGTAGAGTCTGCTGTAGTTCCTTGCGGGACATTCTGTAGTCGAGGTTAGCTACCTGGATTTCAGCTCCATCTGAAAAGGGCTCTGGTGGACCGTCTGGACAAGGGCTTCGAGGAGTCGCAAGCGTGGGGGAAGAGCGGCTAGACAGGCAAGGCGATGCAGTCCTTTTGGAGTGGGCAAAACAAACATATCTAAGTATGATGTGGGTCAAATTTGAAATATTGCAAGCTCTCCTTAGAATCTGAGCGTGTATATCAAATATGATCACCTGGAAGACCAAGAACCCTGAGACAAGACAAGTGGGCTGAAGCTTCTGTGTAGGCTCAGTTTGCTGAAAGCAGAGGGTGTGCTAATCTGAAACTCCATTGGGCGTCTTTCCCCTTCAACCGGAGACTCGGTCCCACTACGAGGAGTGGAGCCATCCCTTCTACGAGGACAAGACCAAAACATTGGTAAATGTCAATAAGTCAATCCATAAACTACTTCTCAGGCTACAGTGGTAATTTTAATATGTTTACAGACATCAAATAAAAGTTTGACCTTTCACTTGAAAACCCTCTCTCCCTTTCCAATGTTTGTACCTTTTCCTGTGTAAAGATTCACCGGTGAAGCCAGGTTTGGAAAGCTGCTCCAGTGATCCTATCTCACCATTACTATGGGGAGAGGAGGAGGCTGGCCGTTCTTTATCTAGATGGTGGAAACCCGGCTTAGGTCTGCTGTCTGCACTATCCAACTCCTGCATCAAAGAATGGTATTTGGTGTTAATAGATACTACATGCAGTGCTGGTGTCACATTTCAAATGAAACAACAACTATGAATTGTATGAAACAGTCACCACAAAGGAACAGGTTTTCTCACTGAGGACAACTGCAGGCATGAGGTTCAGCAGCCAGAAAAAAAGCGAAATACGGTACATGAAGCAGACTTGGAACAAAACAAACAAAAAATGATTCATATACACAGTTTATGCTTTGTTGAAGCTGTTGATTAGTTGGTTAGTTGAGATCAACTCACAAATTAGTAGAACGATTCCGAATTTTGAAAAACATGCAGGACACAAGATGACCACTAATACATGCCAGCTACGACAGACGACTGATTGTTGTTAAGCAAGCACCGACGAGCCATTAGTCAAGCCAGCAATTAAGAGGACACTGGAGGGAGCAGGGGGGGGAGGACTGCACAGCACAGCACAGCACAGCAGCAAGTACAGTGAAAGCGGGAGATGGCGTCTAATGGAGAGCAGGCACTGACAAGTCTGCTGACCTGATGGGACTTTGCAGGGGTGCCACCCGGAGGCCCAGAGCACCCCCTCTTAGGGCTGTAGGGCCTTTCAGGTAGGGAGCCGGGTGTGTAGCATGAGCGAGTAGCTCGCCGTGCCCTCCTGGGCGATCGGGGTTTCTCCAGGGGAAGAAAAGAAGAGGATGGGGCTACAGGAGTGGGAAACATTGTGTCCTGGCTTTGATAAGGCGGGGCCAGTGTCAGAGGCAAGGGAAGGTTATGGGACTGAGACTGAAGCTCACGACCTGCATCGTCGCGGGGCCGCGGAGACGCAGAGAGGCTGATTCGATGGCCAAACACGTCCTCGTTTTCCATTCTCTTGCGGGCACGTGATGCCGCCTCAGGGGTGCCAAAACGGAGGACGGCTTTACCCTGGGACACACCCAGCACTTTGCCACCACAGTTGTCTGAGAGGCGGCGGAGCCTCAGCTTCACAGCGTTCCACAGGTTCTTGTCACAGTTGACGGGAAGGTTGTGCACATAGAGCAGGTTGTGACTGGGCTGAAGGAGGGGAGCAAAAGACAGCGAGCCTGTCTAGATTTGTATGCTTTACACTGTTGTTGCTGATGTCATTTTTAAGTCTACAAAAACGGATGACCGCTGAGAGGCTCAAAATGGGAAAGAATATCAATGGATCTTCATAAATGATGTCCTCCGAGTCTTCTTTCATCGAGGCCATCGCTTACCTTTTCCGATACAGAACAGTTGAACAGTGTACATTTTTGGAAAGGCTTACCTGCGTTTTGAGAGGCATGCGCGGAGGCAGGTCAGCTGTGATCTCTTGAAATGACACGTGACTGTGGGCGTGCTGCAGCAGGGCTTGGGATGTGTGGTTACCATGGACCAGGATGACCTGGAAACCATGGCGATGGCGCAGGTCGCTCAGCTCACTTGCAAAGTTGACATCAGCTGTTGAAATGACAGGAATGACTCGGTAAAAAGAAGCCGTCTGAATGATTACAGAGAATCGGAGCAGCGCGCACATGAGACGAGGACAACAGTTGCGGGTGCAGTGTGGGTCTCAGCGAAGCGCCGTAAGCTCTGGCGGAGTTTGTCATCAGCAGCATTCTTGGCTGTGGCATTGATGTGTGCCACAGTAACCTGGTGAAATAATATCAAGTGTGTTCATATGGTGTCCTTCAAACCAAGCTGTGTTTTTCCATGATCATTTTTGACTTGTTACCTGGCAGTTGTTGAGCTCTTGAATAACTGCTTTACACTCTTTACTGATGTCACACACACAAATAAACTCGGCCTCACGGTGGCCCTGGAAGAAACGGCTGCGTATACGCTGTACCACCACCCCGGCAGATCTTCCACTAGGCACGCTGCAGTTCTCTATGTCCCAAAACACCCCGACTGGGGCAATGTTCTCTGTACCGCCGCTTTCTGGTGAACCTGACCAATGGACAAACAAAAGGCTTCTAAAAACAAGATCCCTTTTATTGGAATACAATTCATTGCTCTTTAGCCAAAATTGCAGAGAGATGTACAGTGTAACGTGTTGCCAATCAGACAGCGGGCTGCATATGGCCGCTGGGTTGTATTTTGGGCACCGCTGTTTTAACCGTTATTGCAAAACGCCACATGCAAACAATGTAAACCGACTGGACCTCGTGTCATTTACTGAGCAGAACAAGTGGGTGCAGTGGAAAATGCCATCCATCACAATAATCGTCTCAACACCGTTGACAGCGATTCCGTTTTACATTGACTGAAAGCCGTGCTTGTTAGTTTGTGTCACGGAGTTTTCCATGCATGGGGAAGCAAATGTGGTCGAAACAATTTGCTGCGTGTTTGTCTTGAATCATACATTTCTGACTGTACTTTTGTATTCTTAAAAAGGACAATCAGCTTTCGGTTACGACGAATTAATTCAAAAGTGCACTAACCGAACTTCGGGCCGGTTTTGCCCTGACTGAGCGCCACGCTATCAGATGAGGTGCCACAGCCATTGCAAATGGGGATCGTGACTGGAGTTGTTTGAGGAACGGGAATAGTGGGCCAGACCTTTTCTGACTTGGACACAAACCCATTCATAGGCTGCAAACAAAATTTTAAGCACACACATATCAGAAAACACAATGAAAGTCTCACTAATACAAACAAACACACATCGAAGTTACCTCAAGTGACCTTTAAGTAATAACCAGTGTAAAACTTCACCAACCTTCAACAGGCAATCCTGGCAGTAGTGCGCCCCCTTCACACAAAGTGTTTGCTCAACATTTAGGTGCATGGGATTAGAGCAAAGATGTGCTGACGTGGATGCAGTGTTGATAGCGGTAGAAGGAGGGTGATCACAGAGTGCAGCACTTGTCTGGGTTCTTCTGACCATAGGACTGCAGTCCATACCACAGATATGGCAACCAGAAGAGGCCAGGCAAGCACTGTGCAAGGAAGCCGAAAGAGTAGAAATGGGTGGGAGTGAAGAAGCCAAACGAGGATGAGGAGGGAAAGCGACTGGGTTGCTTGGGAGAGCTTCAGCTGGGTTAACAAATCCTGGGCAGCAAGGGGTGTGGGGCTGTGCTGCGACGGGCTGAGAGGTGGTTACCGAAGAGAGCCTCAGAGGTTTGTAGCCACAACTGAGCAGCGGATCATAAGCGCCATCTTTAGGGCAACAGCTCTGTCCGTGTTTGTACTGAAGAAACGTTGAGGCTACAGAGCAAGGCCCAACCCTGCTAGTGTTGTTACTCTTGCTGTGGATGGGCATTGCCACTGAGTCAGGAGTTGCATAGAGTGGGACAACACCAGCTACGCTTCTACCAGCAACACCTCCACCATCAGATAATCCATAGCCCTCGGTGATGCAGTAATCACAGTGGGCGCATACGCTTACTTTGGGGCCAGGCCCCTCTTGTTGCTGCTGCCGAGGCGGCGGTGTGGGCTGTTGTCTATGGTGATCTGGCGTAAGATGGGGCGGAAGTAAACAAGAAGAAGACGAAGGGAGCGGGGGTAAAGGGAAGCGCTGGGATGGTTGGGAGGATGAAGCATGGTGCAGAGGGGGAGGAGGCACATCCTTCAATTCCAGCACTGTTTTTCTGCTGTCCATGTCATTGACCTAGCGTGAAAAAGAATAGCACAATCAGAAATAAGATGGTACATTGACAACATTTGGTGCCGGCGAGATTGTGACTCCAACTCTTGCTAATTTGATTCAACTGTTACTGTTGTATTCAAATCAAATTATCACAATCTGTCAGAACTCAATTTTCTCGTCATTGCTGTATTTGAATCAAATGTTATTCTGTGTAAATTTTCCGATACAATGTTTCTTCCTTTTTATGGTGGTACTTGGGTAATACTGTGGATATGTAGACCGTGTGTCTGGCAGTGTAAACCTTTGGTTGAAATCGAGACGGGACTAGACAAGCAAAATTGCTTCAACCCGCCTCCCTTTTCGACAAGTCATGTAAAACAAAATGTGACACGAAGTTGAAATAAGTGTTGAACATGTACTTGCCAGAATAAACAAATCAAATCAAACATATTAGTCCAATTTGCTGAGATTTAAAAATAAATAATCAACTTTTGTCCTCCTGAACCACACTGCATGCTGTATACCTTTTTATTCATTTCATTGATGGTGAAGCAGTCTTTGAGTTTCCAGAGAAGAGTCGAGGCTTCTGTTTCAGGATGCCCAATCCATGGAGAGGTTTTCGGGCTGCATACGGATCTCTCCTTTACCAGTCTTTCCATCGTCCAACCTCGAGAGGTCTCTCATCATACTTGGACCTCTCTCCTCTCTCATTCTTTCCTAACGAAACGAAAGTAGGCAGCGAGTGAGGTCCTTGACTTTCTTGTAGAACAAGTGTTGCTATTAATGTACCACTGCATTGATTGAACAATCGCAACGAAACTTTTGCCCTATACGATTATCCCCGGTGTCGTGCATAACGCAATTTTAGTAGATCACGTGCACGAGAGCGGGCGCAAATCGAGTTTATCAAGTGACACGCTGTTTTGGCAAGCCAGTTAGCGCGTAAGTTAGCAATGGAAAATGTACTTGTCCCTGGATCTTGACTAGACTTTTGACTGATAGCTAACTTAAGCGACAAAGCCTAGCAAAACGTCACATTAACAGTTTGAACGTTTACCTGGCGAAACAACGGTTTCGTTCAGCTAACAATCAGGTTAGCACTAGCTTGAAGCGCTTCCCGTCTCATAATGTTGCCCTCACAATGACGCGATCGAGAAGAGCATTCGGCAATAGCAATGTCCATGTAAATACCTGACAAGGTTTCTTTTGTCACATATTTCTCAAGAAGACTGCTCCAGTCCTGCGATCTCCCTCCTAAGTCGAACCCCCGCACCTTTTTTGTAACCTACCTTTGCCAGAAAGCACTCTCAACTGTCGCAAATTCGCCCATAGGCCAACATCCGCTTATTATTACAAAACTTTATACAGACGTTGACCTAATGATGGAAGTAAGAAAAAGAGCTGAAAAAAGAGCACTTGGATTTTTTTCATTTTTATATATTTATTTATTTATTTATTACATTTATTAAATCATTAAATACGGGCAAACATGTCTAAACAATCGCTTGCCTTAACTACATGATCACACTTCATGGACAAACGTATTGCATATTGCAAAACTTGATATGTTTTGAGGGATAATTTTTACCTGTAAACTGACTTGCATATTGTCCAGAGAACAATATTGTGCATGATATTCAAACTGTATTTTAGTCTCTCGGGTGTAAAATTTTCATACATTTAGCAGATGCTGTAAATAGCAGAATGTCAGCTGGTGTTCACTAGCGCTCCCTGGTGCCTGCGGTGCGTGCGGGATAACGGTACAGCAGGTTCAACCGTCATCCCACCGGTGAATGAACAATAGCGCGTCGGAGTCCTATGCTTTATTATTTTAGTTTGGCTTGATTCTGACTATATTTTTAAAGCACAGCGACTTTTTCCCCATCCATTTATTATTGTAACCGAGCGCCATGGCGATTGCCCACGTAGCAACAGAATACGTTTTTTCGGACTTTTTGTTGAAAGACCCCACGGAGGCAAAATACAAAGGAATGCGACTGGAGCTTGCCGCGGACAAAATAGTGACGTTTCTGGCTGTGGGACTACCTTTGTTTCTCATCTCGCTCGCTTTTGCTCAGGAGGTGTCTGTTGGTAAGCCCCTCTGAAAGAAACGTGCATGTCTTCGGAATACAAATTCCTTATTATAATTAAAGAAAAATAAACATTCGTTCATATTATTTTTTAAATGCATGAGGTACAAATAGAAATCTTCGCTTTTCTTTATAGATGTTTGAATGAGACGCTAAAGTGTGACGTAAGGCTCCACCCTTTGACTTAAATCACGCCCAGACGGATGCAGAACACGTTCAGGCTTGCAGCATGTATTCACCCGTCCCTGTCTGAAAATACATTGCTACAAGTTACAACGTGTCGATCGTCAAAGAGACATTTACACACCCCCAAGAGCTGTTCAACAAATATATTCTCATCATGCCCATTGCCCAACGTGCATCGCTGTAGTTTGCAATTTAGAATATAATCTAACAAGGACCACCAAGAGTCTGATCCATACAATGAAATACATATTGTGGTGAATTGTCTTCGGTGGTCAGCTGTTTTTCGGAAGCACGCTGTGGAAGGTGACTGGAAAACTTCAGTGACACACGGCTGATTGGGAAAAGATTTTATTCAACCAATGTCAGAATGAAGTGCTTCACGCCCGGAAAAAAATGTCGAGTGTGCGCCTTGAGTCTTCCAGTCTCCGTGCTTTATACCCAGAGCCTCTTTCCCCTGGGGGTCTGCAGAACGGTTGTTGGTTGACCTATGACCCGCTAGTCTGCCTTGCAGACCATACACAGTCTACCAATTGTTCTTTCCTGATTGCCACCAGTTGTATCTCTACCTTCTGGAGTCAGTAAGTCTATATTCCTGAAGCCAGGGCACGAACTTGACTAGTGCCTGACCTGGTTCACAACCTCGGCCTACAAGTGAAACATAAATGGAATAAGAGCAGAATAAAAATATACTACACTATCAATCTTGTTTTTTCATCTTCCCAAGACATTTTGATGAGTTTATGGTTCCAACTGTGTGCGGAAAGATCTGTTTGCTGCCATGATAAAAACGTATAAAGGTTTAATGAGTTTAGTGTGGAAAAGAATAAGAACCATAGCTGGCTTCAGTTTCAGCATACTCAGACATTATACAAGACGATGGTCTTGTATAATGTCATCCTAGAAGATTGGAAGATCCAAAGTGGAGACAACGCCATAATTTTAAGAGACTCAGCAGAGAACGTGCAGGAACAGTAACTACCATCCCATGAGCTCTTCAGTACCTTACTGAGTCAGCATATTTTTGTGTATACTAGAATTCATTACATTTGAATTTTACTGCAGGTTTAAGATGAGTGCAGTTGCATTTTGTGTAGTGTAAACCAAGGTCTCAGCAGCAGCTAGTGCAGTTACTTTGATTTATTCCCTTCATACATCTATCTTGTATATTGCTTTCCTGTTCAGGGTCGCAGAGAAGCTGGAATCTATACCAGGTCTACCAGGCAGGGCCTGCTCTGGACTCGCTGTATTGCATAGAGACAAACAACCATTCACACTCACATTCACATCAACTATTAAAAGTATTTAAATGACTAACATACACAGAAATATCAATCAGGCTGCAGTTAGTTTGCTTTCCGGGTCATAAAAGTGTCATTTTGTTGCCCCTCCATATCAGAAGTGGGTATTTTACTTGCTACGCGATACAAAATACACAAACAATAACAACGCTAAAATTGAAACTATTATAGAGGCTTGCATTACTTTTTAGTGGTAGTAAACTGCACTGTATTGAGCTGTTACTAATTTTGATTACCTTGGACTCAAAAAGGGAAAAAATGTAGCTTTGAGTATGGTACAACCATAATAATACATATATTTATAACTTAACCTCCTTCTCGTATCAATTGGATTTACAAAGGGAAAATTGTATATTGAGCTTTCTCATTCTATGCTCCTTTAGGTACACAAATCAGCTGCTTTGCTCCTACTAACTTCTCCTGGAGACAGGCAGCGTATGTGGATTCATTTTGCTGGGCAGCAGTACAACAACAGGATGATGGCTCACCATTATGGCTTCATAAGGTACAATACTTGCCATCTACGCAACATTCAGGTTGAGTCCACGTTGCTGCACATTGATGATAATGTGATGGTGCAAAAACTGATGACAATGACCTCTACTTGAGTACATAAAAAATGGCATAAAAAAGTGTCATATATTTGTTCTTTCTCTCTTTTGTGTATGTAGTTCTTTCCATATATCCTGCTCTCCCTGGCCATCCTTGTGTACATTCCTGCCCTATTCTGGCGCTTCACTGCAGCCCCACATCTCTCCTCGGATCTCAAGTTCATAATGGAAGAGCTTGACCGCTTTTATAATCGGGCCATTAAACTGGCAAAAAATTTGGCATCATTGGATGCTAAGGATAAAGATGCTTCACCGGAAACACACAGGTACACAACCGAATTTTTAGCTGTTATGTACCTCAGCGTCAAGTATGAAAAGATCAAACTAATTTAGTCATCAATATTCTTTACATAATGTCATAATAAAAGTGTTCAGGAAAATAAATCACCTTTCATCTTCACATGCACTAAATACAAAATGTACACTATATTGCATGATTTAAAAGATCTTATTTTTGTGTGTATTCTTCTGTAGCAGTGCTTTGGAGCTGGCTGAGGGTTGCTTCAAATACCCTTTAGTTGAGCAATATCTCAAGACCAAGCGCTTCTCTCACCGCCTCGTGGTCATGTACTTAGCATGCCGAGGCTTGACTCTGATCATCTTGTTGCTCGCTTGCCTCTACCTGGGATACTACATCCAACTGGCTTCCCTTACTGATGAGTTTCCTTGTGACTTGCGCACAGGGGTGCTGACTAATGACAGCAGGGTACCCTCGGCCGTTCAGTGTAAGCTTGTGGCAGTGGGGGTCTTCCGCCTACTCAGCTACATCAACCTCGGGGTGTATGTGCTGCTCACCCCGCTGGTGGTGTACGCCGCCGTCGGACCTGCACGTCAGAGTTCCAACTTCTTGCGACCTTATGAGATACTGCCAGGCTTTGGCGCTTTGGGGCTCACTACACCCTTCTACAACGACCTTAGCATCTATCTGCTCTTTCTGCAGGAAAACCTAAGTGAATTGAAATCCTTCAAGTGTCTGCAGGTGAGTCCATTTGGAACAATAACAATTTAGTGGCGAGTTGAACTCATTTCACATGTCTAATTAACAGGTGCTTGAGTTGTTGCAAGAAGCTGCTGATGAGGGTCTTGATACCATGTGCCTTCTGCGAACTCTGGGACAGGTGAAGACAGATGTGGTGGACTATAAGAAGGGATGTCCAAGAAACAAAGCTAAGCCTAAGGAAGTCACACCATAATTCCACTGAGGTACGAAAGGTCATTTGGTCTTAAAGGGGAAGTCAACCCTCAACTTTCTACCTGGTCAACCCAGTCCTCCTGTGAACAACAACTGACCTGATCTTGGCTGGTAGTTTGGAATGTAATGTATTTAAAATGACTTGTTTAGTTTTAATGTCTTAGATAATACTTGAATTGACTGTAATACCTTCTCATGACATTGTTTTCCATTAGTAGCACAGCTAATCCATTATAAGAAAGTAGATATCAATTATATTTGCAATAGATTGTGCCATTGTATGTCTCTGACCGCAGATTAGTCTAAAGATTAGCATTTCTGCCTTATATCTCTGATGTTCGGAGTTTGAACCTCAGCTCTGGCTCTCCTGTCTAATAAGAGCTTTGAAATGCTTATCATTATCTAAACATGCTGGCACATACTACATCGATTTTCACAAGATTCTGACTTTTTATTAGGTCACCGTAAATGTTGTTTACTGTAATAACTCTTGTACAACACAAAATCGGTCTTCAAGTGTTTTTCGTTTTGTGTTCAGACATCATTGTTTATTAGAGATGTGAACAGTGGTGGAGTCAATATTTCTTTTTTTTTGTACTGCTACAAGCAAGTGTACTGTATTATAAAACTTTGACGAATGATGTAAGCAGTGCTTCTGTAACTAACTGTACTGTTAGACATAATGATGTGTATTTATTTTATAGTGGACAGCTTACTCAAGGATTTTTTTAAATCAGTGATGTTTACCTCTTATATTTGTACATTACTGTGTTCAATCTCAGGTGACAGAAAGGGAACATATAGTAAAAGTAACTGCCCTTGTAACAACTAGTTTTGATGGGATGTCAATAATTATGCATTTCTTAATGCATGTAAAATTCCACTAACGTGCATGTTGCAAAATCAACAACCCTGGTACAGTAATAAAATCATGGATGGGGATAGCATACTATATGAATGAAATGTCCAGTTTGTAACGCTCAATTAAAACTGCTATTTACTATACATGTATGTAATGGCATTTTTATTACCAAATATACAAGGAAATATATTCTGTCTCATATGCATTTATTTTACTTCATAAATTTTGAAAAGGCTCTATATTTAACTGAAATCAACTAATATCAAGTGTGCCAAGGATGTCATAGTGAAAGGAATCATGGATGCCAAAGAGGCCTAATCCAAAACACGCGTATGATATTATAACTCCATGTATAGTGTACGTGTCTAGCAAGTACCAATCCCGGTTCAAGATGGTGTCGTGGTCATCTTGTCTTCAACAGGCAAGGCTTTCCCTACTGGTTGTTTATTTCTACGGATAGCCCTCATTGGAGTTTAACATCTGAAAACCCGCCCACTACAGATATGAAAGTGATTGGATAATACTTTATAATTGTCATTCCGTTTAACCAATCGCATCTCTGAATTCAAGCTTCGTTTGTAATTGATTGGTGGAACGCCATTGTTTTTGAGCTGGCGGCGAGTGAGGTTCGAGTTACTTGAGCACATTACTAGCAAAAGTGTTTGATAACTATTAACCGGTACTATAAGTATTAACCCAATACATTGTAACATTTCCCTTGCATGCTGGTGAGTCTATTTGAAACATTGCGTGGGCTGGTAGTGTAGCTTAATTGCTAAGCTGACTAAGCTTGTTAAGCTGGCCGTAATGTTTACTTGCCAATTTTAACAATCGTTTTGTCTTCCAAAAAACTAGTCAACGTTTCCCCATGTTTTACGATTATGTTGTGTGTTAACCATGGCGTGATGGGGTAAATGGAGTACAGATTCCTCGAGTTCTATTAGCGAGTTAGCATCCGCTAACAGATGTGACGCGTTGTTGTGAGGCGAAAACATTGTTCAGTATGTTGTGTGATGCACTTTTTTTTAAGGTCGGCCTCGTAAAGCAGAACTCCCGGAGACATGGGCGAGCCACTCAACTTTGCGACCCCACAAGAGGAGCTGGGCTTCTGGAAGGAACAGGCTAATAAGCATCAACAGAGGTAATATAGTACTCGAAAATTATAATAATCATCATGATAACGATGATGATAATAATGCAAACACTGCTTTTTGGATTACGTGAGATGGTTTGATTGTATCGACAGGCACACAGCTCCTTAAGTCTTGAATGTATTAGTTATTAAAGTGTTTCATGGACATTGAGCTCACTATTTTGGAAATGTGCTGTCTTTAGGGCAGATGAAGCTCAGGAGGAACTCCAGGAGTTTCAGCAGATGAGTCGGGACTATGAAGCAGAGCTGGAAACTGAGCTGAAGCACTGTGAAGCTCGAAACAAGGAACTGCTACAAGACAACAACAGACTCCGTATGGAACTGGATAACATCAAGGTTTGATTGAGAAGTGCAAGTGGATGTGCATGCTAACAGTTGTTGAAATGCTGCTAACAGTTGTTGAAATGCTGCAACAATGATCATACAAAAACAATATTTTAGTACAGTGAGTGATACCTAAGGTACATGACCCATTTAAAAAATATATATATTTAGAATTAAGCTGTCATGTTTTTTGTTTATAAATGAATTTTGATTTTTTTGGAGGGGACAACAGCAAGTACATGAAGTGGTCACAGATCATTACTAAGCTTTCCAGTATAGACATATGTATAAACAGACAGGGAGGTAAAAAGCGAGAATAGAATTACAACCTCATTATTTATTATATGCTATTTTTTTACCTGGCCAAAATTTTCATTCATCTATTGGTCTAAAATATTTTTTGGCAGGAGAAATTCGAGAGTCAGTACGCTGACAATTTTAAGCACATCTCCAACCTGGAGGAAAGTCTGGCAGAAACAACAGCAGTCAAAGATCACCTGCAGAAATATATCAGAGAACTAGAGCAGTCCAATGATGACCTTGAACGGACCAAAAGGTCAGTGCCTCCGTCTCAAGGCTATAATTTTGCTGTAAGAAAAAGGCTATTGTAATAATCTCAGTTCCTCTCAAGGGCTACCATCATGTCTCTGGAGGACTTTGAGCAGAGAATGAACCACGTTATTGAGAGGAATGCTTTTCTCGAGAGCGAGCTGGATGAGAAGGAGAACCTGCTTGAATCTGTTCAGAGGCTCAAAGATGAAGCCAGAGGTAAATACTGTGGTGCAGCTGCTCTCATCTTTGAAGCATCTATGTGTGAATCCAGTTCTTTGATCACCTTCACACTTTTCCTCTCTGTCTTCAATGGTCCATTTTTGTGTTGGCATGACACCTCAAGTGAAGTCACAGAAAATACTTTCTTCCATCTTCCAACTGTCGGTTGTCTTGTTTGATGCAGATCTTCGCCAGGAGCTAGCAGTGCGTCAGAAAGAAAGGCGACCATCCAGCAGTTTGGGCAAAGATTCCGATCGACCAGACCTGCCTTGCCCCTCAGCTAATAATCTCCAGAACCCCGTTACCCCGTCTAAGCCACCCAGCTCATTTGCCACACCCCCTGCAGCCAGCATTCGACGAGGTAACTAGTGATACTTTCCTGGTGATTTTTGAAATGATTTATGATATGCAAAATTATTATTTTTTTTTTAATCCCATCCATTTTCTTGTTGTCAGGTGATGGTCTAGTAGGTACTCCTCTCACGACATCAGCAAGAATATCTGCCCTGAACATTGTTGGGGAGCTGCTGAGAAAAGTTGGGGTAGGCGATATTCATCTCACCATACAGTATTGTCTTTGATGACGTTTTTGATTTATGCATATTATGTTTGTCCTCTGTGGCGCGTCAGAATCTGGAGTCCAAGCTGGCTTCATGTCGAGACTTTGTGTACGACACATCAGGCACCCGACCGGCGCTGCCACCAGCCACTGCTAGTCCATGTGGTCTCGACGGGGGGGCTGACATCCAAGCCAGCAGCATGAGTCCACCACCACAGTATGACAGGTCAGAGGGATTCATAACTATTAAACCATGTTTTTATGCGATTTAGACTGAGCGGTGAGTGATCTACTCCCTTTTTTTTATTTTTTCCACACACAATTGTTTTTTGTCAAGGCAATTAATCAAAATCCGATCAATAATGCAATGTAGCAGAGTGCAATTTTTAGAATAGATTTATTTTAATTCGATTCATTGCTCAGCTATAGTTAAGAGAGTTTTACTTTAGGTTGTGGACCTTTTTAATATTTGTGGGCATGTGTTTGATCATAAGCCTAAATTGTACCTCAAGGGATTGTGGATTTATTTAGCCAATTTCAGTACGAATAAGGGAATATTTTGTGACTTAATTTAATGACTTCATTTGTCATGTATATTTAATATCTTTAAAAATAAATTTTACCACTTGTTGACTGAAAATAACATCACGTGCTGAGGACTCGGTTTCAAGTTTTAGTATCACTATTCGCCACTAGATGGTGGAAATTATTGTTTAAGGATTAAACTTTGGCTTCCTGCCATCATTTAAATTGCCATTACCTGGCCTAACCTGTAAAACCAGAATATTTTTGTATAATAAATCTGACATTGTTTATTGTGATACAGATTAATTAATTTTTTTGTGTTAACAAATATATGCGAAGAGGATCTTGGAAAAAAAAAAACCCAATCACAATATAGCCTCATTGTTTTTTTTTCGTTTTGTTTTCCGTTTTACTGAAACTGTACTACTGCCTACGACCTCCCCTGATTTAGAAGTCATAACAGTAGCAACTGACAGATGATGAAATGTGTGATGCAATCAAAGTGAAGAGTTCAATATAAGGAAGTTTTAGGGGTATTTGTGCTTGTGTTTGTAGTTTAGTGAAGCGGTTAGAGTTTGGACCAGCACCTCCGCGGGGAGTCACTCAAGGTGCACAGTCTCCCCAAGGAGGAGTCAAGATGCTGCTGTGAGGAACCTGCTCCTTCTTCCTTCACCTCGCGCCAGAGAACTGAACTTTGAACATTAAGCTTGAACCTCAAAACAGCTTTCCTTGCTCTACATGCTGTGTGGAATTCTGCTGACTCTGACCCACTTGTATCATATCATGAGATGTGATGCACCGTTAAGTATGCGGAACGTCATGTCTGTGATGAGGAGTTTCATAAGAACACTGTACTGACTCGCTGCTTGGGTGTGAGGGACAACTCGCGTGTAACAAAAATCGCAGACATGGAAGTGACCCTAATTTCAGGACCGTTGATTTCAAAAACAGCAACCTGGTTTAAGTACAACGCAAAACTGTGATGAGGGAAATGCATGTTTGTTATTAACAATGTTTGTTTTTTTATTGTTTGAATCTTAAACTTTAGGTTTACCAACAACTGCATCATTTCATTTTTATGTATGTGATGCGGTGGCGCTTGTTTCTGGGGCTAATGTCGAAATATCTTGCTGTCAGGGTTTGGTTTTATGCCAGTGCTGCCTTCCTCCACATAGACTCCTTTTATTGGTTTTAAGTGACTTTATTTTTTTAAGTAGCACATTCACTCTACTGAACGTAACATGATAGTTTTCTTTACAACTCTGGACTCTTACGGTGGAGAGGGGGAAAAAAAAAAAAAGCAATAACGGATCAGGTTTTTGAGATGCACTATTTGTAATTAGAGTTGTGTATATTCGACTTGATATGACTGCTTTTTTGGGGTGGGATTGTGATTTGGGAATTGGAGTTAATAAAGGTTAAGTGTGGCACTTTTTCCCCCTTCTAAGCGTTTTTTTTGGTTATACAGGAGTGTTCAGTATGATATGGGACCGCTCAATATACTTGGTGTTGCATTCAGTTCCTTGTGGCCTTTAGTCATCTGACACACTCTCCAAACTTAATCCTGTTCAACAGATTCAATGAGATTTGTGAAGTTACTCAAACACTCTAAACATTAAAGGACCAAAATGGTCATTTTTTTTGGGGGTGTAGAGTTTTAATTTTTGTGCAAGTGGTTCAACAATTAATAGAAAGAAATTGTGCAATGTAAACATTAGTTGATTACATAACTTTTCGACAGCCTTGGGTTATTAGCAGGAACAAATTTTAGAAGGCAGATTGAATCACTGACCATGTTCCAAAAATGCAGCAAATTGTACAAGGATGTGTGATCCTAAACCTTTGATAACCTTTCACATGTAAAAGGTATGCAATAGCTATCATGCAAAAAATGTAAAAGACAACTAGTTAGGGTACAAAAAGTAGACTGGGTGTAGACCGCATCTACATTTCCAATCTCATACGTCAACAGCAGTCACAGGCAAGAAGACAAACGTAGCTGTAGTAGTTCTACATTTACACGAGGAAACAAACTATCCAAAGGTGATGCACTGGATTTGGCTCTGCTGGCAGGTTAGCACAGTAATTAGGCACCTAATGTGTACAAAATGTTGCATTTATGAGTCATTCAGTGCAGCACAAAATGGTGTCAATAAAAACAGTAAGTTACACATCAGTGAAGCCACCAAATTACCCCCTCGGTGGATAATTTTTGTTCATCCATTCGATTTGTGTCAAGGAAAAAAGTGCTCAAGAGGATAGATCAGTTAATTAAGGGAAATGGTTGAAAAATATACACTACCTGGCCCATGGAAAAGAAACAAACTGGATTGGACCAAACATGAAGATTAGAGAATTGTTTTTAGAGAATTATAAAAAATATTTCATAGGGAACTAACTGCGGCAATTAATAATATTTGAATTCTTTCTTACAAGCACGTGTGTGAATAAGATGCTGCTTGATTGCAGAAAGATCAAATTGACCTGTATCAAGGAAGCTGATAAAATAATTTAATTCAATTATTATTTTTTTAATATTTTTCAAAATGTGATCATTTAAGTGAGGCTCATGGGGAAAATCTGTCATAATTTTGGATTAGACCCCAGACCTAATATAAAACTATGACATGATCTACTGGGTAAAATATTTGACCCTCCTGGACTTAGAATGATGGGTGGGAATGAAGATGAAGTGATTACCAGTTGGCAATCTGTGGCGGCAGAGTTGTAAATCCGAGTTAGTCTCAGGCTTCCCATATATCAGATTAGCTGACCTCATGAATTTGCTAAATGTTGAGACCCTGTGTCTGACTTTTCTTTGGCCAGGCAGTGTATATTTCAACTCAGGCGATGGGAAACAAAAGCAAAAAGTTAACCTCCATTTTGAAAAGGCAGTATTGTCAGGAGATTCTGATATCCGTAGTTGATATCGTCTCATCACTCAATCTGCTGATTTTCCATTGAAGTCAGTTTGGGAGTCCGCCTCCTCCTCAGACGCATCCTCTACCGCCCTCCGACCTCCGCCCATACGCCGAGGTGCGCTGCCAAAGGAAGGCTCGTTTCCACGCCTGAACGGGCACAAGAAGACGCGGTGGGCAGTCTTGACATCAGTCGTTTGACATAAAACTATTCCTACCTGAGTTTGCTCTTGAGAGAGTTAACCTCGCGACTCATGGCATCGTTGGCCTCGGTGGCTTCATCCAGCTCCCGCTGCAGCTTCCTGCGGGCAGCTGTGGCTCGCTGAGACTCCTCCTCCGACTCCTCGAGCTGCCGCTTCAGCTGCTTCATGCGTGTGTTTGCCTTCTCCGCCTGGTAAGGAGCGTTGAAGTCAAAGATGTGGCTTATGCTACCCGACCAAATTCCTGGGGAAACGAGCGATCCTACCTGGTCTTTGTACTGTTCTGCCTGTTTCCTTTCATCCTCCACCTGCATCATCACGTCCTTGAGCTTCTTGTCCTTCTGGCGCATAGTCTTGGCATTCACCTGTTTTTCCCTGAAAAGCAGAATAAAAGCTTGATGTGATTTAAATCACAGGCTTGTGAAAATTTATAGCTTGATGTGTGGTAACTATTTTGACTGAAATTTAAATGACAAAATATTTGTTTTGTAAAGTGCTATGAATGATGGCTCTGCTGTCGGGAAGAGTAAGTGAAGCAGATTTTTTTTGTAACCTCGCCCAGATCTGCACAGATACCACAATATTGTTTCTGAGCTCTCGTAGTTCCTTGATCCTCATGGCTTAGCTTTTCCTCTAACGTTGTATACTTTGGCAGATGTGAAGGTTTGTGATTTCCGTTGTTACAGCATAAGGTCAGATGTGTGTCCAAATGATATTTAAGTTATCCTTAAAAAAAAAAATGCAAGCAGCATCCTAAAATTTAAAATTTGCTTTAAGCAGTATGATGATGCAGGAAAAAAAAAAAAAAAAAGATATTCCATTGGTTTTTTTCCTTCGTCTGACCTGTTCTCCTGTTCCAGCTGCTCCTCCAATTGAGCCACCTTCGCCTCCAACGCGGTAATGGAGGATTTGAATTTGGACTTGACCTGGTTCTCCATCTCGCTGAGCTTGGCCTTCATTTCCTTGTTCTGGCGCTCCATCTGCTGCCGGGCGCTCTCGTTCTTTTGAGAGGCGGAGCGTTCTGTTTGCAGCTCGTTGTTCATCTGCTCCACCTGTGGGAAGACTGCAAGTTGGTACCGAAGGCTTGGTGATGATGTAAAGTTGCTTCGATGGCAACCTGCTGTGTGCTCTTCCTCAGCCTGTCGTTGAGGATCTCCATATTGCTCTGCTCTTCCTCCAGTTCCTCTTCCAGCTGGGAGATCTTAGCTTCTAGGCGACGCTTCTCGTCAGACAAGGCGGACCTACGTAGGAGAAGCACTATTGCGGTTAGATTGGATCAAATCATTCTAAAAAAAAAGACAAAGCAGGACTGACTTTCCAGAAGAGTTGCTGGCCAGCTCATCTGATAGCTCGTCCCTTTCAGCTTCTGCTTGCTTCCGCGCCCTCTCAGCAGAGGCCAGATCCTAAAGAACCGTCACATGAAACATGAAAACTGCACTAGTTCAGCGACCCTACTGACATGAGGAAATTATTATTTAGTTCTACTTCTAGAAGTCTAATATTTAGAGATTAATAAAACTAAAAGCAAATCTTTACAAATTATACTAATCGATGTAAAAGTACAAGTCCAAATATGACATTCTGAGTGACAAAATGGCCGACGCCCTGAGATGGATAAAAACAGGAGGACTTTGTTTCTTAATTCATATTCCACAAATGTAGTATTAATCAGAATACACTAGTTGAATATTACTGGTTTACACTAATAGGCATCCATAGACCATAAAACTGTTAAAAGTTATTGTGTTGTTACCTCTTGCAGCTGCATCAACTCAGCCTCCAGGCCCTTGGCTTTCTTCTCACTCTCCTTCGCCGTAGTCAGCACTTCCTCACGGGCAGCACGGGCATCTTCCAGCTCCCTCTGGAAGTCTTTCATTTGGGCCTGGCGGAGAAGGAGAATCACATGCCAGTATCAGGACTGTATTTTTTTTTAGTAACCTTATTATTATTACAAAGCTGGTCTTGGTTGCTGCATCCCTGGATGTGTGAAGGTTGGTGAAAAGTACAAATGAAAATCTGTCGGCAGTGAGGTCAGGGAGATGATGCAGCCAGCTCAGGTTTGAACGCAGAGGCCTTCCCAAATGTGTCAAGCAAGAATTGAGTTCTCACCTGAATCTTTCGAAGCTGCTTAATGGCCTCATCTCGTCCCTTATTGGCTGCATCAATCTGGCCCTCCAGATCTTTCATGTCTGTCTCCAATTTCTTCTTGGCTGCTGCTGCTGAGGCCCTCTGCTTGCGTTCATCCTCCAGCTCTGTCTCCAACTCACGCACCTGATAGCCACGCGAGGTGTTACATTTCTGATGGAACCTTCTGCAACAGACACTGGAAAGGAAACAAAAGGTTTCTTCACCTGCTTGACTAGCTGCCTCTTCTTCTCCTCTCCCATCTCATCACGTCCTTGCAGATCCCTTTCAAACTGGGCCTTGAGAGCCTGCATGTTGACCTCTAGGCGCAGTTTGGCATCTTCAGCCGCCTGCAGCTCGTCCTCCAGCTCCTCCAGCTGAGTCTTCATTTCCTCCACCTGGGCCTCCAAGCCTCGCTTGGATTTCTCCAGCTCATGGACCTGACAACGAGGCGGCATCAAATTCACAAGCGCATCCTAGCAGCAGCACGACTAAATGAGAAATGACACTACTTCATACATTTTTCCCAACATCATCCTTTGAGCTGATTAGATCCTCCATCTCCGCCTTCAGGGCCTTGTTGGCTCTCTCCAGCTCCTCTCTGGCATCTTGGGCCTCGTCCAGAGCCCTCGCCAGGGACAGAGCCTTTGTCTCCTTCTCTCGAGCCTCAGCCTCAGCTCGATCTCTCTCATCTGCATATTTACAAGAGATGGACTTCTCCTCCGCCAGCATCTAGATGGAGGCCAAACAGCCACAATCAAATGACGCTACATGTCAAAGCTTGAACATCTGGTCATACATTGGCAACAACTTGAACACACCTGGTCAAATTTCTTTTGTTTCTTCTCAAGATTGGAAACATTCTGCCTCTGGTTATCGAGATCCATCAGTGTGTCCTCAAGCTCCTGTTGCAGACGGTTTTTAGTCTTCTCCAATTTGTCGTAGGCAGAAGCCTTCTCCTCAAACTGGGTGTTGACTGCTTCCAAGTCTTTCTGCAGACGCTTCTTGCTTTCTTCCAGCAGCTCATTGTTCCCGCACATTTCCTCTAGCCTTTTCTTTGAATCTGATAGCTGTCGAAGCAGAGTAAAATGAACGTTGTTTGTTTCCACCATTCTGATGCCATCGCTAATCTAGATGTGACTCATCTCTGACCTGGATGTTGAGGGTGGAGACCTGTCTCTCAACGTTCCTCTTGGCCTCCATCTCCTCCTCGAGCTGCTCCTGTAAACTGTTTTTATCATCCTCCGCCTGTCGAAGCTTTGTAGAGATTTGCAGCTTCTGTCGTGTCTCCTCGGCTAGCGACTCCTGTGGACGCGGAGCAGGTCAAAGGTCAGCGGGAAATACTGCAACTTCCTATCAGAATAGCTAAATTTTTCTGCAGTAACCTGTGTATCCTGGAGTTGGGAGCTAAAGCTGGCAACATCTTTGTTCAGTTTGATGACCTTGCCCTCAGCTTCATTCAGTACGCTTGTCACACTCTCCAGTTCAACCTGTGGGGCATTCACATGTATTCTTAAGGATTTTTTTTCAGTTTTATATTTGAAGAATATACTTCACGAAGCCAATTACAGTTATCTTAGAACAGCGTTCTCCCAGTTCAGCCTTCTGCTTCTCACTGTCATTGAAGCGTGATTGTAAATCTGTCACTTGACCTTCCAACTTCTTCCTCTTGTGCTCGCCGTCTTGTTTGGCTTGAGTGAGCGAGCGCACTTCCATGGTCAATTCAGATGTCTCCTTCTCCAGAGTTTGTTTGGCTTTCTCCAGAGTTGTCTTTACCTGGTTGTGGAAGCATGTTTTGGCTTGATTGGAAACAAGTCATATCGAGTAAATCAATGAAGTACTAATGTGTGAACTCTTGGAGTCATTACTCGTTTTGATTGCTCTAGTTGCTCAGTGAGCTCCTCCACGGCCTGGGTGTGTTTCTGTCTCATTTCATGTATCTGGGACTCGTGGGTTCGGTTCTCATCCTCTATGGCTCTTTTCAGTGAGGTTACCTCTTGCTCACGTTTGGCTCTGCAGAACACAGAATGAATGTTTGAGAAAAAAAAGTGAAAAAAAAGAAATCTTGTTTATTCTTTAGCTTTGTTGTTTTTGTGTGACCTGAGTTCCTGCTGGGTTGCAGTACTGTCCAGAGTATCCTCGAGCTCAGATTTAAGAGCCTCCAACTCTTCTCCCAAGTCGCGTTTGATCTTTTCTGCTTTGTTCCTGGCTGCTCGTTCAGAGTCGAGGTCTTCCTGCAGGTCAGAGATGTGGCCCTCCAGCTCACGGATTTTCTTTAGTGCGTTGTTCTTTTGAGCCGTCTCATCTTCTAATCTATATAACAAAGGGAACTTGTTAAACAACTGGTAACTGAGTTTATGTTAAGAAACATTATTCAATTGTATTTATCATGAAATAACATTCCAAAGTATAATGATACATAATAGGCATGCTAATTGGCCTCGTGCATGACAATCAACTCAACATTTTCTTTGGCCTCTACATTGTGAGCAGTTCCAGATCATTCCGATTCTTTGTTTTGAATCTGCCTATGTTGAAATGTGGAAGGTCATCAAGAGACTTTACCTGGCCAAGGAATTCTGTAGCTCTTCCTCTTTCTTTGCCAGCTGTGCTTTGAGGTCAGCAATCTGGGCCTGCAGGTCCGCAAGTTGCTCCTGAAGATCATTTGACTCGGCCTCTAATTTACGCTTAATCTTATCCAGCTCCTGCCGAGTCTTTTCCTCCTTCTTCAGTCGGACTGGAAGTAGAGCCGAGGGTAAGCGACCCAAAAAAACTGGTATACCAAGTTTGTAAATGATGAAACATCAACAAGAGTGATTACCCTCCAGTTCTGAGATCATGGACTCGTGTTTATTTTTCAATTTGGTGAGGTTCTTCGACTTCTCCTCTTCTTCAGCCAGATTAGCACTGTAGTCCGCAACCCTCTCCTCCATCAGCTTTCTCTCCTACAAAATAAAAATGTAGTTTGTGAACCAATAATGTCACTTTAACTTCACTATGTTTTTTTTTTCCAATTTACCTTCAGCAGCTTGTTGTTATGGTCTTCCATCACCAGGATGTCATCTTCAAGCTTTTTAATCTTTCCTTCACAAGTGACTTTCTCCAGATGCAGCTTTTGCCGCGCATCCTCCTCTTCTTCTAAATGCTCTTCTAATTCCTGCATCAAAGCGAGATACCATGCTTGCTTGCACCTTGTATTTGGAAAAAGCGATGGGAGATAACTGACAGCAATACTAAACACAACAAATTCTCGACCTGCATCTGCTGTTGCATCTTCTTCTTTTCCACCAAAAACGTCTGAGAACGTTCTTCCTCTTCGTCTAGTCTTGCCTCCATCTCGTGCAGGATTTCCTCCAATTCCTGCTTCTTAGCTGCCAAACGCACCCTCATCTCCTCAGCTTCCGCATACAACTCTGTCTCAGCCTGAAGTTGCTCCTGCAGCGCATTTCTCTCCTCCAAAACCTGAAGCAAATTGACAGACAAAGCCAGAGTTAACTTGGGCAGTGGAAATGAAGTACCCAGGTAGGTAGATAATAAAAAAAATGAATGGATGGACAGTAAATTAGAGGAGAATGGGATGTGACCTTGGAATTAGTGTTTGTGTCACTCGTCATTTACCGCTGTGTGCTTCAAAGCGATCTCGTTCAGCTCCGATTGATACTTTGCGGCATTTTCTTTTGATTTCTGCAGCTCTTCTTCCTTTAGGCCCATCTCCTCCTCCTGCCGTGTCACTTGCAGAAGAGGCTTAACCTTTTGACGAGATGTTGGAAAGTTAGATCAATATGAAATAGTAAGAAGTTGAATCATTAAATGGACATGCTGACCTTTGTGAAGAGTCTCCACCACTGCCAGTTTCTAAGTTTGAGGTAGGCGGCACAATTCCTCTGAATCACTTTCATGGCTGTGAGTTGCTGCTGCCTCTTAGTAAATGCCCTTTAAATGATCAACAAAAAAAAAAAATACATTGTGTATGATACAATACGTGCAATTTGAGAACACGCACTATACATAGACTTGGACATTTTGATTTATTATATCAAGAAATAGTTTGTATTCTGCCTTAAAATTCAAATGGGAATATCCTTGAAATAATCTTAATTGTGTTTTCATTTCATTATAGCTGTATGCAATCCTGCCGACAATCATGCTAGAAGTCATGGAATGTGAAAAGCAAGCATGTACGTACTTCCTAGCCAGGAAACCTCGAGCTTGAGCTTGGAAGGCAATGATGATCACAGTTATCTTTAGGTCTCTCTCTTCTTCCAGCTGAGCCAAAACTCCTGTGCGAAAGAATATCTTGCTCTGCCCGATTCTGTACAGATTTGGATCCAGGTCCAGATGTTTGATCTATATTGGACGGAAGACAGTGACAGTCTCATTGTGACAAAGTAGCAAATTTTGGAGTGAAGAACATTTGTTTACCATGAGACAACAGGCTTGTTTTCCATCCATAAAACCTTTGGGAATAGCACTTGCTGCCAGAATCTCATAGCTATAAGACAAAAGCCACATTTGATTACGAAATTCATGTAGGATAGTCATGTTTAAGAATAATCCGATCTGATCCGACTCACCGCTGGCGAAACTCCTGGAAGACAATTCTATTAGGGAATCCTTGTCGGCAGATTCGAATTCCCTCCAGCACGCCATTACACCTGAGTTGTTCCAGAACAAGGTTGGCATCCAGCTTCCCTGCCTGGGAAGAACTTACATGTAAGAGGGATTGACTTTAAGAGTTCACATAAAGCAGAGGAACAAGTAGATGTCCACTCGGAGTCTCTGTCCCGTATGTGTCTTCGTTTCCCCACCTGACTCCCTTCCAACTCCCTTTCCCTTAAAAAAAAAACCCGGTTCAAGCTGCATTTGGTCGCCCTGGCTCCAATCATTCCTGACACAATTTTGTATCTTCATGGATATAGTTGAGAGGGCAGAGGTCACTGAGGTCACTGAACTACAAACGTGAACAAAAGTTGGAACCATAGATGTCCTGAAGAAAAATCGGTGGGGAAGTGGAGGGTGACTTAAAAAGTCGAAGCCCAACCCTTAGTTTAGTAATGATGACTTTTTTGAAATGAGTGATGTGTCCCAAGGCACAACGACTAGTCGGTTAAAAATATTCATGGCTATTCGTGATAACGGGGATCAGACTCAAAAAAATAAGACTCTAAGTCAATAAGTTGTTTACCCTCTTCTCGTGGTTTGGAATGATGCATCTGACAAAGTTGGGCTGGGTGTTGTGCAGTGTGGTCATGAGTTTGGCGAGAGACTCCTTGTAGAGCTGCCCCACCGTGCGGAACATTCCCTTCTTGGTCTTGGATCCACCGCCCATGGAACTGTCTGACATCTTTGCAATGGTGTCAAGACCCACCACTCGGTCAGCTGAAGCACACGACACATTAGTCATTGATTTATCAGAATACATGACATTTGATCATTATTAAGGATTTGATATTATCCACAAAATTACATGCACATGAATCAAAGGTGGAAACTGCTATAAAGTCATATTGCGTAACACCATTATGCTGACATAAAAAAAAAAATGGCAAAAGCATGTATGCCCATGATCTCACAATCTTTCCACAGGTCTTGCACAAATGAGCTGGATGAATTGTTGAGCAGTGCTGTAACGTTGTCATTCAGAGGGTCCATGTTCTTTGTCAGCCAGGCTGTGGCGTTATAGTCCACCTACAAGCACACAATATTGGATTGACGTTATTTAGCAGTCCTGGAATATCTGGTTGTGCAAATCATATCTAAACGGTACTCTTTAAAGTCAAGTCAAGTCAAGTCAAGTTTATTTGTATAGCCCTAAATCACAAGCTTTCTTATTATCCTCACCTTTCCGGCATAGTGAAGAAGAGAAAACTCGGTCTTGTCTTTTAGTTGTTTTGATTTTGCAAATTTAACATGGTTTCCTTGGGTGCTTATGAGTTTTTCCACAAAGGAGACATCCGTGGCTTTGGGGAACCAGCACTCTTCATCCAGCAAGGCCAGAATGCCCGGAGGGTTGTTCTGAAAACAATATGTAAGGATTTATATGAAAGCACGTTATGAGGAAGAAAAGCTAGTTGTCACTGTCTCAGGGTCACTCACCGGTCTCTCAATGAGCTCTATGCAGGGTTGCAGGTCCAAACCAAAATCTATAAAGTTCCACTCAATGCCTTCTCTCTGGTACTCCTCCTGCTCCAAGATGAACATGGTGTGGTTGAAGAGCTGCTGGAGCTTCTCATTGGTGTAATTGATGCACAGCTGCTCAAAGGAGTTGTCCTGCAACAACCGTGAAAGAGAGATGATGATGCCCATTGTTCACAAAGAGGCTAACCTCGTAATATTGCTCATTGGAGGGTTCATACCTCAAATATCTCAAAACCAGCGATATCGAGGATACCCAGGAAGGAGGCCCCTTGACGTTTGGTTTTGTCCAGGGCTTTGTTGACTCGACCCAGGATCCAGCGGAAGAGGCGCTCAAACACAGCCTTTGCCAGGGCTTCAATAGCAAAGTCAGCCTATGAAGTGCACAAGTAGCAAACTCATGAAATTTCTTTTTTTTTTCTCTTCTTTCATATCATACCTGCTCTTTGGTTTGGGCTTTTTGCACCACCTCTCTGCCAACTTTGATTCGAGGCGTGAGGATGGCACGAGTGAAGTCAGTCACGTTGATGCCCTGCAGGTGACACACCTTCTGAGCCGCTACAGACAGAAGAAATAAATGGAATAGATTTTAAATATTTATACCATTTCTGCTTTTGTTTTGCTATATTTTCTTAATTATTTGCATCTCATAATTTTATTCCTCAAGTGCCCTGTAATATTTAAGATCCTTTATATCTCAATTTTACATTACAAAAAGGTAGACTGGGAGACAAGGAAGACAAAATACTGAATCTAACCTGTGTTGTCAGGCATGGTGGCCTGCTCTTGGTTCCTTTCTTTTTTAAACTCAATGTTTCCCAGCTGCATGACTGTTGAACACACCTTCAGGATATCTAAGGTGAAACAGAACAGTATTGATAGGATCCATCCATCTGTCTGGCTGCACGCTCGATAAATAAAAAATAATTGATGCTTTCATTCACACCCAAATTTGAGTCCTCTATTAAACTAGGAAGTAGTATGAAGCTCGTCTACACAGATAAAACCTATGCAAGAGGAGAAAAAACAAACTCCACACAGGGAAGGCCTGAGATGATATTTAGAATGCTGCCAAAAAAACAAAATACGCGATTTGAATCTGAAAAAGTAGTTGCCTGTTTGCAGGTTAATGTTCTCTCTGCTGATCAAGCTTTAGTCAATTTAGACTTCAAAATGTTTTATCTAATTAACAGACTAAAAGGATTGATACACCCAATTAGATTAAGCTATCTGAATCACTGGGAATTATCCTTCTTTTTTTTTTTTTTGGTCAAAACTAATGATAGACCACATTTGTGATACCAATTCGCTCCTCATCTGTAAAGCCCATGATGGTCATGGCCTCCATGGTCTCCTCGAACATCTCATCATCCTGCTGGGCCGGGATCTGGACGTGGCCCGCAACGAGGAAGCGGTAGTTACTGAAGGGTTCCAGAAGAAGCTCCTCTGAAAGATACACATTGAATTAAAGGGATCTTTTTCAGGTTTTCCCCACCAGTTCTTAATGTTATGACTTTACAGGATTAAAATGGACACCTGCATTATAGAATATTGTTATGCCAAGTAAAGTCATGATATATCCACACAACGCATTTTAAATATGTTACCTTTAACTTTGTCCTTGGCACCAGCAATCATGTAGTAGAAAATATGGAAGGCTCTTTCTATTTTTGCTTGTCTGATACAACGAGACTTCTCCAGGAGGTCTGAGAACTCAGTGATTAAAGAACACAAATGCTCAACTCTCAAGTTCACCCTCTGTGAAGACATCTTCATTAACCTTTTGGTTAGCTTCTATGGCCATATCGCCGGTTCCTAAACTAGATACGATTACGTTTTCACTTGATAGATTTAAAACAATCGAGGATACAGGTCTCAATGTTGGCTCCAACAATGTAGCCTGTCACATCAAAGTTGATTCGAATGAATTTACCCTGTGTGAAAAACAATGAAAAATGGAGTTAATAAATAAAATCATGGACAAAGCCATGGAATTTTGAAGAGCTAATTTTATTCGGACATCATTTTAGGAAGAAAACTCACAAATCGAGAGGAGTTATCATTTTTGATGGTCTTGGCATTCCCGAAAGCCTCCAGGATGGGATTGGCTTGTAGGAGCTGCTTCTCCAGCTCTCCCTGGTGACAACAACACATTTACACAGTTAATGGCAACTGAGGTGGGCTGGAGATGGGATTGACGGGTAGCTTTCCCAAAATATAATTCATGTGTGTAAAAAAAAAAAAAAAAGAGAAAAGAATAATGAATCTCAAACTGCCTGTAATAAATCAACAGCTCAGAGTTAGTTATGCAACCAACATCTGACCTGAGGTTGAGGGGAAAATGAGGGGAAGCTGATATATAAACAGACAAGGGCAGGTTAGTTCATCTGAAACTAATCTTATCAGCACATTGCTTCTGAGGAATGATCCAATTATATGAATGTTTTGCCTCAGTGTAGCTTCTCTCAGCTTTTGTACTATCAGGGATTTAGCGCATCAATTTCAAAATATTATTTTTTCTAACTGACCCTGTCAGTCATGGACCGTTATTAACCTTTTCCCCTTTACGATCCTGCTGCTCTGTAGATTTATGGGTCGAACCAGGTGATTAGAAAATTAGGCAGACCCCACCTTGATGTGCATTTAGATAATCCACCTGATCAAAGGGCTCTGTCAGCTTTGAGCTAAGGTCAAACCCTGTCCACCTTCACCTCAATGATTTAAAACATGGCTTCTATCCGCCAAAATGGGCTGAAACTATCAGATGAGGAGACGGGTGTCGACGAATGTAGCCTGATTCCAAATAGTGACGGATGGAACATGATTGTGCGACATGGTGGTCGATCCTGTAAAATTGAAATGATTGACAAGATACAGACCAACTGATGTATTGAAGATCAGAACAATCAAATAGGAAAGGATTGTCTTGTTCATTTAAACTCCTGGGATAGGTCACTGGAGAAGAGAAAAGGAAAAAATAGAGCAGAGCAGAGCAGCAAGAAAGAGAATACGATAGCTCACAGCAAGGCTTTTTTTTTTTTGTATCAAGGGTTACTGCATATTCAAATCAGGGAGTCAAACTAGAAAAGAGAGCTGAAGTAGTTTGGTTTTGTTGGACAAAAAATGATGAAAGAGAGTTTGAGGGTATCTCAGCAACGATAACACCGTTATCAGTCTTTCAGCAATTATCTTAAACAAATCAATCAAGTAGATTGTGCGTCGTAAGATCATGTCTCAAATGTTGTGTCCGCTGAGCACTTAAAACATTTCAGGGCGACAGAGAAATTTTTTTTTTTTAAGATGGTGGACCACATGGCTAAATAAAATACATCAGGCTCAGAATTCTCCTGCAATGGAAGGGAGCTTGGACGAAGCGGAGGAGGCGAGTGTTCCAGACATGAGGAGACGAGATGGGCATGCTCACACTGTGCTCATTGATCGGTGAGAGATCCTTTCACTGCTGGGGAGGCTGAATCTCATCACCCCCCCTCGGCAGTGAAAGGGTGTTCACTGAAATACGTTTGACACCAAACTCAATAAAGTAGCCGGCCCACACTGGCCATTCCGGTGGTTTCAAATGTGACTACGAAGAACTACCATCATGCAAATCCACTCGCACTGAGTAACACAGGAAAAACCAAAACGCTAGAAGGAACACTTTCTATCGTAAGGATTTCAACTTTAGTGTTGGAAAATAGATATCAAAAAAATAGTTCTTTGGCAACTGAGTGTCACTATCGTCATGCACGTTTAAATCTCAGGAAGAAACAGCACACACAAAAACACACTTCAGGCATTGCCCTTTACTCACGTAGGCAAACTGTGATCCTGATTGTTGCTATTTGGAGGAAATGGCGATATTCAGAATTAAACTGTACAGCATCCTAAATACATTAAGAGTGAGGGAACTGGCTGACAGACCCCTTACTTGTCACTTCAGCACGGTCACTTAGTATGCATACTTACAGCACTGCTGTCCTTCTTGCCTTTGTGAGACGAGGCCACGACGGCCAAATACTGGATGACCTTTTTGGTGTTCTCTGTCTTGCCAGCGCCCGACTCCCCACTGAGGAGAAAAAAGATGTCAAGGTGAGACAGAAAGAAAGATACTTCACTTAAAACAAACAATATCCTCCTGGCTCAGATAAGCAGTTCAAGCTTAGTCTTTAAGTAATTCAGTGTATCGTATAATTGTCATGCTTTTAAACACAAGCGCAAACTAGGCTCGTTTTCCTTCCATAAAATGTGGCTTGTGATCTTAGAGCCTTCAGAGAAAGTCAGAGTTGAACAATCCCAGAGCCACCAGCCATCTAAGTCAGGGCTCCATAAAAGGCAGGGGAGGCTGGCTCCGTGTTGGAAGCGCATTCGATTGATTTTTTTTTTTCCTGTTGTCATCTGGCACGGACCCACAACATCCAGACCATCCAGAGCTGATTCTAATGGGACCGCCATATGGTCCATCAAAGAAAATCCATGTCCTGCTCAGCATCAGAACAATCTTCATAAAGTGGTCACAGCATTAGGTACACTAGAACCACCTTATCTGATTAAGAGCTGTTTAAAAATTGCACCAAATGAAAACCATAATACTGCTTTTTGACGAAAGTTGTCTCGTTGAAAAACTTGTTTTGCGCTTTATATGTATACTAGTACTTAAATGAGGCAACTAAAATCCGAGGAAAACCAAAATGCTGGAGTATTTTACCACAGTCTGTCTGTCTGTCTGTCTGTCTCTCTCTCTCAAAACTACAAAAATCTAATTTCTGACCATCTTGAAAAAAAAGGCTGCCATATAATTTTTTTTTAATGGCTATAATAGAAGTGAGCTTTATGTCAAAAATCATTGTCACACAATCTGCCCAAAATCCACATTTACCTTCTCTACTATTGTAAAAATGGACAGCTTTTCTGAGCCACTTAGGGCCCAAAAGTGAGAAAATACACTCAGATCTTACAATATACACACACCTAATATTTAAGGTAAAGTTTCATGAAATAGTTTGCATGAATATTTCATGCTCAATTTTCAATCCTGACCTCCATGGAGGAGGCAGATCAAATCCTGCTTGAAGGATATGACAAGAACTGAGAAATTACCATAGACCAGATCCTTGTTTATTAAAATCATGGCTTCATCATCACATTTGTTTACGTCTACTCCTAAAAGCTTCAAGATTCATAGATCAGTTTTATTAATTCGGTTCACATTTGTATTTCAATGGGAAGTCAACCCAAATTAGATGCACAAGTTTCCCATGCGACAACACACCAAATGAAGCCAGTTCTGTGATGACTGCGGTAAAAATAACACTGACAGTGTACATCCAGCTCATATGGACACACACACACACACACACACACACACACACACACACACACACACACACACACACACACACGTCATACATGACATTCCATGTACTTTCCTAGAAACCTTTCTACCATATAAGGCCCCGGACTGCCTGCTGAGATTCACAGCAGTTGTAGTTTTAACTGAAATGGTAATGTTGATGGGTGGGAGACATTACTGGGCAAGTGTTCAGCTCTCTTGTGTCATTGTGTTATCAGTTGAAATTTTTGAAATCACATGTAACATGGATTGGATTTTCTTATATTATTTTACCTTGTGTATTCAAAAGTGTTTACACTGATTCCGCCTAGTGCAAAAGCTGATTTTTTTTTAACCTGCCCCCTGACGCGCAGTGCAACAAATACTGGAAAGGGTGGACTAGATGAGAAAGTGGTCTGATTTTTATCAAAACCTATACAGGATCTTGAGATGAGTGCTGTAATTTTGGAGAAGAGGAAGCCGAGAGGACATCACGGCATGGGGAGAAGAACGCTTAGTGTTAAGACCTTTTGTTTTGTCTTACTATGTCAATCAAGAATGTGTATGAATTGTCACCTTTTAATTGAACAGGCATCGTTAAAATATGGCATTTACCATTTTAGAATTCCTTTATTGCAGAGTTTGTTTTTTCAGGGGTGGTAAAGTTCTGGAAAATTCTTGGCATATAATGTCTGAAATTCCTAAATGGAAAATGCCCCATTTTTTCTTTGCCAGTGTCTATTATTATGCATAATATAACACTTAAATTTTTTTTTTAAAACGTGATTTGCTCAAATTTGGCTGAGAACATAGAGCAGTGAAAAAAAAACAACCTAAAATAAATAACAAATGAGCTGCATCACATGTGGTCCAAGACAGCTTATCTCGAGATGGCCAATTCACAAGCTGCCAACAAAAAGCTTAAAACTAATAAACAAATAACTTGGAAAGCAAACTTTGGCAAGACTAATCTGGTTTCCTAATCATCATGGAGGCCAAACTTCCGGAGCATGGGTCTGAGTGGAAAGTCAGGCCACAGTCATCGGGGAGCACTGCAGGACTATTTGTTAATAGATTCACCAACTTTGCTCACTTCTACTACTTCAAGGTCACTGATTATTGTCATATTATTTTCCTTTTCTCTCTTGGAGAGCATAGAGGAACTTTGATTTTATTTGAATTTGGAACAGTCCTTAGGCAGTCCAAAACCCAAGCACACACAGCCTGTGTGTGACATCATGGAAAAAACGTTCAGGGGCAAAAATAAATGACAGGAGTGAGTTTGAAAATGGCAGATGTACTTACGTGCAGAGAATTGATTGGTCTTCACGATCTGCAAACATAGAAATGTAATGAATTTAAATGTTGGTTATAAGTTGATTTTTTTCTGTAGCTTACATTTGAGTGAGTTGTATATACAAATACCTTTTCCTTGACATGTACATTTACACTGTATAAATTTTTCGAACATTTTAATGACAGCGATTTATGAGATTGATATAAGAAAATCTACTTCTTGGGACAACTTCCTGAGCACATGTTTATTCCCTGAGCCGACTGATGCAAAAATGCAGCAAATGGGACTCCAATCCTGGCTGAAGTGTTTAAGCTCAGCACCACTCTACAACTACAAACATAAACTTTAGAGTCGTGATAGCCCTATTCAGATCTTCTCTTCCATTAGGATGCACATGCACAAGAGGTATGAGAAGCAGATCCCAGCCAAAAGAAACATTTTACAAATGCTCATTGACTGTGGTGGTTTAGGTGGTTTACACAGTTCATCGCTAGTATGTGATTTTGGTGAGGACACAACTTTGTAAATGAAAATGAGTATAGATCTAAAAACAATACAGACATAGGAAGTGTAATCGTGTTTCACGTGTTCCTTTGACTGTTGGAAAGGAGAGATGGGGAGTTCAACTATTTTAGTAATTTGTTTTGAAATTTGGATCATTTTTTTTCCCATTATACCATTGAAAGCACAAAATAAGTCAAGCTTTTATAATAAATTGGGATTTTTATACATACAGCTGTAATCTTACAAATTAACATTTCGCTGAAAACGTAACCATATCATTTCAAATTACTTGGAAAAACATCTTATTATGTTCCGAACCGTTTCTCGCTAGGGTCACGAGCGTGCTGGGGCCTCTCCCAGCAATCTTTGGGAGGTAGGCGGAGTACACCCTACAGATTAACAACAATCCACGCTCATAATTACACCGATGGGCAATTTGGAGTGGTCAAATGAATGAAGTATTATTATTATTATTATTATTATTATTATCATTTACTTGTCATTCACATAAACTATATGAAAACACATCACGTTTGACCAAAGGAGCAAAATATTTCCACGATTGATTCTGAATGTCAAATACCTAGGATTGAATGAAGAAAGGACAGAATGATGGAACAGGAAATACTTTATAGACCCCCCCCCCACCCATCGCTCAACATAGATGTCAACTCCTCAGAGAGAACACCCTCACGTCAGCAAAAGATCCAGTGGGCACGACCCCCTGGGTCCGCACGGAACAGATTCCATGGGAAAGCCAACCATCCAAAGTCTCACCACGACCAAGCTCGCGTGGCTTCATTACTGTAAGCACAGCTCTGCCACCTCCACGAAACGCTGACCACCCAATAGAGACAGATTAGAACTGATTCTCTCCAATGCTACGCTTACATCATCTTTCGAACTGTTCGGCTTGGCGAGAAGCTGGAATAAAGGTCAATACCTTGCATCATGTTTCTGTAGGCATTGTCTGTGATGGAATAGATGTGTGGGGGGACCTCATGCCGCTTCTTCCCTTTGTACATTTCAACGATCTTCTCGGAGTAAATGGGCAACATCTTGTAGGGGTTGACCACCACACAGAACAGGCCTGAGTATGTCTGAAAGTAAAACAGGGTTTGGGATTCCCAATCGGATTGTGATTAGAAAGTCAATGAATTTGATTTGAATGCGTTTGGGTGCATACTTACATAAATAAGGCCCGAGAAGTACCTCTCACGGATATTGTGCAACACCGAGGCTTCGTTGAGGCAGGTGAGCTCGGCCATGTCCTCCACCTTGCTGAACTTGGGTGGGTTCATTTTCTGGATGTCGTCCTTGTTGACTGTCACTTTTTTGGCATTGTCAGCCAGCTCCACCAGGACCTCGTCGCCGTGCTCCTCCTTGATGCTCGCGGCCTCAAATCCATGTCGCTCCGAAGGGATCCACACCAGTTTCCTGGCCGCCCAGTCGGCTTGAGCCATGGGGCTGTTCAGGAAGTCCTTGTCGACAAAGAGGAACTTCTCGTCCTCGTTTGGGCCCTTCTTGGACATGTTTGGACTTGGTGGGGGTGGGGGGCAACTGGGGTGAGAAAGAAAAGAACAGCAAATGGGAGTACTACTTTTACTTTCTCATCTTCTTTGTCCAGTCAGTTTCAAGTTTCAACATTTACACAAACTCCACTTTGACACAAACCCAGACAACGTCCATTAAACCTTGCAGACGTGGAATTGAGATTTAAAAAAAGAAAAACAACAAAATTATCTGAGAAAACAATCCAGCTCCATGAGATGTATTAACTCGACGTCATCATCTAATTGACAATATCAATTTTTACACCCTCTCTCTCCCCCTCTCTGTCTGTTTGTCTGCTTGGAGGGGGCTTCAGTCTGGTGTTGTGATGACCATATAAGGGCCTCTTCTCTGGAGCGAGGCTCTTTTTTGCCTTCTTCCTAAACAGCGAGGCAAGTGAACTCCCAAACAAAGCCCATATAGGGAATAATATGTCTCGAGCTACCCTTGTCGTTTACTCCGAAATGATAGTAAGGCAAAGAGCTAGACGGTAGACCTGGGCCTTACTTCATAAAAGCTCCAGGAGGAACCCACTGATTCAATTATAAGGCTCATGCGAGCATTATGGGAGAATTTAAGAAGGTTGATACAGGCATCTGTAGCAATCCTTTATTATCACACTCTCCGGGTCCAGTGAGCATGTGAGCACGAGCTTTATTGATGTGTCAAATGAGATTGGCCTTTTAACTCTTGAAGACAATTTAGTGATTCGAGGATTATGTATGTAGAGTCAGCTATCCACGGGCTGCTGCTTTGACCTCCTTTCCCTCCCATCTCTCTGTGCAAGACTGCTATTCTTTAATAGAGTGGGAACTATGCAGAAAAAGCCCCTAAAGCCCTCTGAGAAAACAGAAGTAGACCTCTGGGACATGGCAAAACAAATCAAGCAAAATGACGTGGAAATATTAACAGGAGACAGAGACAAGCGATGAATGTTCATGCTCGTCAGGAAGTAATGAGGATGTTTTGAGCTGATAACACCAAACGGACTTTTCCTGTATGAGCAAGCTGCTCCTCACGCTCTCGAGCTGTCTTCACCACTTTGACTTGAGATAAAGTCACCTCGTGCTCTATTATGTCAACATGACCAATGTATGCTGAGGACAGATGTCTGAAATTGAGTCGACAGGAATTTAACTCCATATGACTGATTGGCAGACTCAGACATTGTATTTTGGAACTCAGACCTTCATTTCACAATGCATGTCGATCTTAACAATCAAAACAAAAAAAATATAAAACAAGTAGTCTACCAATATATTAGATGACCAACCAACGATTATAGCAAAACTGGCCTAAATCAAGAGGATTAGAAAATAATTTGTGATATTTTCTCTTTGAAATGATTCTGCATTTAAACACATGTTGTCAATGAATTGGTTAAGTATTGTGTCTCAATGTGTAAATTAATGTGAAGATTTAGGGAAATGCAGGAAATGTCAATGTTTCAAAATTAGTGCTTGTCTAAGTTAAGTTATTTGGACCTTGGTGAATTTCTACTGGGGATGTTTTGCTGCTTTCATGTCTATTGTTGATTATAATTAATCATCAAATAAAAGCAACTAGCTTTCTTATACCATTGGTCTCAATTAAAGTACTGACAAGCATAAATGAGAAAAAAAAACTAATTGTTGTTTAATAAATAAAATTCTTATTTTTGTCAAAAACAAACGGAGGGATGTCAACCCAGGGGATAAAGTGACCTTTGCAATTGTGTGGCCTTCGGGTCCTGTGAAGGATTTCACTCATTTCCTTTGTTTTCTGTGCAACATTCCTCCTGCATCTTCTTAATAAACCTAAAATCAACAATCTTAAAATAGCTCTTGTGTATAAGATGATAAATTACAACATGGGAAATTATATTAATTATTGAGCAGCTGACACTTGACCTGTTAGGGATTATCAAAAAATGTCTTAGGGCTGCAATCAATGTGACGGAATATTTGTGCAAAAGTACTTTTAATCCTTGAGGCATCAGTGTTTAATCGGATCTTTTAGGAAAACCGTCCCCGGCAAATTAAGTTTCATGACTGTTGTTGCTTTTGCCCATTTCCCAAAGTACTTGGAAAAAGGCAGCAAATGGTGGAATTAATGAAAAATTTGCTTTTAAGGTTTAAGATATGAAATGAAATACTACCACATTTCACTTACGATTGACACGGCCACACATCGGCAGTGAGATTACAAATACATTTGAAGAGCAATTTTAATACTAACTTCTACCACTTAAAATATCTCAGAGTAGAAATTTGAAAGCTTTTCTTGAATTGAATATATTCAATTTTACCACCTCTAAGACCAAAACAGTTTTGTTTCCTTCAACAAACCAGAATCACACAAATCAGTGATTAATATTAGAGCAAACTTTCTGCTTCTTAAACGCTCCAGGATGAGCTTGTTTCACAATGCGCAAAGCATGACATACACCATACTCACTTAAAGGGAAGAAAAGGTGTGCCGAGGGCAGCGCTGGATGCAGAAAGCTGTCAAACTGACAAGGTACTCCCCACACAAAAAGTCCAAAAGACCCCTGTCAAATTGCGAGCCTAACCATTTAAACTCGTGAGCTGTGCTCGTGGGCGGAGCTGCACCCGTGGCCTGGCCATCCTCCTTGTGCTTTTCTCCACCAGGAAGTCACATCCACGAGAGGCAGTGGGCATGCGCACTCAGGCGGGTTGCAAAGTGATGGCGTGAAGATGGACAGAAGAGTTATGCAAAGGTGACAAAAGTAGAACACATAACTGAAAAAAAAAACTATGTGTACAAGTGCCATATATATATATATATATATATATATACAAATAAAAAAAATCCAAGTGCTCTTTTCTCAGCAGGCCCACATAAATCCACATAGGTCCAATTAATTTGTTTTTTTTTTTTTAAATATATTGGTATTTAATTGTACATGACTTCTTTGATATTACACCACAATTTAAGGCGCTTGTTATGAACACGTTTTTATATATATATATATATATATATATATATATATATATATATATATATATATATATATATCTCTCTCTCTCTCACAATGGATGGTTTGGTAAGCATATAGGTACAGTCCTTCGATGACGTAATCAAGCTCCACTCCTCATAAGGCAAGTCAGCTGTCCCCTGTACCGGAATCCCCCTTGACTGGAAGCCCAGAAAGACCTCAATAAACAAAATCATAATTTAGGTGGCGAGTCGCTCACGTGTGTGTGCAGATCTTTCAAATTCCACCACCACAAAGGGTGAGACCCCTCCTCCTCCATCCCACATTACCTCCCCACCCTCTTTCCATCGTCTTTCCAGTGGAACTTCCTATATAAGGACACCGTACTGTTTGCTCCAATAAATCAAGGTGCGAGTTGATAGCCAGAGCCTGTTCTGGGCCTGAGAGTGGAAGTGCCAGTGTGTGTGTGTGTGTGTGGAGCTACAAGGAGGACCTCGGCGCATCCTCTGGCCAACATCAAGGAGGCAGCGGCAATTCTTTCGAATGCGGAAGATGGGTCGAGCTCCGAGGAATAGGGAGGGATGACCGAGGAGACGATGGGGCAGGGCGGCGGAGGTGAAGGCAAATAAAGCAGGAGATACACTGAGCAGGAGTTGCAGTGTGTGCCATATAAGGAGAGAGGTTCTGTTTGGAATCTCAGCAGCTTTCTGTGTTACTTTTCAAGTGTAGCACAGACAAACACCACAGGCCCTAGTGACTAAATATGGTCCAGTAGCATTTGTGTTGAATTGGAAATGATATTATATGGATGGGGATAATTGTTTCTACTTTGGAGTTATTATAAGTGTGGTGTCCAAAGGGTTTTAATTATTTTTTTTTGTCTTACGTCACAGGATGTTATTTTCTTCTGGTTCCAGATTTGCATTCACCTAATAAGGGTCTATGCAAGGATATAAGTGCCATGAATTTTGGACTTGGCTCTGTGAAGGTTGGGAAACACTCGTTACCTCCAATCTCAATGGCAATGTCATTCATAACTGCAGCTTTCTAGCAAGCCTTTTAACTAATAACCTTCATCTTAACTACTCACAGCAACAAGATGTCTAATTGAGTCTTTCATATCAGAAGCGCCACACTAACAAGACATGGAGTCCATATAATTCCTACGCATGCTCCAGTATGCCCGACTGGGAACTTCTCTCTGGTCACGTGAAAATAACACATCAGGCTCACCAGTTTTCTGAAACTGAGCCGTGATTGGTTTTGGACGTGAGAACTGGCAACTGTGATGTCATTTTAAGTCGACAGCAAGTGGCAAAATGGCTGCCCCAAAATGATGGATAAAAACAATAGGGGGATACACACAACATATTATTGTCAAGAAATTTCCGTGGTTGACTTCTCCTTTGAAGCTTTTAGAATAATGGAGGTAGAAGACAGTGGTCAGCTCATAGGTCAAGCATCAGATCCCTCAAAGAAAAACATCGAGGTGCAAGGAGCATAAATGGGTGCTCGATTTTGACCTCCTAGTTCTAATTCAAATTAACGAAGCATTTTTCTGCATCTTGAAATTTTCAAAAACTGGTAAATAAAATCTCGCCTCAGGCGCTTGAGAGTAGAACGTCAATCAATCTCATCTCTACAGTATAGAAAACAGATCGGGTGGTCATGAACATACATCTCTTCTTTTTTCTCACCACCACAACCATAAATGGCCATCTAGTAAATATATTTGTGAATATGTCTGACCCTCGTGGAATTCATGGAGCCCAAAGGCAAACATGAACATACAGTTTTATAGTCAAAGAACACTACATTTAATATTTATACAAGGGGTCTCTTCCACACAACTGTTTTATAATGTGGAGGAGCAGCGCTATCAATCATAGGGCTGACTGCCAACTGACCAACAACTGTTCATCTTCCGCCACATATATAGCCATTTACAAGAGAGCACGCATATCAACTGCCATGGTGACTCTACCACTTCAAATAAGGTTTGCTCCAAAGCAATTTGAGTCCAGACTAGAAGCTTGCTACACCTCTACATTGATGTGGTCTAGGGGCAGAAAACAGATTTGGAGACTGTAAATTCCACCATCCACAATAGTATAGTATAATAGTATAGGTCAAAAGGTCAAAGCTCTTAAACTCTTTCACATCATGCTCACACACACATATACATATATATATATATATATATATATATATATATATATATATATATATATATATTTTAATAATTATTATAGAATATATTATATATATATATATTATTATTAAGAATTATATATATATAAACTAATTATTTACAGAGCAGACATATATATATGCTCTGAAAATAATTTGTTCCACAAGTTGCTTCCCTTAAATGGTGAGGAAGAAATGCAAAAACTGTGGTCTTGTTACTCTGGGTGTTTGTAATGTAAAAGTATCACGCTTTGCAATTCATTGCGGTTATTTTTTTTTTTTTATTGAACTTATTGCACACCTCATTTGGATTGAGGGTAAGCAAGTAGTCTGTATGTCACATTGTTACTTACCACAGGAAGGTTCAGATGATTGAACAATTTTCCAAAGGGATTATGAGACAGAGTCACAGCTGGCAGTTCCCAGTAAGAATGTGTTGGCTGTCTCTATACATGCCCCATAATTGACTGCTGACCAGTCCAGGGTGGAATCTACCTTTTACCCCCAATGTTAGCTGGCACAGATGTCATGAAAAGGATAGAAAATGGAGGGGGCGGGGGTAAATCGCAAGAAGGTACTCTTTAAAAAGCAGAGGTTGGTTATTTAATGACCATCATTTGAACAGCAGGCACCAACTGTAAATGCAGTCACACAGAAAGAAAGTTGTTAAACCAATAAAATGTTATAGGGACTACGAGTCAAATAAATTAGCAACCTGTCGGCTTATATTTGACAGGGTTGCTCAAACTAATTCAAACTTTTTTTAGGTTAAAATCTGACAAAGCAAGTTGGTTGCTCTGGTGTTCGCTCTTGTAAAGCTCCTCATTTGCATTTAATGTCAGAATTAAAAAGACTCAACTCCATTTACTCCTGTCATCCATTGTCAAAGTGAAAAAAAAAAAAAAGGTGACATAAAATTTGAAATTTAAAGTCTTACCACACTTGGAATGAAAGTCTGCTGAATTCCTGAGCATGATTGAACAGAATGTCAACGTTATGTTAACCGTGCTTTAGTCTTATCTTGAGTATTAGTGCCACCGTGTGGTTGTTTTTAATAATAACAGCATTGCGCTGAATGGTTAAAAAAAACATTTATCAATACAATAACGACTAAAATGGTAAAACAAGGGAGCAGCTGACTAAAGAAATAAAATATGAATCTGCAAATTACAAACTGCTCATCAGCACAATTTGTGAGGTCTCTGGGGCTTGAATGTAGTCAGTCTCATTGTACTTCATTGACACATTTTTGGTCTACTGTTCATTGCTTCTTGTGCTAGCTGTCAGGTCTGTGTCCCTCCCGTGTTGCTTCCAAAGTTGCCCCTGATGAATACCTTCTTTCCATCATCACTGCTATTCAGGAAGTGCGACACCAAACCATACAGAAGAGGCCTGGAAAGTCAAGACATTGCTGTATTGGTTATTCGAAGAAAGTTTGGTGACAAAACAAAACGGTAGTAAAGACAAAAATAATAATATGGCAAAAACACAATCCCTTTTCTAATCCTGGAAGTTAAAACAAAGATGTGGTTGTGCAATCTTTGTGTGTGTGAAAACAAAATGATGGGAAAGACTCAGAGGTCTCTCCAACAAATGACTACAGCTCTCAAAGATGCATACTGGCAGTTTTTTTTTTGTGTCCTGGCAAATTCACTTACACCGATTTGGCGCTCATATCCTCGGCAACTCTTAGCTCGCTCGCCAGGAACTCTCTGTCCAGGGGAACTTGGGGTTGGCCTGACTCTGGGATAACAAACAGCAGAGTTTAGAAATACTCTCTCGCTCTTCTCAACAATGGAGATTGGTCACGTTTCAAAACATTGCAGCTGTAATCTGAAGTGAAAGCCTCGTCAAGTTTTGTTCCACTCCACTTCCTACTTGGCTTTGCATGTTGACCGCAGTGCAACGAATCCAGTAGGTTTCATAACAATCTTCTCGAGCAAAACAAGTCAATTGTGACACGTAATATCAGTCAGGCTGAGGCAGGGTTGTGAGGTTTGTGTTCCTAGAACAGGGAACACAACCATCTTATCTCACTACTGATCTGGTAACGGGATGTTGATTAGCTGACTAGTAATAGGTTAAAAATAGATGATCAAAACAGTCTTCCGCCGTATTCTAGAATTGTCACTTACTTGACGAAGATGTTATTGATGGTATTACATGTGAAGAGTGAGTGAGTGAGTGAGTGAGTGAGTGAGTGAGTGAGTGAGTGAGTGAGTGAGTGAGTGAGTGAGTGAGTGAGTGACGAATGATTCATGACAAACATGCTGTCTTGAGCGAGCCTAACAACCAAAAGCTTCTGACCTGCAAACATTCTCTAATCAAAATACACACTAGGTCGGTTGAGTGATTTTTTTTTTTTTGTGGGTGAAATGCGCTATACAATCAAGTTTTTTTTTCATTTTTCCATTGTAGAAAATGATCAAAACAAGTGTATAGGTGACTGTGGGCCAATAAGTAAACGTAGAAGACATTTGTACTTGTTGAACAAGACCACTTTGACCTTGGCATGAGTTAAATCTATAGTAGTATTTTACTTTTTAAATACGTACCGAGTTACTGTATTTCACTGTATGTTACTGTGTTAAGTGTAGATGGGATGAGTCTTACCTGCTATCAGGACCGATGCCGCGTGTCGGTACTTGTTGAACTCCAAGTACTCTCGGATGAGTTCATTGATGAGCAGATTTTCGTGGGACAAGGGCGGACGCTGTTCGCGTTGGTCATCGAGGGCATCGAACACTTCTGCCCGGATGCGAGCCTTCAGTTGGCCCAGCACTCCACGTCTCTCCAGCGTTTCTCTCACGACTAGAATGTGTGAAAATGAACGCAATATTAACATCGTTTTGAACTGGGACTTGAATTGGGACAATGTGGTCTTCAACGACTTTGATCAACATTGTCTCCTGAAAAACATGAAGATTGAAACAACAGCAAAACCCAAAACGTGACGTCAGGATAAACACAACAAACAGTGAAATGAATCTCTCTCACCAAACAATTTCTTTCTTTTTGTGTATTGCCCTAATTACTATAAATAAGCTATTTTGAAACTCGTTTCAGTAATAGAAGCACATTTATGTTTGAAAACTGCTGAGTTTCTGAAACCATACATAGCTAGCAGGCTGGCATATTCGACGCCGTTTAGACACAAGTACAATAACAGTCAGATGAATTATGAACTCTTGCTCCACGTAAGGGGCACCGACAAAAAAAAAAAGCTAGTTTTAAAGCAAACAAATGACAACAGGGAGCACATACCGCATTTGAGTTCAGTAATTGTCGCCATTGCAACAAGTGTAAACAAACCCGCGACTTTTCTTTGTGCGTTTAAAATGAGATTGGCTCGGCCTTTTATGCCATCTAGCGACCGTTCTAGTGTAGTACTATAAGAGAAACTCATTACTGGCAGATTCGGGTAAAAGGGGTTCTGATAAAATAAAATACTGACTTCATTCATTGTTTAAATATAAATAAATAAATAAATAAATAAATAAATAAATAAATAAACGACTTTTGCATTACAAAGTACAAAAATAAAGCACAAATTGTATTTCTACAATTGTATGTATTTCAGTTTTGTTAACAACCCAATGAAGAATATTTGGATACAAAATAGTAATTTTATTTGTAACTGCCATCTTAAAAGTTAGCCTCAGTTTTAGCCCAGTTTCAATCACGTTTGTTAGTTTTTTTAGGGTTAGTGTTTTTTAGGGTCCCTCATCTTCAACTTATAATACTATGCCTAATATATACCAAGGTCTCATTCAGTCAATAGAAATGTCTAATGTGGATCTCTATTTATGCTGTCATCATTCGTGGAGGTAAAAACTGTACTGTATAACTGTACTAAATTAGCACTACATATTTCCACGGTAATGCTTAAAAGCCTTAGATCTTTAATATTTCCTTTTTGATTCATTGTTGTTTAGCAAAAAGTCATTGACAGTATATATTAAGTCTAGCACACGCATACTGTTGAATCAAATACATGTTTATTATTCAACACAACGTTGCATACAACAATACAATAATGGTAATTAGTCAGTGAAAAATGAAAACAGTTTGTTATAAAAAGTATAAATATAATACAATCCTCATTATTGTAAGGACATGCTTTGAAATACCACATAAATAAACTATATGGTTTCTCATTGAAAAGATTGTCTAAACCAGTAAGACAAAAACAGCATAATGACTTTTCTCTGCAAAAAGCTCATAATGCTTTGAATCAAGCATCAAGGTCGGCAAGGACTATCTACACTTTGTACCGTCAGCAAAAAAAAAAAAGAAAAGTTGAACAATAGTGAAATCTCTCACATATACAGTATATGTAGGGCCTGAGTATTGCGGTGGTGGAGAGAAATTCACTCACTCACCAAGATTTATTGCCATTCTTGAGAAGAAGCATTCTCTTCATTCAATGTGGGTTTTCACATATATGCATCAGGTTAAATCTGACCAGCAAGATTTCTTTGGACTTTGTGTGTTTACTCTGAGAGAAAAAAAAAAAAAAAACTCAACTGCCTGCCAATGTCTTGGCCCACACAATTGTTTTTCGCTTATTCTCTGACATATAAATAATCTAAATTGGCTGCTTCAAACTCATTTCTGAAGGTTCTGAAAACCTCAAATCCCTCACATTCGCCAGGTTGAATACTCCAGTTGGTCAGTGTGTCAGCATAATTTCTGTCCTCGTTCTTGGAAAACAAAAACCTTTATAGATGCAGATGACCTCTTTTTGGATTTCAAGGCTTAAAAAATGGTGTAAGTAAACATCAACATCAAAGCCTGAGAAAACATTAAATATATGTCATGTGCTTAAAACACAAATATTACTGCTCCCATTCAAAACAGGAATAACAATCCATATATTTTGTGGTTCCCTTTCATTCCAGGCTTTGCCTTAATCCTTAAATAGAATGAACAAATTCCACAACTCTATGTACATGTACATTAATAGCTTGTACATTTCCAGCATTGCACTGTAGCTTCATTTTCATCTTAATAATCTTTTTTTTTTTTTCCTGACTCGGTACAGCATGTCCATGTGTGAAAGAAACCTTGGACCATTGGCTGTGTTGGTAGCATCTCTGGCCCCTCAATGACAATGCCCTGAGTTGAGCTGCCACAAAGGCTTGGAAGGAAGGGCCAATTCAACTTTTGTTGAAAAGCCGCGTGAAAAAATGTGCCAAATTTTCACGGAAAAAAACATGCTTCTAGACTAGTCCAGCTTCTCGGCACATTCGGAAGAACTGTCCCTGCTGTGCGATCAGGTTGGATGGGGAATCCATCTCAGAGATGTGACCTCGGTCCATGACAATCACTCTGTAAAACAGCAAGAAGGGGAAAAGGTTTAAGTGTCACATTCCATCGTTAACCTCCATGAAATTGATCATATACCTTGTGTAATCCATGATAGTGTTAAGGCGGTGAGCGATGGTCAAGACAGTGCAGTCTTCAAACTGGGTGCGGATTGTGGACTGGATCAGTGTGTCAGTCTCCAGGTCCACAGCAGCTGTTGCTTCATCCAAAACCAAGATTTTGGTTTTCCTCAGCAAGGCTCTCGCAAGGCACACCAGTTGACGCTGACCCAAGCTAGACATATGATCAGGATTTATAAGAACCAATATTAACTGGGATTGTGCAACATGCAAACATTCACATGTACCTGAGGTTTTCTCCTCCTTCTGAGCATTCATGGTTGAGTTTGTCAGGCAGGTTGGACACAAAGGTTTTGAGGTGAGCAAGTTCTAATGAACCCCAAATTTCTTCATCGGTGTAGGTGTCAAACGGATCAAGGTTCATCCGGAGAGAGCCCGAAAACAGCACTGGGTCCTAAGAAAAAGACCCACAAAAAAAATAGGTCACAGGTTGAATCAAGCTGTTTTTATTATTTGAATACAGTCCAAGTGTTGTCAAAGTAACATAACAGTTTACGTGCGGAAAGCCAGAGCTCGTTTTTTGTCGTTAATAACTTGCCTGGGGAATGATAGTAATGCGTGATCGAAGATCATGAAGTCCAATGTTGGCGATGTCGACTCCGTCGATGAAGATCTTTCCCTTTGCTGCTTCTAAGATTCTAAATATTCCAAGGGCAAGTGAGGACTTCCCAGCTCCCGTCCTTCCCACAATGCCCACCTGGAAGACATCAGAGAGGTCTAAACTACCATGCAAAGCTCATTAGCTAAAAATGACATGATTCGAAATGACTCACCTTCTCTTTTTCATGAATCTGCAAAGTAATGCCTTTCAAAGCCAACTCCAGGCCTTTGCGGTACTGTAAACCATAATCCTGGAACTCTATAGTGCCTGTCTGGGGCCAAGCCAGAGGCAAAGAACTGCCTTCTATAATCCAGCTGGCCTGTAAAATGTGAAGCGAATGAAATAAATTCCTGTGTATGTTGCATTATTTTAAATGAGCAATATATTGATGAGTGGATAAACAAAAGCCATTTTGTAGAAAGTACATGTCTGGTGTTAACTCTGACCTCTTTGGCAGTGTCAGCATACTCATTTACTCTTTCCACAGAAACAATGTTGTTTTCCACATCAGTCCATGATCTTACAATCCAACTCAGGATTCCAGTCACCTGCAAAACACGGACGGCATAATCACATGATCTTATTATTAGGACTAACAAACATTCACTGACTCACAAAATAAACATATTCATACATATGCACCAGATATTTTAACTACATAATTCTAGACCGTCAAAAGCATGAAAATAACAGTTTAAGAGGATTATGCAAGAAAAAAAAAATTGGATTTCAGCATTTCAGATATAATTTCATTTCAGATGTGCCATAAATCTACTGCAAAGTGATCGAACACGTTTGGATGGCCTCTTACCTGGAGGGAATGTGACACAGCCAAACCCACTATGCCTGGACTCAGGGTGTCCCTTCCCATCACGGACAAAATGGCAGCTGCTAACACCACTCCATTACCAACAATCTCCAGATTGACTGCCAGCCATCTGTGAATGAAATGCTAATTGAATAGTCCATCTTGGTAAAAGAGAATATGTAGTTTCCCGATGACAAATCACACTATTTCTTCATAATTCCCTGGTCCTGTGATTTATACTAAGCAGTTCCCCGACGACAAGTCACACTATTTCTTCATAATGTGTCTGGTCCTGCGATTTATACTAAAGTATGACTTCTATATACAAAAATTATAGCTTGTACTGGCACTTGAAATCCCTGTTGCATAATTGTGTTGACTTTTTGTGCATTACTAAAATCTTCTTCCCATTGACTGTATTTGCCAACCACCAAAAGATAGTAGAGGAAGAAAATGGTAGAGGAAAAATAAGGAGTAGTAATGATGCATTACCAGCCAAAAGTATTTGCCAACCGTCAATAGAATGTAGAAGATGAAATAAATGTTGAAGAAGAATAGTCGTCATGGCAACATGTTTAGGATGCCGCTTCCTTAAGCCACAACAAGGATTTACAGTACCAAAAGGCGCAATAACCAGGATTCTTTCTACCTTTGACCAAAATTACGACTCAGTGTTGTAAAGTTGTTTAAAAAAAAAGAAAGATATTTTCCATGTTTACAAAAGTAGAAGTGGAAGTTTCATCCAACCATTAACATGGGTGTGTTTGAAATTTACTCTGAAGCCCGAACACCACTTGGAGAGAGTGTGTGTTTGTAGTGGCAGGGCACACTCCCCTCCCCTTAATTTGCAAACGCAACTGTTTCCATCTGTGCTGCCTGACGCACTGAGCTCCTGTATTCCTTTTTTTTTTTTTTAGGGGGGGGGGGGGCACTCTGAATAACAAAACAGCACATTTCAACAAGGAATTTCCAAACCATCGGAATTGGGTAGTGCATGCTCAGAGCGTATTTCCAAACTTGATCACAATCAGAGATGACAAATACAAAACCCTGTCATAGTTTGGCTTTCAACAAAGGCGCTTCTAATCAACTGGTAGATAAACGAGCTAGTTCCCCGGCTCGGTTAATTAGAACCACTGTGGCACGCTTTCTACATTCTGGACCTGGATTTGACACCTCTGCCCACGATTAGAGAGCAGACATTTTTGGTGCAAGTCCAAGATTGATTATAGTACCTATAAAATGACACTCGTAGGTCTACTTTATAAATAATATTTCACTCGAGACACCATATTTGTATTCATATCGGATACCTACCGAGTGGCCACAAATCGGGGGAAGTAGGAGGTCTGGTTGAAATCCACCCTGTCATTGGCTTGCAGAATGAATCTGGACTGATCGCCAAAGGCCCGGATGACACTGGCGCCCTGCACCGTCTCATTGAAGTGAGTGTAAATAGGGGAGCGGCTCACAGCTTCGAGCCTCCGGAGCTGACAGGATGTAGCCACGTAGAAACTCTGTAGCCAACAGTGGAAAAATGGGGGAAAAACAAATCAGGAAAGAACGAGGGGGATTTACCCAGAATTCACAGTGAAATTGCATCTGTATGGGAAAACTGCAAAGTCATGAGTTGAGATTTGGGATTACCTGGACAAAGGCATAGAGGAATGCGAGAGGAAGAATGATCACAGCGGCGAAGGGTGTTGCCATGAGCACAATGATGCACACCTCCATGAGTTTAAAAACATAGCTCAGCATCATCTTCAGGCCCTCGGGCACCATGCAATCGATGGCGTCAATCTCTTTGGCAAAGCGGTTGAGCAAGTTGCCGCTGGGCGTGCATTCAAAGAAAGACATGGGCGAATGCAACACGTTGACCAGGAGGTCCATGTGCAAGTGGCGGGACGCAATGATGCCGCAGATGGAGATAGCTACGGTGGTACCAAAGATCGCGACGCCTGAGGAGACAAAAATAGATGCAGACAAAGTTTACACTGTGCAAAAAAATATGTAAATAATAATATATAATATATATATATATATATATTTATTTATTTATTTATTTTTATTCGTATATATTTTTTATATTATATTTTAAAATGTATTATTTATATAAATTTATTTTATATATAAATAAATAAAATAATTAAAATAAGTTACATAAGAATAAGCAAATAAATAATAATAGAAAAAAAGACAACGTATATTTTCAGTCAAATAATGGAGCCTAACCTTGAACAAATCCCAGCGCTCCAAAGACAGACAGTTTCAGGTCGGCATCAATCTGGGTACCGTTAACAATTGGATCATCGGCCCACATGCTCAGCCAATAGTTGTAGGCCAGTGAGGCTCCCTGCTGAAACGCGTACAGGAAGACAATGGGAATGATGATGGCCAGGCCTATGGTCTTAAAGTACTTTTGGTACATCTCCAGCCTCACCTGTAGTGGGGAAAAAAATGAAATAGTCATCAGTCAACTGCTGTCAGCACTTTTTTTTTCAAGGAATTCTTAAATTATACACAAGTCTTACTCGTCCAGTGTGGGCCTTGTCAACCTCTGTGAGCTTCCCAAGCTCTTCGGGAACCTGTTCCTGCTCTGTTTCGGACACAGGCTCCATATTCTGTAAGTTTGTATTTGTTGTATCACCCCTGGGATGAAAAGAGAGGGATGGGAATTCAGTTTCATCAAATTCGCTTTGACACTATTGTGGTAGTTTTAGGGGGCTCAGGTTTACCTACCCAATAAGCTGCTCTTGAGACAAGTCTCTGGAGAATGGCATGAAGTCAACCATGCTGAGACGAGCATTGGACCTCCTCGAGCCAGCTAGGAGAAAGTCACATTTCGCATTACTATTGCCGTATGTTTTATGTTCTGATAAAAACAGCTTGGGAAAAAATTGAAAAACTATGTATATGCGTTTATGCTAATATAAAAAACAGGAGAAGTAACTTGTGTGTCTAAATTAGCTAAGCAAAATATTAGAAACAAAAACAATCTGATAGGGTTGCATGTTGTACAAATCACATCTAACATATTTGTTTTTCTTCACATTTTTCGACAGCAGAAACAATTTCAACATTCAGAACACAGTGGGGGGTCCTTACCTCTTTGTATGGCACTTTCTTTCCGGTCGGTGCTGGCAAATGTGTGGATGAAATCCGCAAAGGCGCCACGGCGGCTGAGGAGTTCCTGGTATGAGCCGCTCTCTGTGATTTCTCCGTTTACAAGGACAAGAATGAGGTCAGCTTGCGGCAGGAAGCTCGTCCCATGGGTCACCAGGATACGGGTCTGCAGAGGATCACATATGAGAGAAATGGGATGAATATACATTCCAACACGATATTGTGGCTGTGGAGACCAGAAATGCTACCCAAGTAGCGGTTTTTGTTTTGTTAGAACAACAATGAAGGCCGCGATGTTGTTAGTGTGTTGACATATTGTGAAGCCGCAATTTCTCCATGTCAACTGGGTTGCACTCTACCTTGTCTCGAAGCACTCCTTTGGGTCCGATGACTTTGTCGAAGATGTGCTGACCAACGTGCGCGTCGACAGCAGACAGTGGGTCATCCATCAGATACACGTCTGCTTTTCGATAGACAGCTCGAGCCAAGCTCACTCTCTGTTTCTGTCCACCTGAGAGGTTTAGCCCCTGTAAGGAAAGACGGTGAGGCGATGCTCGTTGAATAGAAGACGAGATCGATATTACCTTCTCTCCTATTTCTGTTGCATCTCCAGCAGGTAGGATGTTCAGGTCAGGCAGCAGGGCGCAGGCCTCCAACACACGGTGGTACCACGTCTTCAGCTTTTCACGGCCGAAAAGGATATTGTCTTGGACTGTGGCATTTTGGATCCAGGCCTGCTGGGGAACATATGCTGTGGAACCCTGCAAAGAAAGAGAAGACTCAAGGTGTAACTCACATAGAAACGTGGGGAGGGCTGAAATCTGAGAGTGCTGTAACAAACCTTCACGCTAACATGGCCGCTTCTTTTCTCTGTCTCTCCAAGCATGGCAGACAATAAAGACGACTTTCCGCTGCCTACATGTCCAACCACGGCTACAAGCGAACCTCGCGGCACATGGATGGAGATTCTGTTAATAGCGACACCAAATGTTTGGTTTGAAACTCCTGATTCTGATAAAATTGGATTTTTCAATTATTCCTGTTGATTGCGCTTACTTTTTAAGACATGGCGGACCCTCTGCCGACCAGCTAAAAGTTCCATTTTCAATCAGCACATCTTCCCCGTCTAAGCAAAGAGAAAAGAAAAAACACAATAAAACGCTGCATACCTGTTACGATCTTTAATCCCCAGTCACAAATAACATTTGAAAAGAAATGCACCTTCAAGAGATTCATCAGAAGGTTGCTAGGCTGTAATTACGAGTAGATTTACGTCAGTGTCTGAGCAAGCGTTGACAGATGTGAGACAACAAAATGAAGCATGTTTGCCTAATTTGTCTCACCATAAATCAAAAGTTTGAATTCCTGTGCTGATTTATGTCCAACCACTAAATGGGTGCATCCTGTCATTACTTAGTCCATCTGTTATCCTGGAAGCCCAGGAATTGACAGTGCACATCATTTGTGTCAAACAGTTGTGTTCCACAAACACAAACAACTAAATCTTGCGGTCTGCCTACAATGATTATGACAGTTTTTTTTATAAGGAAAATAGTAGCTTATTCATCCAGTGTAATCTTTTAAACATAGGTGGGGTTCTTACCAGAACTCAATGGAGCCTTTAAGACATTGTCCTCTTTGAGTTCATCTGAGCAAAGATATTTTCCCAAACGTTTGAGTGAAACCACAGCCTGGAACAGAGAAAATAGTTCATCCACCAGCTGCCACAACTTTATGATCTCATGCAAAATCCTCACATCTAATAGAGCTGTATCAAACGTTTGAATGGTACTGTCTGAGATAATTTAATTCAAATAGTTTGCCAGGGTGTTTTTGTGCTACATCAATGTTTGACCTCTTCTAAGATTTTGGTCACATCATTTAGGTGGTGAGTTAAAATATTGGAGATAGATAAGGAGAAAGTCATTCAAGATGCTCTGACGTTAAGAAGCGCAGGTTTGAAGGACTGAAATGTGGGCACATGTTAAGTCGATATAGACTTATCGAAGAAGATACAACTACGATAAAAAGCATTAATGGCTGACTGGGTATTTATTTATGAAGGCCATATGGGAGCTTAGGAAGAAACAAATGAAAATATGCTTACCTGCAGGGTTGTGCTTATTGCAAATGGAAGCTGGCTAAGTGGGGTCTTCAAAATGTTGATAAGTGCCATTGAAACAAAAACTTTCTGTGCATCCAGGATGTTTTTGTCATCAAGCATTATGTAGACTCCAAACATTGCAAAAGCAATCTAGAGAATGGAAAGGCATGACTTTTTAGAAATGCGGAGAACATAAAATGCAACATGATAGTGTAAACAGACTTGGTAAAAAAATCTTTCAATGAAAAAAACAAACCAACTCTCCCAATCTTTATCCCGTTCAAGATCTCGTTCATTCATGCTTTATTCACAATCTGTTCAGACTAGTGCTCTTACCATGAACGAAGAGGAATTGAAAGATGCAATAGAGATGGAATAGAGGATCTGAGATTTCCTCAGAGCCTTCAGCTCTTTTTCTCTATAACCCAACACCTGCTCCAGGAAAGCCTTCTCCCAGGCATAGAACTTCAGAATCTTTATCCCATTCAAGATCTCATTCATTAGTCGGATACGGCCATCCATAAACTTCATTTGAACCTCCTGTCAACCACAAAAATAGGTCGAATAATTTATGTGCGCCGAAGAGCAAAGAATGTTTAAGAGCTTGGATCTGGTCTCACAGTACAGTATTTTTCACAATAATTTATGAATATTATAACACTTCATGACGTGTCCACATTCGAGTGCCAGAAATATGGTTGCAATCCAGTACTGGGTTTGATTAACTTAGACTTCAAATTCATAAAACAACATGTCATCTCCAAGAAATGTGAAGTTGTGTGTGTCTACTCTTTCCAGCCATTGTAGTCGCTCTGTGAAGGGCGAACTAAAAGACAAGACAAAGTGGAGCATCCAAGCCCTAAATGCACATGGCTCCTCAGCTACTATCGAAACCAGCTGTGACTATCTGAACGAGCATGAACACGAGAGCCGCTTTGAAAGAAATGTATTATTATTATTATTATTTTACCTGCAGCTTGCTTCTTTTCTTCGCTATCAGTCCATTCAATGGGAAAATGAGAATGACTGTGGCAATTCCTGCCAAAGCTGATGGTCCAAGGTGCTACAAAAAAAAAGACAAAATGTGGTGATATAGGAGAAAGACAACTTTAAGTCAGACAAATCAGAAACACAGAACATTCCACATTTACGTACTTGCCACAGGAAGAAGAGACAAAGAGCAATTTCTATGGGGGCTAGCCAGACAGCATTGAAGTACACCACAAAGTCCATGAGCTTCTGTGTATCCGCCGAAACCAGATTTACAATCTCTCCAACAGTGCAGGTCCTCCTGGCTGCGCTATTTATCACCAAAGACTGTATTGACAATAAAAGAGATATTAATGTTTGGTGCACGTTCATATTTTTTTTTCAAGTAGAATTTTATTCCTATTTGCATATTTTTGAATATTATGCGTATTTAAGGATATGAATCATGCACTATATGGATGGACAAGAGTCTTGGGAAAAATTGCTTTAATTAGTGACGTCTTGCCCACATTTCACACTGAATGCCAAGTCTTGTTTGGGACAACACAAACACAGTCAAAAGATGTGCACTGTGAATTTTTCCTTGCAGCGTTTTGAAATACGGTTTAATAGCTTTCGATGAGCATATACGATTCTCACCTTTCTGTATACCAGGCCCATAACAGCTGTCTTTACTCTCATTCCTACAGTGAAGCAAGTGTACATGTACTGATGGTTGAAGAGAGACTGGAGGCAAGAGAGCAGGAACATGAGAGTGGCGTAAAAGTAGCCTTTCCACAATGGCGCATCTTCATCTCTCATGAAGCCCAGGAGAAGACTGACGACAGAGAGAAGCGTACAAAGCAGATTACTCCAAGGCAACATTTCTACATTGGTATGCACAGTTTATGTACACAAATCAAAAAGAGTTCTAATTTCACTGTCAACATGATTCTAATTCAGACTTCCATGCGTCTTGTGATTGCCACCCAAATTCAAGTCAATTAAAACTAAGCAGCTGTGTTTGCGCAACATTGCTCAACCAGTCTTATTGTGGTCTGTCTGAGTCTGTGCCATTCGGAGACCTATACTGTGTGCCTTACTGTGGTTTCCTCTACTTCTTGCTTACAAATCCATGACCCTAATTAACACTCCAAATAATTCAATGTTTAAGCCTCAAAAACAACATTCCAGTCTGACCGCTGAAATAGTACGGTCAAAGGGGGGGCCTTGACTCGCTTTCATTGTTGCCAGATTCCAAAGGTTTGTTTAGTTGTCTTTGACACAAATAACTATAAAACAACAATGACACTTGTATCTAGGGATCAAATATGTCACATTTATTTATATCGGAGCCTAAATTTGAATGGGACGTTTTTCTTGGCTGTATTTTGGTAAACATCATAACAAAGCCATCTCTTTCTTTTCAACTGAATTGCATCCAGGTAGGTTGAGTCCAACTTGAGGTTTGGAGCTTTCGGCAGCTGCTTTACACAGTACATTGAACTCAGTGTCACTTGGTTTGTGGGACACAAGCACTGAAAAATGTGTCTCAGCAACACAAACTCGACAGTTTCTATTTCTAGATCCAATGACTTACATAACTGCAAAATACCACAAACCTCATTTTTGTTTTTCTGTTTTTTTTTTAACCAAAACTGGCTAATTCATGTCAGACAGCGAGGTAACAACATCTATAAAAAACATTTTTTTAATTTGAGTCCCCCATAGCAAACAGCATCAACGTTGTTAATACACACGTAAAAGTAATGTACTATATTGACAAAAGTTTTTGAACACACGACATCTTACCTCAACACCTGGGGAATGGCGAACATGAAGGCATCATGGAATATGATACACAGCGTGCCAGTAAGGAAGTATGGACCAAAATTACGTGCCAGAGTTCGGAACAAAAAGAAGCCAGAACTTTGCTCTTTGTGAAGCTTCCTGAGGAGCTGAGCTTGGTCGGGTAACCTGCTTCCCAGCGCCACACCTGAAGTCAAGGCCTTTTCCTGTCTGTCATGGGGGGGAGGGGGGAGAACATAGTTACACACATGGCATCTGGATTATTATTATTATTTAACATACAACACATTGGCTCTATATTTACTGTACAGTATGAATGAATGTATAATCCTGGCACAAACATAGTTGGGTCAAGATGAACGATTCCTTAATTTACAAAATGTTCTGAAGTAGCCTAAACATCGACATCATTAGAGCTGTGGAACGGGTGGATTTTTATCAAAGGCCACATGATCACATTGATGAATTGGCTACTGTCTATCGCTACAGTCTGGGTACAAGCCCAATCAGAAGAAACACAGCGTCCGTGGAGGATGTTCTGTTTTTTGAAGTTATCTAATCATTGGCACGATGGGATTTGAATACAAACAGGGCAAAGTTTGTACATGTTAGTCAATGTGGTTTCGTATCTTAGCTGTGAATACAACTTGAGATATCTTGATTGCTTGAGGTTATCTCACTTTTGAATCTTGGCACATTCCACTGTCCAGTCCTCTTGCAGTACAGATATAATCTTATTTGACGTGTCTTCCTCTCTCAGCGTCCACAGGTCCTCGGCTGCCAGAGGAGTGCGATATCCCTTCACAACAAGTCTGAGGAGCAAATGAGAAGATGATTCATACATAATTATCTTGTATTATGTTAACACACATGTAAACAAGTAGAAATGTTGCTAGGCTGAGTCATTTGTGGGCTCAAAAGAGGGAAGTTTTGAGGACCTTACCCGGTGAACCACCAGAAAACAATCTTGGACAAAAAAGAAGCGTCTTTCACAGGGCAAGGATTCTGCAACACAATTAAAAAACCAGAGTGACTCTTTTAACAGTGTAAATGTATAAGGCTGCAGAGCTTTTTGACATTCATACTGATTAGCAAATAGCAAAGAGCGTATTTATGAAATGCAATTAAATGGTGTATTCGAGGCCGTGAGTTTCCATAAGTCAGCATTCTGTCAATAGAGCCCACTGTTGGCGCAGAATAAGAATGATGTTTGAGGTCAAGAGCAGCAGACAGAGCGGAAATGTGTCATCGCAAACCGTCCTATACATATGTTTGCCCACTCAACCATATGTTACGCTGCATCTTTCCACCCCCTCACCAAGCTCCATTGCATCCATCACTTCCTCTCTTACGATGAGTAAGTCTAACCAGAGGAGGAGAAGGAAGTGGAGGAAGTTGAGGAAAAAGCAGAGGACACACCAAGGAGCAACCAAAGGGTGTGTTCCACGACACCAGTCTGTGGCTTTGACACCGCACTACCGGCCAGAAATCTGCTAGGGACTTTTCCAGTTGTTTTTATGGTTTATCACCAGGGAAATATGACATCACAACTCTGTGTGATTGATGAGGGTCTCACTGAAGGAGGTCGTTCAGTGAGCAAAATAGGAACGGCTCTCAGTATGACATTGTGCAGTCCTACACTACTGTGAACTACAATAAGAAAAAAAAAAAAAGTTTCTTGTTAATTGTCCTTTGATAGTGAACCAAGTGAAAATGAATAGCTTATGAAAAAAAAGGGTGGCGTGGGAGCTGTGTTTGAAATACATAAAATACATGTGCTATGTTAATGGTATGCGGGAGGACAAGGAAAAACACACACATGCTTGTTCACATTCTTCTCACAGGAAGCTAAAGCAGTGAAGGTGAGAAGTTGAGGTGAATCACATCATTGCCACCAAAAGCTAACAAAAGTTTTGAACCACATGATGCTCAGGTAGGATAACACTTTAACAGAGTGTGGATACATGTTCTTCTCCATACCTTTTCTAAAACCTTTTTCCCCTCTGGAGGCTGGTCGGCAAAGCAGCATAAGAAGAGCTGGACCAGTTGAATGGTGAAGTAGGAGAAAAAGGCCAAGTATCTCACCATATCAGAATCAATGCCCTGTGGAGTAAGTAAACAATAAGATTTAGAGACAATGATGGCAACATGTGTCAATGAGTTTATTTGCTTAAGGAACATTTTGTAAATCTGTGTTTTTTTTTCTTTAAAACCACAAAGTGTAAATAGGGAAAAAAAGATTTTGAATTAAGGGATCAGATGTGATATAAGCTACTAATACTTGTCTCTAATATCGAACCTTTTGTAAATGTAAAAATGTAAGTGTAAATGTCACTCTTGTCATACAGAAGCTGTTTATTTTGGCATAGTTTTTACTCTTGGGTTATCGCCACAGCTCCATCTAGTTTGTGGTGTGAAAAGTATGGCAATCCAGAACTATGGTAAATACAAACTACTTTGTTTAAACACTATGGCGCAATGTGGAGAAAAGGGATACAACGAGACCAAAAGGCTCCTTCCACATATAGAAAAACAGGGTCAAGCTGGTTGGAAGTGTGGATGAGAAAAATGTAGGTCAAATAAGAATGGCAGATAGTCCACAAACAATAACCCTGTCTTCAGCCTTCACAACTGGCAGACAAGTCAGACACTCTATAAATATTTTAAACATATGTCAGGAAAATATGTCACGGGAAAGTGTTCATGATTATATGTGCAAGTTTTTTTTTTTTTTTGGTGTGTGTGAGCAGGTAATAGAGGAAATGAAATGTACAAAAACAACACCTAGAATAAGTTACAATATACAATGTTCTCCCTGTGCTAGAATGGGATTTCTTCTGGCTCTCTGTCTCTGACATTCCCAAAACAAGGACGGGAGAGTAAGTGGCTACTCTAAATTGCCGATAGGTGTGAACGTAAATGCATATTGTCAACACCAACTCTGGCCCAAAGTTGGCATCTCCCTGTTCTGACCCTGTGACCCTTATGCGTGCCTGGATGAAATACATGTAACTGCAAATCGGGTTCTAGCAGACAGCAATTTGATTGGTTGAAAATGGTTTGTAATTCAGAACAAATTAAGAATGTTGCTTTGAACAACTCGGAACAACCTTGAAATGCATGAAGGTAATTTTATTTGGTATAAAATTGAGAAATGTCTTTTTCTTGTTTTGCATTTTATAATAACGTCTAACTGTAGAGTGTATATTTGAATAGAACACTTGTGCATTTCTTTCTTTGTTAAATAGCTTAAAAATATATACATTTATGAATCAAAAAGATTTTTCATTCTCATTTCACGAGCAACTGTGATTACAATGTGAATATGAGACAGGTTGCAATTTAAAGCTAAGAAGGTATTGAATATTGTTCATTATGCAAGAGTAGCTAGACTGATTAATAGAGGGGCTGAGTAAATAATACATTTTGGAATATCAAATAAAACTGTGGAGGAGCTCAACTGGGGCTACACAGATTTCTGGCATCCTTGGCTATACATATGTGACACAAAGAAGGATAGTGGTGTCCATGTGTGTGTTTTATTACAGTGAAATCATGGTGTCTGTCAAAGGCATGAACACATTAAAGATATATAGACTTACCTCTGGCAGTGTGTTTCCAGTGAATAAGCCAATAACCCCAGCATGGTATATGTCTTTGTTTGTGTGTTTTGTTGTTGTTTTATTTAGTTTTCTTAGAAATGTATACGAAGCAGTCTGCATGCTTTGCACACTTAAATATAAACTTAGCCCCATTCAACTGTGATTGTAGTGTCTCACAGCAGGCACAGGAAGAAAAAAAGAATTGCAACGCAGCAGGCTTGACCAGAATTGGCAGTGTCTTCCTCCTACACATGGTTAGCCTTCAGTTACCTTGGTTTAAAATGGAGAATGAAATAACTCTTTGCTGACATAGCATATAGCTCACGCTGTGCTCATGGAAATTTTTGTCTCGACTATGGGCTGCAGGAAGCGCACTTGATAAGATATGACTGCGTGGTATTTGACACTACACGTTCACCGGGGATAAGCCTGACCAAATATAAAACAAACACAAGAATAAATATGTAACAATATAACATACCTCATCTATGGCCAGCTGGATTTTTGCTCTGAGTGGCACTAAGGAACAAACAACAGCCAAGACCCAGAAGAGGAAGAGAAATACCGAAGAGCGACAACCTCGTATTCTTTCCAGCTGGATGATACCTATAGCCAGGATCTGAACAGAAACAGACAGAGAAACATGATTTATGAATCCACAGGGGTGTCAGAGCTAGTAGAAATAGGACAGAATTTATTCTAATTCTCAGAATCGTATTGTGATTTCTAACAGATGAAGAAAACAGAAACACACATTTAATTTGACAATACTGCAGTAATTCATAATATGAAAGAGATGCATTCATGAGACCAGAGACCAGACAAAGTGCTATCTTAATTGTATTCACCGTCATTAAAAGGTGTGCTAGTTCGACGGTTACATCGAGACCTAATAAAATAAGATGAAAAGTTCAACTTCATGTGACCAGTACTGGTTTGGACAATTTGGTTTCTGGGGATTTCCCTTGCCTGGCTTAGCCATGTACCCATGCCCCCTAATTAAAATAATGGAAGAAAGAGGGAGAGAGAGATGATATATATATTATATGTCTCTTAGCATGAGTTGTGTTGGGACACAGATGTTCTCGGTGGAGTCATGCGTTGGATGTTGAGCCATAAGTGGTTGGCCAAATGAGAGCAGCTCACCAAGTGGGGGAAAAAAGTACATTTAGGTTTCCAAAAGAGCACCACATTGGTTTGTCTGGGATCTGGGATGAGCCACAGTATTGCCTATTAAAGACTGGTGGTAATAGGATTTTCCCATCAACGACTTGATATGGGGAAATTTCGGTGTACCCTCACTGATGTAAACAACCTGTAAACAACATCTGTGGCTCCTCATTCAGTGGTCTAACGCTGATGATTTGCTCTTTGGCTGTTCTTTTCCACTACAAACTTGTTGTTTGTTGTGAATGCATCTCAGCAGGCACTGGGATGACAACTTTTGACAAATGACTAAACAATGCTCAGGGAATTGTCGTAGAACACTTACTAAGTATAATTTCAGGTCACAACATACAGAATTGTACATCAGCGCAATATTCGTTTGATCCAGAACCAAACTTCTGGTCTTACAATGATACTTATTTTTTTTGCAAGATGTCTCAGTAGGCCTATTATATACGTATGGCAATGCTATACCAGTGCGGACTACAACAATAATACAGAACATCCATCTCAAACTTTAATTTCAGAAAATGTACTGACTATGTTCCTTTTTTATTTTTTACATTCTACAGAATATCTTTTGAACATGACAGAGATGCACCCTAATGCAGAAAGCTGCATTTCAGCAACCCTTTACCAATCTCACAGGGAGAAACGTTTGCATTGTGCTCGGAAATACATCAAACTAACAGAAAACCCACAGATTTTCAGTTATTGACTGTAAAAATGGGAGAGTGAGCTAGGAGGCCCCTTTAGGGTGCGAGAAGGTGTCAAAAATGCTTGCTGCAAAATAGGCGGCGTTTCTAAATGACCATTTCCTGGAATGGTATACAGCACAAAGAAATTCCACGGCTTCCATAGTAAAATAATAATACGGCATTCAATATGATGTAAGAATTCCCTTTCTGGTACATTCTGTTCTCAATTTTAAATGGTTACCCCAAACTTTACTATTAATGACTGAAAATTGTGCTGTGCTTTTGAAGGTTCCTTTTATGAGGCCATATTACTGTAAGCCATCAAGCCTGTTTGCATCTACTGTATGAGTAAGTGGGTGGAACTAAATCCATCACTGAGCCCAGAGTAAAACCCCGACCTTGTAATTATGGGGAAGGTTTGCAGGAATGATGAAGGCTCAAGTTTTATAGTGCGTCATGGGATGGTTTCTGAATGTGATGATATGAATGTGACCCTTCACTGACAAAGGGTTCCCATCACGTTCTAATAGTGATCGGTGCCTGGCGTATTGAAATTGTTGTATTCACATATCCATACTCACACATTACTCATTTGGCATGTTAACATGGATCATTTTCAACTTTTTTCAAATATCTTACTTTGAATACTATACAGTATTTTGATACGCCTCAGTTAGTGGTGGTGTATCATTACACCTATTACACAGACACATTACACTGGTTCGTTTCACTTGACAAGGAAACTTGTGACATCAATCATGTGACTCATCTCCTACACAGCGGTGCGAGGAAAGTAAAGCGTGGTGTGGTTTTATTTCAAAACATTCGATAAAGATGTGCAAAAGTGCCAAGTGTATAATAATTATATTATATTATAATTAATAACACTTTCTGTTCCTTAATCTTTAAAAATTATGTTAAATTAAATATGATTCAAAAGTGATTGTGTAAAATTGATAAGTGAACACACATTTGCTTTCAGAAGTCTTAGCACTTGATTAAGCCAGGTATAAGATCATTGCTTTATTAGGTCTATGTGGATAAGTATGTGGCATAAGTTTGTCAAATTGGATTTAAGTCATCTTGATTTTCATACCATAAAAAAGAAAATTTGAAACATTTTCCTCTTGGCATGACAGTTTTAGTCATAATTATTTGACTTTTTTATGGATTACAATATACAATTTAATATATTTGTAATAGATGAACAATATTTATCAAATGATTTGCCTCTAATGTATGAATATTTTGAAGAAAAAAAAATATATATATGATGGCATGGCAGGCACGGAGCGGGTAATCTACATAACTGGGTGGGCTGGCTGATGTATTTGCTGCAACCTGCTTATCCGTTTTGAAATCACTAAATTAAGTGTGTTCATGACATTTAAATTAGACATATATTTGAGATATTTTAGTTTTAAGATATTAGAGAAGATACTTTTCAGACATTTTGGATCGACACACTAATGAAGGTAAAATTGGATTAAAAACGTTATGAACCAAAGCGGGCTGGTCTGAACCATGTAATCACAATGCTAAAAATTAAATTCATCATTGAATATTGATCTTGTACCAAAAACCAAAAGTATCACTCCTTCTTAATATATCGCACGTTTGTTGGCTCTTCTACTGGTGTGATAAATGACCCCCCTCCAACAGCCAAAATGAAATGACCATTTCTGAAATTAACCTTCAATACAAGAGATGTCTTAGTGCATTTCTATCCAAATGTGTGCTTGTGTTTATTCAGGAGTCTGCAAAGACCACAAGTGGGCAAGGCTGTCTGCATTGGGGAACGAAAAACCAAAAAAAGGCCCGCTGAGAGTGGGAGCTTTGTAAGTAACGCTAAACCCGAGCGGCGGTGACTCATCGCTGCATCTGACTTTACTGCATTGTGATGCGTTCATCAAGCTAAGTCTAGTTAAGGTTCCATGTCTATGACAATCGAACTACCTCACTTTGAGTGAACTATGTCCTGACGTACACTATTCCCACATGAAACTCGAATTGATGTAAGTATAAGTCTTCTTTGCACTGTGTTGATCGATGGTCAAATACAAGCGCGTTTGCAGGCTAATGCAATATTTACATTGACTGCAACACTATAAATCTACCCCTACTTATTTTCCTTTTCACTTCAGTGTCTTGCCAGTGAATGATACATTCTATATTCTTTCATGTGTTTGCACGTCAATGTGTGAGTCACATTCCCAGAAATTTCTTGTTGCCCTCAGTAACGCAGGAGAATTTTTTCTGTCAAGTGTTTGAGGTAGAATCAATCGTTTTTACTCGCTCACACTGAATAGAGACCCGCCTTGACTTATAGATTTGTCATTTTGTAGGCTTGTTGTGAATGCATTTATGCCTTTATGCTACAGGTAGAAAAAAAAAAAAATAGAAGTCTTAAAGAAAAAAAAGTTTTCACATCAAGATGACAAGATTGTCCAAGGATTCCCGTTCACATAGACTCTCCAAAATGCTGCAATATGAATGCCAGGTCAGAATTTGGCAATGTCACTTTGGGAAAAAAAAACTAGACACGTACACACTAACTTGTACTCTGGGTCATTTCTGAAACTGTCTTTTGTAGTACCTTCGGAGGCATTTCACATACTATGTAGATAATGAAACACAGTAGGGGTGCAGAACATTGTATACTTTGCTGGGAGAGGGGCTATAAACCCTCACACAACACCATTGTGACCAGTCATGGTTATTTACGTTGTATTATTTTTGTCTTTGTGCATGCCTTCACACACCACTTCACACACAAACGACATTGGCGTTATCAAAAACAATCGCGTAAAACCGTTCAGCCGGTAAAATGGACATTAAAATTGACACATTAAATTGAAACCTTCTGGGAAGGGGGGCTACCAATAAAAATATTTTAGCTATAATTGTGTACATTTCATTTTTTGGTTGAAATGATTATTAATATACATTTGTCCTATATGGTAAATAAAGCAAAATAAGCCATAATTATTTTTTTTTTTACCACAGTCATGCTGCGTATGATGGGGCTGAGAAGGAAGATCATGTGTTGCTCGATTTCTCCGTTCCTCTCCAGTAAGATGTAGAAAAACTCCACAAAGCCAAAGGAGGCCAATAGAAACCCGAGCACCTAAATGGCACAGTGAGATCAGATTTGGACTTTAGTCAAATATACACACAACAACAAGCAACAGAGGACTCCAGATATTCAATGATAGACTCACCATCTTGGCGATACAAAGGGAGGACACCTGAATGCGTCCATGGTCATGGCAGTAAAGGTGAAGGCAGTAGAGAGGGGTAAGGAACCATAGATAAACACAAGGAACCCACACTAGAACTGTGTTCTGAAAACACTGGGTCAAATCTGGGTTGGCTGTGTACCATGTGCGATTCCAGTCCTGCAAGACAGATAAAAAAAAAAAAAGAGCATTTTTATGTTTCCCCCAGAATATTATGCTTGTAAATAATCAATGAACTACAAATATTACACTGTAAAATATCAATCATCTAAGAAAGTGAGAAGACTAGGCTCAAATCCAGAGAATGCAGACGAAGTTTTAGCGTTCCTAGCAGGATAGAGTGAAACCGCAAACAGTCAACAAAATTGTGAGTGAGTCAGGCTAGACTTTGTGAAGAGGTCTTTCTTCCTCTAAAAAGCTGAGTCAGCCTTAATCAGTCTTAATCTGTCTTTTGTAAATCGGACAAAGCAAAACAAGATTATATCGGAATAACTTTACTAACAAAAGAAACATAACAAAGATTGCACAACATTGGCTGAAACAAAAACTTTCACAACAAAATAACATAGTGGTTTGCTGTCATCATGCTTTTTATTGTCCATCTCCTCAATGACCTGCAGGGTGTTTGGCTCCGCTAACAAGATGAAAAAGGAAGTGGTTTAAAAGTTCCTCGTATGGCACCACAGACTGGCATTGCTAAATACAGGAGAGCGGCTTGAAGCCACTATGCCGTTATATAACAACCGACCATGCACAGCGCCGTCATTAAATCCTTGGAAGTCCGACGGTTACAAATGTAACCCTGGTGGTCTGGAGGGACGTAATAGAACAAAAAAAAAAAAAGGAATTGGAATACTTACTTATTCCAAAACAAATGAAAATGAAAAAAACATATGGGGCCCTATTTTTGTGCCCACCGCAATAGCACATAGGGCAGTCTAATTGTGCAACTGGGGGGGGGGGGGGGGATTTTTTTTTAAATGGTATTTTCAAAGTTTTGGGCAGTTAAAAATGGGCATTTGCGCTGTTGTGGGAGTGAACACAGACAAGTTGATTCCCAACCAATCAAAGCGGCTTCTTTCATTCCCTTTAATTTCAGCACATGACCAAAGCAAAATAGACTTGCTGTGGTGTCTATGCAGAAGAAAAACATAAAAAGTACGTTTGAAAGTGCAGATATGATGATGTAAAGTTGGATGCTGTGAAGTGGGCACTTGGGGATTGCCTTCATCTCGTGATCCTGCATCTGTGAGTGACAAAGCCCCCCCCCCCCCACCCACCCACCCAAACACACCGAATGTGTCTGTCTACGATTCGATCAAATTCACCAAAATGGTGTTACATTACCAGCGTCACAACTTAGACCTGCTTTTAGCTGGTCTAATATCTAGTCTACTCGCTGTAACCAAATTGACAAGTGCATCCGCAGCGTGCAATAGAAATGCCCTCAACCTCCGTAATGCAGCGCAAATTTGACTTGTCCCGCCATGAAAATGAAGATGCGCCTGTTGGTTTTGTTTTTTTGTACACGAGCTGCTGTCTATGAAAATCAAGTAAATGGAATTTGTCCAAATTTGCTACTTTAGCAATTTACACTCCTCTGGTAATACTTGTGGAAGACATTGAAGTATGTCTGTAGGAATGTTTTGAACATTCATTCTTGAGGTCAAAGGTCACTAATGTTGGCCTGGCTCACAATCTCTCTATTTCATCCCAAAGGAGATTGATGGGAATGAGGTCAAAGGTTGTGTGCATGTTCTTCCACACTGAACATAGCTTTCTTATTAAAATTCTGGGAGAACAAAGATGTCCATGTTAATTCCATCCATCCATTTTACAAAGCACTTTTCCTTACGAGGGTCATGGGCATGCTGGAGCCTATTCCAGATGACTTCAGGCAGTAGGCGGGGGACATCTTGTTAACTACTGATTGCTGAAATGATTAAAATGTTTGTCTTGATATTTCTGCTTTTCAATGAGCTTGTAAATATATCTAGGGTGAATGTTCCAGCATGAATGGTAATTAGTCAGTGTTTCCCATAAATTGCCACGGTTCATAGCCTCTGGAGCCAAACAGGGTGTGAAGCATGGCGTGACTAGCAGCTACCTGTTTCACTTTGAACTACAGCTGTATGTTTGTCTAGCTCACCACAGACTCATAAGTATTCCCGCATTTTTTTTTCTTCCCAAAACGATCAAAAGGGGAGGGGGGGTAAAAAGAAAAAAAAAAATCAAAGGTCAGTGTTATGTAAGGAAAGGATTTGCACTCAATGTACATTTGTGGACTCTGTAAGTGCATTTAGGTTCATTTAAACAGTATTACTCTTGAGAGCCAGTGAGTGGGCAGCAACTTTCACAGACTCTTCTGACTCCTGTGGTCAATGGCAGAGGGATGAACAGAACGCTTTCATGAAGACGCACTCCAAACATTTTCTTGTACATTTCACGTCTGATCCACTTTCTCACCCTTGACTGAAGTGATTTCAGCAAACCATAAACTTGGATTGCACAAGATGTCACAATGCTGATGTGAAGGCAAAACTGCTAAAACTTTTGGATTTAATAGGCTGTGTCCATAAAGTTGCAGTGCAATAATGAGTCAATAAAAGGTGGAATCAAAACCTATTGCATAAATAGTATATTGTAAATTTCCAAGTTTCCAATTTGTTTCTTTGGGTTTTGTATGCTTCAGAGAAATTCCCATCACTACCTCAAGGCTGTGACCAAAAAGCCAGCAATAACGTTGTTATCGAGGTATATGGAAGGTTCATGACTACTTCAGTTAAAAAGTCGAGGTGCTTTACGGAGCTAAAAACATGACAGATTCACTTTAACGTCACAACAGTCAGTTACTTGCATTTCTCCAACATGTAACGGTCGTTTGCATGCAGGAGCAAAAAAACACACAAAGTGCTCTAATGAGAAACAGAAACATAGAAAGGGGCGTGATGAAAGAAGAGTAAAAAGAAGACATGTTGTGACCGTGAACATTCCAGCTCATGTGTAGGCATTGATTTTAGCTGACCTAAAAAAAAATGGAGATCTCCTAATGCACAAAAAGCAACATCTCCAACCTCTCAACTTTAGATTCCTGCAGGCTGCAGTGCAACATGTGGCGCTAGTGGAATGTGGAAAACAATCTGTTCAATTCCCACGTGGACTAGTCTCTTTTTATCCTTCCAACGACAGCTAACGCCCACCATTCAAAACTCACAAACTTGGACATTCATCCACATGACCAATAGAAGAGAGAGAGAGGGGGAGAGAAAACACAAAAGCTCCGTTGAGACTCACCCACAGAGGGTCCAGGCCACTGAGTCGACAGAAGGCATCCATCCACTCGCTTGCTGCTTCCTCTCTGATGCTCCACTTGTAGGGCTGGAACAGTCCTGCTCCTCACAGTAGGCAGCACACCTTCAGCACCCCGTGTGTGTTGGAGTCAGGGTAAAGAATTTGCTGTGTCCTTTCTTTATGGCCCTCTCCTCTTTTTTGGATGCCAATATTTCTAGTCAATCCTGTACTTGCTAGTGTGTTTGAATGGCTCAGTGTTCATTAGCAAGTAAGTCTTGGAGGGTGTATGAGAGACGTCCTCCACTTTAATACAACTTCAGCTCTCAAAGAAAGTTTGCAAAAGTTTGAAGTGCTGCTGCTGCCCTGAGAACGTGTGTCGATCTGACTCGCACCCTGTCTGTCTGCCTGTTTATGAGTGTGTCTCCTTGTTAGGTGGGTGGAAATATTTCTTTTTCTCTCGCTCGCACACCCCTCTGCTGTGTCCCACATCTGCTGGATTTCAATCAAAACACCAAAGCTACTCCCCTCAATGGGATGACGGTCCCCCAACCCAAAAAACTCCTCCTACTTTCACTCGCTGCCTTCCTCTTCGAATCCTTCTCCCAGCCCTTTTTTGCCCACACCTCACATCACCTCGTCTGACCACACAGTTTGTGCAACTTATGCAATTTAAAGTGCGGCTGAAGCATTATTCAAGAACTGTCAAAGTCAGGATATTACCAACTCGGTTGCTGTTGGGTGACATGTCTTCATGTAAAGATGAACAAACTTGCACATTTGTGAAGAAACGACTTTGTGAATGTACAGTTGTAGCACACAGGTATTGATAGTTTTTCAGTCCAAACAAAATTTGTGTCTTTATGTGGGAATTCAGCCACATACATTTTCAAGTATTAGTTAAAAAAAAAAAAAAAAACTTGCTGACACAAGGCAAATAGGGAACAAAGTTCATTAATGAGTCATCTCAGCCAGTTTGGGATATGTAAGCAGCACAAGTAAAAACCCCAAAATCATCCCATGCTGTCACAATTGATAAAAATAGGACATTTAAAATGCAGCCAGTGAAAAAATTATTCCTTCAAGCATGTCCGTTTTCAGTCAACTTCTGTAGTTGTAGTCTAGCTAGCTTTTTGAGAGTAATAAGATTTATCGTCATGGTATGTCATCCTTAGTGGACTGCAAGGTCAGAGAAGGCCACTTGTTCTTCACTCTTCCACTTAGGCCAATGGGGACTGGTGAAAGATAGAAAATATGTTTCTTATTTTGTGGTTAAAATGTAAAGCAGTTGCATGTAGCCTGCCTAAATTAATTTTCTCTGCGTTTTACTTTTTTAGTATCTTAACTTTTCTGTATTTGCAAGTAATGTATAAATTAAAAAGGCAAACAACTTAGTTTTGTCTGCTCATTGCTTCAACATTTCAAGAAATATGTATGACATTTTTTGTCTCACGAAAACTAATGCTGTCTTAAGGAATATAATCAAAACTACATATGTTGGAAAAAAAAAAGAGAAAAAAGTCTTTAGTGCTTTTCATGGTCTACTGAAAAGCGTCATCCAATGGCATGATTTTGGTCTCCCTGGTCAAGACACAAGGGAAAAATATAGCACAACAGCTGTGCAGGAAATTATGACAGTCTTTGCTGGGACTAAAACAAGCAGCATCATAGCCGCAGAGAGAAACATGGAAAGTTTGACAAGAGGGACGACCACTACCTGATCCTACGTCTGGACGTGCTAATATGAGATTATTATTCTTAAAATGAGTCATCATGTTATGTTCTCCACCAGACTAGGGAATTTTTATTCATTGGATGATGATGCACCAAAACACCAAAATGTATCTTGCATTGCACATACACTTAAATCTCAATTTTATGATGACTTTGGGTATAGAATATGGGAATCAAAAGTCTTGTTTTTTTGTTTGTTTTGTTTTGTTTTTTGGAAGGTGTGTTTCTCGGCAGCCAAAGGGGTCCTTTGTTACGTTCATTTACGTCAGGAATGTTGTTGGGCAGCAAAAGGGTCCGTTTGCCATCTGTCACCCACACAGACCTTAGTCTGTTGATATTTTATTCAAAGAGAAGTTTTTTGCAAATTTGCCAATAATATTAAGAAACACTGTCCTTAATCCATGCTCTGTGTAGAAACGATGTTCATACTTATTGTATGCAACAATACAATATCAGTTTTCCTATTTAAGGGGAGCTATGCTTCGTCACTACTGCCGCATCCAGAACGAACTTCATAGCCTTTGGGCCAGCGCTCCTCAGGTGATCATTTCTAGACGAGAGATGGGTCAGATGTGTCGCAATGTAAAAAAAAAAAAAAATCGATATAGAATTGTGCAGAAGCAAGGCCAACGAGTGTGCAAACTGCTGGTACAGGCCAAAGAGGGGGACAATGTAAACAAGCCGATGCACGTCTGGTGTGTAAATATAACTAAAATAAAGTTGGTGTCAGCGGATGGCCCGGCGACAGACTGTTTACAACAGTGGGCAGTGAAAAACGGCCCAGTGCGGAGCTAGTGGGAGGCTGGTAAAAGTTGAGCTTTTTGTGGTCATGGCATGTAGTAGTAGTAACGTGGGGTTGGCAGACGCCGCTTGATGCAGAGGTTGGCTGCGGGGGAGGCAGTGCCTGAGCCAGCCTGTGGTGATGTGGTGTGGTTAACCAGTCTAGGTCATCTACACTTCCTCTGGCCTCTGTTCTCCAGAGGAAAAACAGTCTAGTCAAAATAATGGTGTCATTTTGGCTTTGCATACATTCTAGCAAGGGAAAGACAAATTTAGCAACAGCAAAGAAAAGGGAGGCACCAAAAAAAGCCATGAAGAAAATGAGCAAAATATTTGTTCTCTTTTTGCTTTTTTAATAGTCTTAAATTAAGATCTCATCCTCACTGCCGCCTGTAAATTCAGATCAGCCTACGCATGCGATTATAAACAGGGTTTGTCTTCCACTTCATGTTGTTTTACTCATAATGCCATCTTAATTTAAAGCCTCATTAATTTTTTTCATCCCAGACTGGATTTTGACCCAGGAATTCTGTTGTGTTGGGAACATCACACACTATTTGTGTACTGTTTGGGTGTACCAGACTCATTTAATTCCAGTATTTGGACTCCAGACTAGCCTCACATTACTCTGTCAGTGATATGAGGCTAAAGGTATTTATCACATTTCCTGGCTTGGTACCTGCTAAGATGCTCACCCACAAGTAGAAAATTCTCAAGGAGTGTGTCAAAAATAGATTTGAAATAAACATGCATGCTTTTTGTTTACTGTGAGCTATTAGTTATTGCTCTCGCTGTGGCGGCATAATGAAAACAACAACAGGTCAAAGGGGGCCCTGCATAGAGCAATCCGCCAACTAAGTAAACGTTCCAAGTATAATATTGGTTATATCATTCACAGCCACAGCTGTTAACTCTCTGTAAAACAATAAGGCCTATACGGGGCATATAACTATTTGACACATGTTTGTTGGGGGGGAAAAAAATGTGACCAACTTAAATCATTTAATTACTTTTTACTCCATAAATGTGAACTGTATATTGAGAAAAAAAATCTTTATTTAACATCCAACACAATATATAAATCAATTCGACACCAATAGAAATCTTTCCAGTTTGAAGAATAACCATGACTAGTTGCTTCGATTCAGTCCATGACCTGGATGAGGACGAATCTACGCAATTTCAGACGCGGGTGGGCAGAGAAGGTCAAGAGAGGAATAAATTAGTAACATCTGGACATGAGGGATACTTTAGCAGAATCCCACGCAACTTGTGTGAAGGGCTTTCTGTCTTCATCTGTCTCCTGCCTTTGCTTCATTTGAACAAATGTTTGCCGTGAAATATGAGATTAAGTCTCAGAAATAAGAACCGTGTATTGATCCTTCATTCTCTCCATTAATAATATATGGTTGGAATGAAAATTGGCAGTGATCATCCAACAGAGAAGAATCAAAGAAAGTGTCAGTAAACTACTGGAAGTACTTTCGTTCTCACTCAAAATTATGTAACTAACTAACTAACTAAAAAGACGGAAACAAATTCTGTGGCAGTTGTATGTGACCATGTCTAAAAATGTATTCTGTGATTAATTTGGGTTGCATAATTTTTAAATCAACTTTTGTTTTCCTCAATGAATCATTTAGGAGCAGTCTTTGGTGATGTAACAGTGACAGAATGTAACAAAGTCTCTGGACCTGTGGGTGGTTCACCAAAGTAGTAGAATTTCTTTGGTATGACATTACGTCAAACTTATTCGTGCAGATAATGTTTACCAAATGTCAGTAAATTGGTGGGGAAGAAACACCAAATTCAGATAAAATCCAGAATTTTTCCTTCAATGACTTTATTTTAGAGTGAGTGAGTGAGTGAGTGAGTGAGTGAGTGAGTGAGTGAGTGAGTGAGTGAGTGAGTGAGTGAGTGAGCGAGCAAGCAAGTTTATTCGTTTCTTGTAATGATACCCAAATGCAAATATAGGCAGCTCGCCTCCGTGCTGTCACAATGCGGAGACTGTTGGTTCGATTCCCCCTTCTTGTGTGGAGTTTGTATGATTACCCCGTGCCTTCGTGAGTTTCCTCCGGGTACTTCGGGTTCCTCCCACATTCCAAAAAAATGCAAATTACCCCTAGGTGTGAGTGCGGATGGTTGTTTGTCTCTGTGTGCCCTGCGATTGGCTGGCTCAACCAGTTCAACCAACTACCCAGAGAGTGTTGAAATCGGCTCAGTGCACGCGTGACCCTTGTGAGGACAAAGCGGTTCAGAAAATGGATGGATTCTACCCGAATCCAACAAGCGTTTGAAGCAAACAATCTCGTGCCGCCAGTCGCCAGACCTTCTTTTTACATGTGGGTAAACAACTTAATGCGTATTCTGTAAGTAGTAATACTTTAAGACAGTCATAATGTTTATGTACAACATCTACGAATTTCATAGAGCTTCTGCAGACACTTGGGAGCTTCAGCCTAAAAAAACAACAACCCTTCAGAGTAAACACTTCAACATCATTTTAACAATGCTCGTCAGGATATTGTGGCTTCTCTCTTAACTCAAAACACAAGTGCTCCTACCCAAAAATAGAAGTGGGTTGAAATACATGGAACATTACTCTGTCTCCAGTAATGTGGATTAAGCTCACCCTAATAGAACTCGGAGCCAGACTCCCACTCAATCTGTCTTCCAGTGACGCAAAATGACGAGTCACCGAAATGGAGTGGTAAAAAAGTAGCAGAGAAAACAAACCCTGCCTTTCCTGTTTATGATTGGTAACTGAGCATTTCTAAAAATATCAGCAAAAAAAAGCTGAAAAGGCCAGGATTGCGGTTATGCCATTTATAAAGTAATTAGTCTCTCCCAGTGAGCTGTAAAATATTGTTATCTTCAGGGTGGGGTACAAATAGCATAAGTATGATGTTGTAAAATGCTAAAGTGACAAACTCAAGATGCCCCGTGAGTAATTAACTGTTCACTGTAAATTATTTTTATTGTAATTAAAATGTTTGGGATCCTTTCTTTCACTGTAGAGTTTTACATTTTATTTGAAGTGTTTGGGATCCTTTCTTTCAAGTTCACTGACTACGAATCTGTAATCTTCTTAAAAGAAAACGGGGGTGAAAAAAATTGCCATTATTTCCCAAACACTGCCAGGGCGTGTAGACTTATGGGCACAACTACATTGAAGGCTTTTAAGTAAGCCAAAATGATATGAAATAGTTTTGAATTCAACAGTATTTGACCGTTATCCACTTTGCATCATCTAAATTTAAAATAATGAATACCATTTGCTCAACAGTATGCACTAGTACAAAGTTAACCCACAGTTAACCGTGTAAATCAGACAAATGTCAGCCACATCCTTTGAGCTTACAGAAAATTATGTGTACAGTAAATAACATGTTTCATAATTGAGAATGCCATCATTCCTTCTATGGATAGTTTCCCTAAATGTTTTCGCGCCCCCATATTTCAGTTCAGGGGGAACATTTTTATGTGTGTAAAGGAAATGCATGGTATCCTTTAATTCAACATACATATTGACATAGTTGCAGGGGTACACTTATCTAATTTGTGTGTGGGCTGTGTGGGATTGATTCACGCATACGTTTCCATAAGTTAAACACCAACCTGCACTTGGTCCGGTTGATTATGATATGATTGCATTTTATTCCCCAGAATTTTCAGGAGACACTTTATAAAAATAAAAAAATAAATCATTCCCAACTCACTACAGGTGTCACACTAAAGACCGCTTAAATGTGCATCTTTGGTGTGAACAAAAAAACACCGAAGGAACTATGCCAGACAGACATGGGCCATTTAACTTTGACTAGACGTCGCTGTATACAGTACACTCCCCAGTGTCCATGAAAGCAGTGGTTTTGACTGTGTGGCATTCTCTTCAGCACAGGAAAGTGTGTAGTAAAGTGTAAACAATCCAGTTATACAAGACAAATCACTTTCCTCAGGTTTTATTTGAGCACACTGTGAAAACTATTGGATGATTTTTTTTGCTGAAGACAAAATTGAATTTGAAATCTTTTTGGATACCTTTCATATGAACTCGTGCTGTTAGGCCTTATAAAAACAAAGTTATGCAATTTTTTTTTTTCCTAACCCAGTTTTGTCCCAATTTTGGATGGTGGTGGTAGATGAGTTGTGTTTTCTGAAACAAATGTCATTGCTCCAGTGATATATCTGAACGTCAACCTACTCTCTCACAGGGTAGCCTACTGGATTGGACCAGCATTCTGTCCCAGTGACAAATTGGTACGTCCATCTGTCACCAACTGAGTCCTATTTTGCAGTAGAGAGACGAGGGACAAAAAAGTTCAATAAAGGACAAACCGGGGACGGACAAGAGCGGTTATTCGTTCGCCCGTGTGATCGCCCCTATCCAGGTCAAGTGCCAATTAATCTCTCAGTCCATCCCGATGGACTGTTTTGGCACATTAACATGGAGGTCTGCCAACGATAGTGGTTTCTGTTTCCGCTCCTTTATTTCGCGTGTGTAATCCACCAATACACTAAATTCAAACCCAAAATGAATATTAACCTGAATATTTCCCGTAAGTGGTTGTGAATAGTAAATTAGCCAGCTAATGAGCTTTAAACGTTTTAAATTTGCAAAAAAAAAAAGTAAACGTGAGCCTTTGTAAAGCTCTTTGGTGACCACTATATGGTAGTGATACTCTGGAGGGGCTCAAAGTCGAGCCAATATGTAAACAAGTACCTTTGTTTTTAGTTGTCCTGTTAACTGGTTAACTTCTTTTTACACTTTTATGATAGTTAAAAATGTTACCAATCTTCCTCAAGTCTTGACTAATCTGTTGATTTAGTTTGCTTCATGGTGACAGTTCAACCATGGAACAATGTCCACGATCACCAGAGAGTGCAAGAAGTATTCATAAGCCCAAGAAACACATTACCAAATTTCCCTCCTGACTGTGATTTCAGTTTCCAGCGATGAGTTAAAAAGACATTTTTAATGAACATGATGAGGTACACTTGACTGGACATCTAAATAGTAGCATTTTAGTTTTATGGTTAGGATAGTTACCCAGAGAAGTCCTCATGATCATACAAGGCCTACTTTACCAACGACAATAAAGGTTACCATATTCCTGAAATAAAATATATTAAGGCTCAAAACAGAGAGCAGCCTTGCACATGATTTAGTAAATGAGTAGTTATAAACATTACAAGAAAACAGACACTGGCGTGCAACACACACTTAGGTGTCCTAGTCAGAGACCAAATGAGACAAGACCTGTCACGTCTCCTCACTGTGAAAGCAGACATTGTTGACTCACTGTAGTCTAGGGGCTCTTTGCCTGCGTCCCACCACAGCTATGCACTTGTCTGACCAGAACCTCGGAGCAAGGCTGTGCAGACTTACACTTGTCCACAGAAGCATGCAACCATTACACAAAGAGACGCGTGTTGAGACATAGACACGCTTTCTCCAGGTCTCTGGCCTGCTCTTTTATTCATCATTAGTCAAAACAATCTACAGAAAAAGGATGAAAACATGTACTTTAAGGTTTTTATTGCATAGTTAAATTCCTAACCTGCTTCTCTCATTGTATTTGAGGAAAGTTGACCGTTTCAACCTCTCTTCGCATCTCCCCCGACGTGACCAAAATCCATTTTTAGGCTTCTATATTGAGGGGATGTGCATATTGTGGTTTAAGGGCAATGGGGTCACAAATATGATGTGAAACTTGGGAATGGTTTCTGATGATATGTGTTTGCACTTTCAGAGCACTGTGCTATCGAGTGACGCACTGAAACAGCGCCAAGGCAGAACTTGCTTTATCTACGTACACCATATGGCGCCTCACGTTCACCCTTTCACACACACACTATATTATGATGTGTGTATATATATATATATATATATATATATATATATATATATATATATATATATATATATATATAATATGTGATATGTCTTGTCACCGTGGGATAGTTGGAAACGCAATTTCGATCTCTTTGTGTGTCTTGACATGTGAAGAAGTTGACAATAAAGCAGACTTTGACTTTGACATTCATACAATGAGAGGGTGCAACCACTGCAAGGTCCATTGGGGGCAAATTAAGGTTCAGTGTTTTGCTTAAGGATGCTTTCAATATGATCACAAGGGTTGAGGATCAAATCTCCATCTTTTGGGTTGAGAGACAACCACTCAAGGCCATGCCGCCCCATGCCGCTGAAATATGTGCAACATAGATTGATTTACAAGGATGAACAATATCAGACATGATTAAAAATTCATTTTTCAGGGTACCCTTTTCAAGAAAAAACAAATATCATAAGATAGGTTGGCCAAGACCATAGATGCCTGCTTGGCTTATTTCAAATTGTGTAAGTGCTGCTTGGTACTCCCAGAGCGGCAACAACTAGTAAGCTCTGACTACACAGGCAACACACATTACCTATGCAGAGCCACAAAAGTGTAGCCACCCACAGTCAGACAGACAGTTTGGGAAACACATAACCGGTGTCTCACCACAAACACACACTTACAAACAACATACCCCGCCATTCACCGATCCTGTTTACTTGTGACCATCACCGCTCTACTGCAGTCAAGCCATCATTCCATAGATTCCTATGTAATAGCATGCTATTTTATGTGCTTTGTGAAGAGCCATTTCTTCTCTTCAAAGGAAGCTCTCAACTGAGTGTTTCCTCCACAAATACTCAATAATCAAGAAAGTGAAAAAGTGAAAGATGGATAAATTGACTGATAAAAGTCAAGTTAAAGCAAATGAGCTTCCTCAAAATCAAAATATTAAAAAAAGCTATGTTTTTATGTGAAAACGGCCACACTACACAGACAATCAAATCCTCTTTGACGTCAAGCTTGTTTGTGCAACAATGCCATCTACAGACCATCGATAATTTTTCAGTTTGCCCCACAAACCTCTCCAAGTCAACTTCCATTCCAATGACTTATTGTCAAGGATTGTCTTACATAACAATCGTTAACAAAGGATTCACTCTGCATTTGTTTGACGTAGAAGAGAAAACGGTGCAGTGCCTAGGGATAATTACAGTATTTAGCTAAATGAGTGGGTTCCTCCCACAAACTAGGTCAATGCGAACTCTAAAATGTCTATGATTTATGTTTATTTGTATTTATGAGTGTCATGTCCCTGTTTCTTTGTTCTTCCATTTTGATTGAGTTGCCATAGTCTCCTTGGGAAATGGTACCGTATGGAGCCTCCTGCATCTCACATGTTGTCAGTGACTACTGCATTGAAGACATCAGAAGACAATGGGCCTTTTCCCCTCTTGAACAGAATAACCGAGCAAACGTGTACCCGTGAACGCAATTGTTCATGTCCTAATTGTATATTTTATTTTGTGGCCTGTTTGCTCTAGAGTGGATAATTATTTGTGCGTTTAACATATTTGATGAATAGAACTGATGAGTGGGCGCGCTGGAAATTCATATCACTAACATGGGCAAATATGGTATGTTAGAATTATAAAGGAATGATACCTGTCAACTAATGACAGATCGGTGGTCGGGATTCGAATGTTACAGGCGCTCAAACCTTTATCACCAATAATATGTATGATTTAGTACATGTAGTATATGTACTGCTCCACATATGTAATATGTACTGCTCAAGTGTGGAAATCACAGTTCAAGGCTTAAATAAGAACGGGAGGAAGAGGAGGAACAAGTATTTATTTTTTATTGATGCACACCGTCATTGCGGGAATCGAACTCATGGTGCCTGGCGAGTGTACCCCTGCCTACACCGTCAGTGACCCCCGAGGTCAGGGAGGAAGTGAAATTGTTGCGTAAATATGGTTACGTCATCATTCAGCGACACGCCCAACAGCTGACATTTCAATGACAGTTTGCTTGCATTTTCTTTGCTGTGTTAGATCATTCGGATGGTAGAACTAGAAAATAGGGTAGCATGCAAAGAACCGTATACAGAGTTTGTAAAGGCTGGACAAACAGGAGCGTTCCATTGATTGCACAATGCAGCTCAAAAAGCAGAGGTAATACCATATTTAGAGTCAAGTGCTAAAATGCTAACCATGCTAAAACACAACAACTCAATGTACTGTAGCCTGATGTCTGTTTTTAATATAAATTGCTATTTTCAACGCAAGTGTAAGCGAAAGGTGTGTCGTGGGGAAAATATGTTTCCACCCGAGAACGAAGATAACCAATAGTTTTGGGTGGGACTGTGAGCATACCCTCGCCTTGAACTCTTGAGTATCGCAATGAATCTATATTCCTTCTTGAATCTTGTTGCAGCGTCCTTATGGAGCTCACGCGATTACAGCGTGGTGCCGACTCCACTTGACAGGGAAGAGAAGGCGATGCTTGACCGCATCTTACGTGTGGACCATGCAGGTGAATATGGTGCCAATCGCATCTACGCCGGCCAGATGGCAGTGTTGGGCAGGTCTAGTACTGGACCTCTCATCCAAGTAAGAAAAGAATCTGTTCTCGACCTCATGATACAATAAAGATGTGACTAAAGATGGAATACTATGAACATTCTATTTCACAATTTGTATGACTAAAATTGCCAATCAGTATTGTCATGCAAACAAAAATCACAGACACATGCTTGGAAAACATTACACGCTATGTTATGCATGCATGCAAAAATACATCCAGATGTCACAATCCAGATGTCACAAGATTATATCATATCTCAATATTATCATGATATGAACCTTGTGATATATTTATTGATATTGTATGTGTATACTGTGTAAAAACGCACAATGATTTTCCGAGTTTCTGTTTCTTACATTACAGGAAATGTGGGATCAAGAAAAAAAGCACCTTGACAAATTTAATGAAATACTTGCTGAGAGCAGAGTCCGGCCAACTGCACTGCTTCCACTTTGGAACATTGCTGGCTATTTATTAGGTTGGTACAAAATGTAAAAGTAAAACAGGAGGCAAAATAACATTTAACAAAAGTTTTCTTACATGTATGTAAAGTTATATGTGCTGTAATGTCTTCATTGTTGTGTTTCATCATATTTTATTCTAAAGGTGTTCTATAGTGCTCATCTTGTATTTGTCAAGTATGTGTAATTATGCTTGTAGTAAAGTTGTAATAATAGTCTTCTTAAATCTGAACTCTTCTATAGGGGCATCCACTGCAATGTTGGGTAAGGAGGTGGCCATGGCCTGCACTGTGGCAGTGGAGGAGAGCATCTCTGAGCACTACAACAGCCAGATAAGAACTCTGATGGAGAAGGATCCTGAGCGATATACTGAGCTATTAAAAGTGAGTGCTCTCTTATCATATGCCACTGTCTGTCACAGATATTCATTTATCCAGAGAACCCAGGCCACAGTTTTTTTTTAAATTTTATATTCCTTTCAAATTTACTGTTTTTTATTATATATAAAGTGCTAATGCTCTCGGTCATTCACCCTGCCACCAATTTAACATGTATAAAATTGAATAAAATAAAAATACTGTAAATACAGTTTGGCACAAACATATTTATTCCTTTATAAACATTGTTTATAGGTCTATGGTCTTTTTTTATTTTTAGCCAAAATGTTTGTCACATATGCCTTGCAATTCAGGTTGCGGTTTGAAATCCCAGCTCTGTCCTTCCTTTGTGGACTTTACATGTGCTTTCTCAGAACTTTAAGGTCAGATTGACTGGACTGTTTAATGAATTTAATTTCAATTCATTCAGTGTTTAATTTTTTTCACTGTGTAGGCATACGAAAGACGTTAGACAAAGGCATACATTTTTCCATATTGTAGTTTTTCCAACATTCTTAGGCCTTTTTTATGTCCTTGGCAGTTTGTTGAGATCATTTCAATTTGGCATTGTTGTTAAGAACACTCCTGTATGTGGTGTTTTTTTATTTAAATTTAGAAAAAAATGTTGATTTTCATTTTATATGGGCCTTAAAGTTCGTACCGTTATACTGTAGAGACAAGTTTTTAGTCCATTTGAACAGCAGGTGGCAGTACTATCTTCTCTGCCAGCTGTGCAAGTGTCTGGATTGAGGAATCGTGGCGGACAAACAGATCAATAACAGATGGGAAAAATGTTACAGCGTTTTAAAGAGCAGCAGTGGCAGGCCACAAGGAATAACTCAGATTAGCGATAGTTTCAAACAACATGATTTGCCCCTCCCTCTCCCATTAAGTTTTGTAATACTTCTTATTTCTGTAATTGTTACCAGACTAAAATACAAAAATGACCAAACTATGTCTTCAACCACAGAAACTGTAAATATTTAGTATTTAATGCCCTCCTCGTGTTTTATCTTAAGTAGTAATGTAGGCATGTTCAAAAGCATTCTCAATTGACCCTTGTTCCTCCGCAGTAGTCATATCTTGTCAAGTCGCTCGCCTGTTGTGTGTCCAGGAAGTGTTCAAACAGGAGAAGCTGGGTCATATTGCTTGTGTGTCCTTAAAACGTTGGGATGACATGTGTCAAGCAACCATCATGGTTTTGGTCAAATTTTCACTCGCTCATATTCAATGGTGAAGTCAAAATTCATCCACGTTGGAGATTCTACTAACGCTGGGACTTTTGCAGATTTTTTTTGTCTCCTGATGAGGTTCCTTATGTTTATTTAGATTATAAAAGAGTTCCGAGATGATGAGATGGAGCATCACGATCTAGGACTGGAACATGATGCTGAATCAGTAAGTATGTTGGAACAGTAATGGCAGTGCATGTAAAAAACAGTGAATGTAAAAAAAAAAAAAAAATCTATAAACTCCTGTTGAAATTTTTTGTGATCTAAAAAAAAAAATCACACCAAGATAAACCATTTAAAAACGTTTATCATCATGAAATGTATCTGTATGTACAACTCCGTTATAAAAATCATATATAGAAATAAATTAAACCTTTTACAGAGAGGAAATGTACAAAATAAACAACTGAGATGTAGTTGCATAAGTGGACACACCCTCTTATAACTGGCGATGTGTGTGTGTTCAGAATTAAACAATCACGTTCGAACTCATGTTAAATAGGAGTAAGCACATACATGCCACCATCTGAAGTGCTTCTGATTAAAATTCAGCTATTCCAGTAAGGGTTTACTGGCATTTCTTTGCATTCACATCTTATAGCAGAAACCAGCTGAGCTTTTTTTGCAAAAACACACTTGAACTCATCCACATGTATGTTGGAAAATTTGCTATTATTTGATGAAAACCAAGGTTGGCATGAAGCCAAGGTGTAACTTTTTAGCCCCAATTCTTGGAGATTCGGTACGGTCCAAATACAACACCGCTCATAACCAAAAGACCTCCAACAGTGAAATGATCATGCTTTGGGACAACTTTCATCAGCTGGAACTTGGGGCTCGGTCAAAATTAAAATTTCAACTGTTTTAAATACCGGTCAGTGGTGAGACAATCTTGTAGGAGCTTCAATGTGTTCAAATATTGATGAGGTACAGTTTTAGATTCTGACCTCAAATGGCTGAATGCTTCAATCAAAGTCAAAGGTGCTGTAACAAAGTATTAGTTTGAGGTTGTGCGTACTTGCCATTGTATATTTGTTCTTTTTCTTAAAAGATATTTGTTTCAAATGAGTTATAATTCAAAAGATGAGTTTTGAAGTTACTAATTAATTTCTTTCCATCACAAAAAGTAAAAAGAGTTTATTTTGTTGAACATTGAAACAAAATCTGCCAATAGGTAAATCCATGGATGTCCACTCATAATTGATTTTCATGGGCTTCTGAATTTGGTGGTATTGGTCATTTGGTCATCACTATCCTTTTTGTTTTAGGTACCGGGATACTGGCTACTTAAAAATGTCATCCAGCTCGGGTGCAAAGGTGCAATTTATGCTTCTCAACGTGTGTAACTTTGTATGAAAAAAAAAAAAGTAATAAAATGAATTAATACTTGGACATTTTTTTGCAGTTATTATGCACATCTTGGGATTTCCTGCATTTCTGAATGGGTCATAAAATGTGATCTGATCTTCACATTAATCACAAAAATAAACACAGTTTTCTTAAATCGATACTACACAATCAATTTCATTGTTTTTACTGAACATAACTTGTAAAACACGTTATGGAAAAGGTATGTGAACCAATGGTATGAATAACCTTAACTAAACATTTCATGTAGTTGCAGATCAGACCAGCATAATAAACGGAAGGAATTTCAGAACATTCCTCATGATAAAACTCTTTCAGTTCAGCAATATTCTTGGGGTGTCTGGTGTGAATTGCCCTTTTGAGGTCAAACACAAGCAGCCCAATCGGATTGGGGTCACGACTCCAACTGGGCCTATTTTCAAGTTGTTGGTTTATTGTGATGACCAGTCAAACATGAACATTTTCAGGCCCAACCGTCTTGCATTCCATTGGCTTTACTTTTCTTGGTTATGTTCGTGCCATGGTACAATTTGCTGCTAGCTTTTATATACTAGGTCAAATAGCATGCAAAGTTAGAATGATTGAATGCTCACCTCTCCTTTTAGGTCCTTGATTTGTTTACAGCACGTGTTTATTCTCAACAGTCTTCATCTCAGAGCTGAGTTGTAGTCCCAGTTTGCAGCCTTTGATCTATTTTCTCGTGCATGAGTTCAGAGCAGTTATTTTAGCAGAGGTGGATTGCACATCAGATTTGACCTTGAGGGTCACCAGGTCACATGACCCCCATTTCCTAAAAAAAAACACTTCTTTACTGTCCAGCCTTTTATGCAACACAAACAATGGCAAGCTTGTTCTGATGACTAATGTGAATGGTTGAAATACGCAACAGAAGAGGATTTTCCATTTGGTTAAATGGAATACCAGAGCTGGAATCATCTGAAGGCAGTTCATCAATTCATCTTCCTGAAGGAGAGGAAGGTCAATTCCTGAATGAACTGAATTCATCACCATACAGACTCGTATAGCAATAATAATAATAATGATAATGAGATTTTTTCTACATTCTAAAAGCCCTGATTGGTTTGATATGTCCTTGTAAAATTGTACAATGATTTGAGGTATTATCTTTGACCATCATTCATAGTGCTCAGTTTTACACAAGAGGCACTTGCTTAAACAAGGAAGTGTTGCATGTGTTGCACTGCCAAATAAAATCACTTAGTAGAAGTCATTTGTGAATGAATCCAGATCAACATTATTCTGCCTTTCATCCTGAGTTTGTGTGTGAATTGTCAGCATTCCTGTATTACCTTTCCTTCAAAGGAATCTTCGGATTTTGCCAACAGGGAATTAGAAAATGCAATAAAACGTAACTAAACTGGGACAGTCTAGGACATCCCGAGTAACTGTCATTGTAAATTTTCTGCCGGCCGCAGTAGTTGTAAATTTTTTGGGATACAGGTCGTAATGCCCTTTGGGTTCAGCCTCTGCCAAATGTTCAGTGGCTTGTATGTGGTTTGTGGTAACTAATACCCCACATTAGTTCTCTGAAGCGGTGATTTATGTGTTATGCATTGTTTTGCATGTCTGACAACTTTCATTCTTTATGAATTGAAGTTTTATACAGGCCATACTGGCCCTTTAAAAATGATGGATTATTTTATGACTTTATTGTCCCGTATTTTCTTTGTTTTATGTGTATTCAGAACTAGAACAAATTCCTTACCGAGTAAAAGCAGACTTTTTATTACATTTTACACACAATTGTAGCTGGAACGAAAATCAAAGCATGTTGCAGTGCAAACTATGACTCTAGTATTAAACACATGATGCTTATCTGATCATGGAAATCAAAACTGAGAAATTGTATCTTTGGGAAGACACTTTATATACAGTTCTTGTATTGGATATAGCATTAAAGATTTCTGTATTTCAAACATGCACTTTTATAAAATATATGTATTTTTACTTCAGATATCCAAATATTGCCATTAGTCAAACAACATAGACAGACACTTAAGACAGACATAGGCTTAGAAAACAGCACAATCCATCAGGCAACTTTATAAATAGTAAACAGTAGACATTCTGCTGTCCTATTTGGCATGCCTGGAGCGCACATACCTGGTGCATGATGTCACTGGATGCTTTAGTTCAAGCATTCTAACAGTGATGTAACGGCATTATCTGTTTGTGACCGGAAATAAATATGAACAGAGTTTGAGTCAATTATTGAATATTAATGATATTACAATTACAAAAAAAAAAAAAAAAGTGAAAATCGCATTTAGCAGCATTTAAGTGTTGCTGCAGGTCGGGTCTGCAATACAGTGTTCAAAGAATGTGAAAGACCTTTTGTGATCAGCACGGTGTAATGTCTGGTACGGCTTTTACTGTCAAATATTTGTTGCATCGATTATTCTATCGATTATTTCACCGATGATTCAAATCGGATGAAATTTTTGTATTACAAAACCATTTCCCTATTTACTGTTGTTTATTTGGTATTATTTATTGATCAAAACAAAGAAATAACAATTGAACAATAAAAGAGGGACACATCTTGTACTTAACAAACTTTTTGAAACTGATTCAGTTACTGCTGTGGTTAATTTCTGAAAAAAGAGCAACTTTTTTGATCCAACAGAATATATAATGTTTGTTTTCATTTATGACTGCAAACATTTATGAATACTCTGGAGAAGCCGACAATATGGGATTTGGACAATTCTAAGGCAATTAGAATTACTCGATTACTTTTCGGTTAATCGATTAATTTTGACAGCTCTAATGTCTAATGAATTACATTTATGTATTAATGATGGACAAAGTCAACTATGGTGACTACCAGGCCATTTTGTGGTTTCACGTGGTATACTCACCCTTCTAACACTTCAAACGGATCACTGGAGCACATTTTGTCTACCTGTCAGAATAGTGGCTGGCTCCAGATACATCAGATTGCAGGCTGGGATTATAGCCCTCCAGACACCATGTAAATTGAGGAATTTGTGGAATGAGTTGAACAACATGCCATTTTTCACAATTTGTGGGACATAAGACTGGCTACTGTACCATTATCATTTACAAAACTCCACATAATGATTTTGTGAGGACATAGCAAAAAATAAATCAGAGGTTGTCTTAGTCCAGAAGCCCAAAGCACATTTTCCTTTCAGCAGTACTTTTTCATTCATTCTGTGACAAATTTGCCATCTTGATGTCATGTGTGCTTTACATGATATATGCCTTTTGTCTTTCGATTAATTGTAAGTGTAGCATTTATACCTTCATGTTTTTATTTTGGGTCAATTTGTTCCAAGTGTTTGAAATTCTTCCTTTTTTTTTTTTTTCCACTGAACTAGTCGCTATAAACCTCCTCCTCTCCCGTCATGGCCATACCTCAAGGTGACAACACCTGTTTTTATAGAAATGTTGTTTTTCTTTTACCCCAATTCTCCTGAAACCATCTCACTCTCCCTAAATGACTTGAACCAGCCATGCAGGTTAAATAAATAAAAGTTTGCATTAATATAGTAGATAGATGTGTGATTTGCTGCTCACTGTTATTTACAAGCAAGCCAAACTGCATTTTCTTAAAACTTGGCAAGAATATATATTTTGCTCTGGTTAGAAAGAAAAATGACGCTACGCAGTCCAGCAAGAAAAACTTAATAGCAGCAATGCCATCTCTCGGTTTGCGATATTCGGTTGATCTGCTGACAGATTTTCAGCAGCCTCTTTTTTTTTTTTGCTACTTGGGGTATCTGGTAAACCGATTTTTGCACTGATTTATTGGAAGATGGTCTAGACAACTGAAGGAATGAAGAATTGTTCAGCTTCGGGGATCAAATTCAGTATACTGATGTCTTTAGGGTCCATTTTACTGCATTTAGGTGATATGATCTCACACACATATTTTATGAGCTCTGTTTTCTTTCTGGCCATAGTTTAAAATAGCATGAATGCTTGAAAATAAGTCAAGAATTCTTTTTTTTTTTTCCCCCGTCAAAGTAAAAGACTTGGTCAACTATTCTGTCTTGTTTGTGCTATATTTTTTTTGGTAATTGTAATGATTTTGATGATTTAAAAACATAATGACCAGTTACAATTTGAATGTTTGCCAATGATTTTTGTTTGTGCAAGCTTGAATTACATTAAAACGTTACGGAATTTTAATGTGTGATCATTCTAAACCTTTAAAGGGGGGTGTAGGTGTTTTTTGTAATATGTTTATTCATTTTTGTGTCTCGCTCATTCATCCTCCAAACATCCTACGTTCCCTTTAGCCCTAAAGAGCCACACAGCCTTTGTATACTTGGCCTTTCACGCATCCATCATTTGGTGTGATTGGCATGTTAGGATGGTGTGCATTTCATTGATGAGAATTTCAGAACCCCAAGGCTCGTGATCAGCACTATGTCACCGCTGAGTCATCCCATGGGTAAAGCAGAGGATCAGTTTCAAACAGTCTGTCTGTCTTCATCAAACGCACTCTTCCAAAAGTCTGCAGGCACCAGACTGACCTGAGTCGAAACACAGCCACAGGTAAAACCCTTATGACACCATGCTTAAAATGTCTCAATCAAAAGCAAGGACCGACTACTAATTTTACAGTGCACATGTCTCAGATCAAATTTGAGTTTCCATTTCGAATTCTAAATGGAGAGAATTCAGTACAACTGCTGAGCGCTGACCATCCACAACTTATTAAAAAGGAATCCAAACAAGAACTGTATCAGAATCAAAAAATGACCAAATAATCATTATTAAAATATAATTTCATTAGAATCATTTAATATTTGTAAAAGGTTGGATGGCCGATTTTATAGCATTATTTAAGAAATGTTTTTCATACTACTGTTTGTTTCTAATAGTTTGCCCTTTTCATATATCAAAGTAACTAAAATATAAGAAACAACTATCAAGATGTAATGCATCACTTGCAAGTGAACTTGGACCAAATTACAAACTTCATAAAGGCTGACTTTTCCAAAACTATTCTTGTAAGAGTCCTCAGATTTTGCAACTGTTGGTCGGTCGTATATTCAGCAACAGAGAAATGTAATTTTAGTTTGCATCATTTCAGCTTTTAGCTAATCATAACAAAATCAAATAAGCAATACATTAAATTATTAAATTAATATTTCTTTTCTAAATAAAATTTCAATTATGAAAATAAAAAAACCTATTTTATTTTTGAAGGATTGCGTGTTGCTGTAGTTTTGTGATTTGACAATGGTTATCTGTTAAAAAGGAGAAATGATGTCCAGCGTCGATCGAGGCAATCAAAAGAGTGTGAGGGGAGCGGGATGGAAAAAAAAGGACATGGGGGGCAGGTGGGGAAGCATGTTCTTGAGCTGTGCTCAGATGGCAAAGTGCTTTGCTGCCGAATGTGTGCAAAGAAATATGTTAAGGATATCTTTTTCTCCTCACCACTGGTCATCCAGTACCTCCCCTCGATGTGTGTCGTCACTTAAGAGCTTCAGGAGAAAATGGGAGGAACTCTGATCCATATGGTGGCACTATAAAGCCCCGTGATGATTTCCAGGCTTCATCAAAACATGGTCGAATCTTCATTACCACTCAAGACCGGCTTCATCTTTTTACACCTGCTCCCACTGCTTTCATCATCAGGCCAACGTCTGGGCAACTTCAGCAACTGCCATTGCTTATTTCTAAAATAGGTATGTCCACTTCTTATTTGAACAGTTTACAGCAGATTCTACCCTATAATTAACAAAGTAGTGAATTGACCTTTTATTCCAGTGTATCATCAGCAGATATGAAGATCCTTGGCCAGATTGCTTTCTTGCTTTTGCTGGGGGAGAGCTGGAGTAGGAATGCAAAAGTTCAATCCACCAAGAAATCTCCACATGGGAGCCAAGCAGGCAAGGGCATCCAGCCTTCACTTGAGGTTATTCTCTCTGCTGGGAACATTTCAAACAGTAGAGCTACCACCGGAGGTAACAGTGCACGTGACTCGACAAGGGATGCTGCCGAAGGAGCTCGAGTCGCTAAACAGCAGACCGATGAAATGAGGTTGCACTTTCTCAAGAACCCGCATGTGACATGTAATGATGGCTCACCAGCTGGGTGAGATGCTCACACAGACCTTTATTTCAATGTCATTTGATATATACAGTCGAGTGTAAATTGAATATTATTATGATATATTACAATGATAGTAAATGTAAAATTGCAAGATGCTGAATGAAGCTCATTCTTGTCGTTGTACAGGTTTTACCTAAAAGAGATCAGAGGAAGCCGCAGATGGCTGTTATTTCTGGAAGGTGAGCATTTTAAAAACACTCTGGTTAATTTGGTCCCCAAAAGGTCACGCCCCCTTTGGAATTTAGATGGGTATGTCATCTTTTTTGGTAGCTGTCAGCCTTCCGTGTATTTCAGATTGGAGATATGCATAGCTTCAACTATGTAGTCCACCTGATGAGTATTTTGTTAGTGGTCACTGAATACATTTAGAAAATGATGCAACAATAGAACAATCAAAACTAACAAAGGCCAAATATGGAAAACAGAATTCATGGCTGTATTAAATTAAAGAATACACACTTGAGTCAAGGCTGCAGGTGCATTGCTCTCCGAGACCTCTTGACCTCTTGCCTGTGATGGAGTTGGAGCAGTGATTTTCATTCTCTGCCCCGGATGTTTAATACTAGGTGGCTGGTGCTGCTACAGCAAAGAGACCTGTGATTCCAGGTACCAAAATATCCCTCGACTAATGAGCTCTGCGGGTTGGCCCCTGACAAAAACTGGTAAGTCAACTTAACGTCTGTGTGTTAAATGCTAAACAAAGAGCTTTGTTTAATTAGCCATTCCTTGATTTACAGGCCGTGGCATATTGTCATCCCAAGTAGCAGAGAATCCTTATTGGCACAACACTAACATTGTGTAAGAAGCTTAATAATGCTGTCTTTGGCTAGCTGTGGGATGAGGTACAGTGGGTTCATCAGCAAATGTGTCCTTTTTGTGTAGAGTCATCCCATATTGCTCCAGTGATGTTTGGAGTGGCACTGGGCCTGCTCCGGCCCCTCCTCCAAGCCAACGGCAAGCAAGAGAGAAAGAACGGAACAGAAATGCAAATGCAAGTGTGTCTCTGCAGAAAGCAAACTAGATATACTACTAGCATGCCTGTACCTTCTCCTGCCGTCACTGTCTGTATTTCCTACCAGCTGAGTATGCTTTCATGGGATCGCTCATCATCCGAGAGGTCATCAAAGACCTTATTCCCAAAGGAATCAAGCAGGCCAAGGTTGTTCTGTTGTCTGGCACAAGGTAAGCTCATTCACTGCTCAAGATGTAACGTGAACGTATTGGATCTTTTGAAAACCAATCCTTTTCTAGCCACTTATCGTCACATCTTGACAGCCAACTATGAACAGTGGCAATATGTTGCTTTAAGGATGCCCCCTAGCATTTAAAATAAGAATCCTTCCTTTGTTGGTCTGAATTGGATCAGTTGCAGCTGTCATTCACATTCATACGCCGTTCCCAACCCTCCGTGATCAGTCCAGAGTGTAGTTCGCCTTTCACAAGTCTTAAAGCAGAGGTAGCAGCCACTAACCCCGACAATAAATCGAATAAATCGTGCAAAAATGGATGGAGTCGGTATGTCCGTCTTTTAGCTTTGATACCACACAATTACTGTAGATGAGATCTTTTCTGCTACTTAGCAATAATTCAAATCTTCCTGCAGTGCTGGAGGTATAGGAGTCTTGCTGAATATCGAGAGAGTGGCCAGTTATTTGGAGCAACTTGGTGCAGAGGCACAAGTCCGAGGTCTGGTGGACTCTGGCTGGTTTCTCGAAAGTAAACACCAGAGATCGCCCAACTGTCCGGAAACAGTTACCTGTTCACCTGAAGATGCTATCAAGGTCGGCCTAAGGTAAAGTTATCCAAATTGTGAGCCTGGATTTCTTTCTCTGCAAAATGGTAATGCTTCTCATTCAAACTTTACAGACCTGTTTATCGCGTCGATAATTATTGTTGCGTGATTTCTCAGGTTGTGGAATGGTGTGGTGCCAGATAGGTGTCGTCGGCTCTATAAGAAAGGGGAGGAGTGGCAGTGCTTCTTTGGCCACAAGCTGTATTCCACCTTGACCTGTAAGCGGCCTTCAAAATCAGATTATTTGTATTGAATAACTCAGTTTCAATAGCAGATATGCCCTATTGATGATTTTATGCTTTGTAAAATGTGTCAATGCATTGCACAGACTGTGCTACCTATGTGTAGCAAATTCGACATATATTGTTTGAATAAAAATAATAATAACGACAAAAATAGCTTGTAAGAGTTCAATTTTGATATTGACACCTTTTAAAGACTTTCTTTATAACCAAAATCACTGAAGTTCTTGGATCTGTTGAATTGCATTTGTTGATTGCACAATAACTGGTGCTTTCTACTCTAGACTGGTGACAATAAAACATTGCAAACCACGGATTGGTTAGATTAGTAGACTTTTGAATTTTTGGTAGAATTTGGACATTAGTAAAATAAAACAATAAAACAAAACAAAATCTATGCAAAGAATAAAATGACCAACTTTTTTCAGGATATTTGAGATATTAGGTTTCTCAGTCCAAACACTTTGAAAGACATTCTACAGAAAGACCAATGGTAAGCTCCATGACAGAAAGCAAAGGTGATACTTGTCATATCCATCCTGATTGCTCAAGACTCCTCAATTCTTTTCAGCTCAGTGATGTCATTTCTCATCATCATAAATTCAAGTTATAGTGACCGTACCCCTCCTTTTCTCTGCAGCCCCTCTGTTTGTCGTGCAGTGGTTGTTTGACGAAGAACAGCTTAGGGTTGAGAACATCTACATTGGAGGACAGCACATGAGCAATGAACAGTGGCTGTACATCCAGAACCTTGGCAAAGAGTTGAAGAACTCTTTGAGAGATGTCACGTATGTTGTCAAGAAATAATTCACTGGAGTATAATATGATTTAGTAACGACGTGCCCTTGTTTTGTCTGATTCTTTAGAGCAGTATTTGCGCCCTCCTGCCTCTCCCATACAGTGATTACTAAAAGGTATGATTGAAAATATGGTGATTACACACGATACATTTTTAAAAGTTTGTTGTATCTAAAGAGTATTTATTCCTAAGCACCAGAGATGTTTTTCATGATACCTCACAATTTGTTACGACTTGCTTTTGTTTTTATTTGTATCCATTTATTTGTTGTACCACTTGTTCACTCAGCAACTGGATGACTTTCCAAGTTCGAGGCACTTCTCTGCCACGGGCCCTGCATTGCTGGGACAGGAGCTTGGAAGCTACTCGGAACAACAGAACTCCAACTAAAGGATGCCCGTTCCACCTGGTGGATGGTTGCCATTGGCCTCAATGTAACCCCACCTGCCCGACCCTGGTGGACCAGGCAACTCAACAAGAGCTCACCCTGCTTCAGATGCTGGCCGCCATGGGTTTGGATCTCCGGAAGTTAGGCTTGAATCCGAAAAAAGACACAAATTCACTTGCAAGCGTGGGCAGCAATGGTGGCTAACGTATTGTAAGTGCAGAAGAGAGACCAGTCAGGTGTTGACTTTTTATGTAAGCATCAACTAGAAAAGAAACATCGGTCCATGTGTCGAGCTTGAAACCCAATGGTCAAGTCTTTTTTTTCTTTATGGTTTGCATTTGTGCTTCAAGTTCTCGCTATTGGTAGACAAAACAACACATTGAATCTTGAACTGAGCAAAGTGGAACTGTTAATTTTTTAGACAACTTGAAAATCGTATAAAATGTCAGGCTCACTTCAACATCAGTTCATGTTTTATCGTGGATAGCAACTTTTTTTTTCAACTTTTTTCCATTAGTTCCATATATATTTATTTGTATGATTTCTACCTGGTCATTAGTCAATTTAGTTGTGGATTTAACTCATTTTGATCAGCTTTTTTAATGTATGGACATCAAATTGCTACCTGCTCTGCCTAACTCTGAACTCTACACATCCAGCTCAACACACTGACTATTTTTTGTGACCTACCTATCCATAGCCCACGAGGCAACCTGAGCAATCATATTTATACGTATATTTTACTGCATGTTAAAGTAATCTCTGTCCTACATTTGTTGACTTTGATATATATCACAAGTGTATTATGATTCAGTCAGATTTATGCCAAATAAAAATTCCATTATACAAAAAAAATCCTTGTTTAAAAAAAACTGTCAATGATCACATAACAATAATAATAATATTGTTATTCTTATTTTTCTTACTACATTCTGTGTTGCATGTAATATGCAACCATTCATCTCGGTAGTCAGCAAATAAACAGATAAATATCAATTCATTCTCATGTTCACACCATCACTGACCCTAAAATGCAAAATGTTAATAATTTGAATAATCATAATCTGAAATGGTTTGAAAGTGACGAATATTGTTACGTTTTGTAGGCTGTGTAATTATTCCTCCTCACCACTGAAAGGCGCTAATTGAAATCGGGCATTTGTATTTCTCGGCACTCGGGAATTAAATCAAAATTACAAAATGAGAACCAATTCCTGTGAATTGACTAAATATTGTGTTTATTTAATTACACGGTGCCAGAGTAGCTGTCGAGAACATAAAACGAGGATTTTGTGAAATTTTAAAGACGTTTGCATATTTCCCATAATGCACTACAACTGCTTTCTACTTCCTCTTTCCGCCATATTGCAAAGCCGGTGAGAAGTCTTTTAATATTGTTACAGACAATCCAGTCTAAATCTACTTCATCTTATGATTAATACTTCCATTTTGATAATATCCTAAAAGCGTATTCATGGTGTGACTATTTAAAGTGGTTATCGTCATATTCTAGGACTTTACGGCATCATTTTAGCGACTTTTTCTGTATGCCATCCGTTCTCCTCCGGCCGAGCAGTGCTTGCCTGTAAGGCGCCTTAGAGATGGCTAACTGTTTTGCAATGCAGATAACATTTTTAGTGAACAGGACGGCGATTCATAAGCAAGTAATACACTAAATTGAGCGGCTTCTCTGTAATAATACGGCGCCTCTTAGCCTATAGCAAAGCACAGTGAGCTTGTCAACCTCTACAAGACATTGGGTCTGAGCCGTATCGGGCTATCGTGGGCTTTCCGGACAAAAGTGTAAAGCGTGCGTAAATACCGTAGAAGTGAAATTGCAACGAGCCGCGGATCCAGATTATTTGCGTGTGTATTAATTTTTCCATTACTCTGTGAATTTTGTCGTGGACGTTCTGTCAAACGCGTTGTCGCCTAACCATTACAGATGCTTTGTTAAAATTACCCACCCTGTTCACCTCAATTGTCTTGTTTATCACAAGTGTTGGACAAATTGGTGGATCTTAGTGTGTGAGCTGTAAAAATACCGTAAAGTATCAAATGAGTGAGGTCTTCTGCATATGAAAGTGAATGTAAAGTTTTTTTGTTTTCTATAGGCATCATGGTGCGCATGAACGTTCTGGCAGATGCACTGAAGTGCATTAACAATGCTGAGAAGCGTGGGAAGCGACAGGTCCTCATCAGGCCATGTTCCAAGGTCATCGTACGCTTCCTAACTGTTATGATGAAGCACGGTAGGTGTTCATTACCTTTGTGGTTTTGCATACATGGTTTAGTTCTCTGGCCGAAAGTTTGCCAGGCAGATGTTCTCTAACTAGATTTTTCATGTTGAAATTTGTCCCAGGTTACATTGGCGAGTTTGAGATCATTGATGACCACAGAGCCGGGAAAATAGTCGTCAATCTCACAGGAAGGTTGAACAAGGTAAAGTTTGTATTTAGCACTGTAGTTATTTGGTCAAATGATTTTTAATTTACAGTCCAATGTTTATGTTTTGATGTTTGTGTCTCTTGCAGTGTGGTGTGATCAGTCCACGTTTTGATCTCCAGCTCAAGGATCTGGAGAAGTGGCAGAACAATCTTTTGCCCTCAAGACAGTTTGGGTGAGAATCGATATACTCACTAGACTACTTATCACGTGTGGAATGGTACAGCGGTCCGATCATTGGGTGTCAGATGTCAGAATTCTCTAGTTCGTCAATTGTCATTCACTTTATGGTTCCACCCTGTTGTTCTAGATAGCGGTCAACCATGTCCAGACTGCATGCTGTATCAAAAGGAGAACATGTTTGTAGGACAAAGCTAAGCCATCTTTTACTGACAGTGATCACATGAGTTGTTATTTGCTACACTGTCAGCTTTTTCAAGCCCCTTAACGACATCAGAATTTGACTTGGTTGCAGAATAGAGGCATCAAAACCTGGCTGGGTTGGAATGGTGTCTTTTGGCTCTATAGTGTTATCTCCTCGAAGCTGTTGCTTACTCGTGTTTAGCAATGTCAACAGTGATGGACCGTGTAATGGCTTGAGCCTTAAGGATGTGCAAATATGTTCATCAGTTGCTTGCTAATCTTTTGCTTTGGTGGTGTTGAGAGTTTTCTGTGGTTTTGGCTAATATGTTATGTTAGTCGTACTATTAATGTACACGCAAGTCTTTGTCCCGTCTGTAGGTTTCTCGCCATTTTCTTTTGTAAACATAGCGATTAGCTGGTGAGTTCTCTCTTTTTTTTAAGTTGCTTTCTGCAATTGTCGTGCTTGTCTCTGTGCAGTTTGTGAACAGCCTCATGTGTTTTGCATACAGATGGAAATTTATGTTCGTAAATAACCCTCAATTTGGCTCCAGAGAGGGAAAGTGCTATTGGGAAGCCCATATTTTGTTTGTTTCTTCTGAGGAGCTATTAACGCTCCCGTTATAGTGGCGTGGGGTGGGGTGGGGGTCAGTCACGTCTGGTGCCTGTAACTGCACAGTATGGCCAAGAAGGGTTCTCTCCAGAAGCCTCACTGCATAAAATGCTCACCCTTGATGGACAGGGCCCCATCATTCACTGGTCCGTGAATGCTCGAGCTTGAACAGGAAAGGCCGAGCAATTCTGTCTCCTTTTTTATTTATTTTTTCCCCATGAAAAACTCATTTTGGTTTGAAAAAAAAAAAGTGTACAGTTGCGGAACTTGTGCATTGCCGTTTGCATTTTCCCCCTTAAACAAATTGAAAACGCAAAGCTACAACTCGACGTACATGTGACAAATTGTCGAGCTGCCACTGTCGGTAAATTGCCCCTCAAATGAAGCCAATAATTAGTCCGAACGTTTTAGCCCCTGCTCTATGTTGTGATGTTTGAGGAGTCTGAAATTCCACTGGTGTGTATGAGCATGGAAACAACTGTGTTGCCTATACTGCATTTGTATTTGCTGTCTTAGTTAAAGAGACAAATTGTAAATGTTTGGCCTTTCTTTTCAGATACATTGTACTGACCACCTCAGCTGGCATCATGGACCATGAAGAGGCCAGACGGAAACACACAGGAGGCAAAATCCTTGGATTCTTTTTCTAAAATGTTAACTCGAAATAAAATCAACCAGGGAAAAAGTTCTTGACCCTCTTGACTTCTTTCGCTTTACTTGTGAACAGTCTTAATCTGATGTGATTTTTTTTTTTGTGTAGAAAGACTTGGGTTTCATTCTATAGTTTTGAGATTTAATTGAAGAATTAGACTGTTTGCTGACCTACTGCAATTTCTCGAATAAGTATTTGATATGCACCCTAAAATTGACCTTTAAAAGGTGATTTTCTTGATTAATGTTTTGCAATCTCTGATTTTATGGTATTCACGTGAATAAATTAGCTGCACACCAGTTGAATATATTGAGATTCCCAATTGCTCATGTCAAAATCACATGCAATGCAATTTATGGTGGAACGTCAAAGCCCACGTTGAAAATACAGTTGCAACATTTGACCAATCGAGTGAAAGGAAAGTTTTTTTTTTTTTTTCCATTTGCTTTAAACAAAGTGTTAATTGGGGAACCATGCTCATTTGAATTTGGTCAGCCCAGAAAGAGGTGTTGGAAGCTCGGTTTTCGGAACCATCACTTCAATGTGTACGTTACTTGTGCATTTAGTTGTACCCCAAATGACCTTGCAATGTTCAGCTTGTGCAAAGCCACAAATGCAGTGAGCATTTCAAGAGTCCCCTGTGTATTTTGTCCTGTCTCCAAAATGCCTCGTTATTTGTAAGCTGACCTCATAGGAGAGTTGAGGCTCCTAATGGAACATCGCTGTCTAAAATGCTCCTTGTGGACTTCAAATACAAAGACACACTGCAACACATCACCACAGACTTATTAATACTGCTGCTGTTTTGGAGCTGGCCTGCAAATGAGACAAAAAGGAACATTTCATTTAGTTTGCCTAAATTAGCATTTTCTGGAAGCCAAGTCTTTTTACACCTTGTAATATTGCAAGACAACATTGCACATCCTGGAAAGTTCCACCACATGTCCGATGGGTCTCGATGTCCCCAAAGTCCTTAAAACGCAGGCAAGGTTTTGCTGGACTGGAGATAGCCATAGTATTCCTAGAAACCTGGCATTTAGGTGAGAAGGACAAAGCAGATCGGATTGAATAAATAAAGCCATCCACTGAGGTTGACGTTAGACTGGATTTCTCATAAAGGCCACACGGTGGCAGTAGCGACGCGTTTGAACACGGACAACGGATGCTGCATCAGGCTGCTCGGCAAGCAGCAGAACTGATTGATTTAGAGAGAGAACTAAATTAAAATCGCAGTCCAGGTCTGAAACCTGAATGTAGTTAAAACGATTTTTTAAACTGTTTTCCATCTTCTGATAAAAAAAAAAAATCACTAGAGGAGGAAAGTCGTAGACAAACAGAAAAGGGATTTGAGGCAACTCAGTTTATGTTTGAATTATGCTTAACATGCAGTGCACGAATGCATAAAATAATCTTACTGTGGCAGGATCCTTGCAAAAGTTATTTCTTGCAATGTGCCTTAAAGCTTGCTTAGTGTTTGTAAATGGAGAGCATTTAATCATTGTTCAATGACACTGAAGTTGTGACCAACAAAAATGACATAAGCTTTATGTTTTTCAGTTCTAACACCAATAGAAGATGTCTATCGAACTTTGAAAGAAAAGAATATGCTCCTCTTTGAGGCTGTAACTGAATGAAGCATATCAATTTATGCTTAATGAGTTAAATGAGTTTATGGTCACAGCCGGGAGAAACAAAAACAAACACCATAGTTGTGTTATTTGGGGGTTAGAAATCGGAAAGTTAGTGTATTGCGATTTTGAAAATGAAACATCTTGCCTTCATCATCTTAAAAAAATGTGAATTTGAGAAAACTAACTTTCTTATTTCCTGAGCCAAGTGATGTCTTGGGGATTATGTCAATTGTGACTCATCTCAATCCTTTAACTGTAATTGCTAAGAATATTCTAAATATTTTGCGTAGTTTAGCTTTTTGACTAATTTAACGAATAAAAATCGTCACCTGTCATTTGCACTTCAACTTTACTGCATCCTTAGCTGACACTGTTAGAGCAATTACAACTGGCAAGGGCATCCGGTTATACACATTTGCTGTCAATTTGGAAAAAGGTGGAAACCTTTGATGGTTTGAGTTTATTAAAAAGTGTGAATCATCAACTGAATCATGTCTGCATGTGCACAGTCAGAGGAAGCAATAAATCCATTGCATGAGAAGGCAGGGAGTGTAAACTACAAATATCCATGATATATTTAACAATTTTACTGTTTTTTTTTTTTTATTATTAAACCTGTGAATTGGGATTAAAACAACAAGAAAAAAAGACATTTTATGCCCTTGTTTTTATTCAAGGAGTCACACACTTATGATGAAAAAAAAGAGACCTTCCCCAAATTGTTCTCACTAAAATGGAAGAACAGGAATGTCCAAGAATTAAGCAGGTGGAAGTTGTCTAATTTCATCTCAATCCTTTTCTTCCATATATCGAGTAAATGACAAAAGCAACAATCTGATCTCCCAGATAGATATCAGATGTTTCAAGGTAAAATCAAGCCTCACACACTGCCGTGCTGATAAACCCATCCCTTCTTCACGTGCTCCCTCTGTCTGCCTAATTTAACAGGTTGATCCAGGGTTGTGGGAGGTTCAGCCGTCGGTGCGATATGATGAATGGGATAGTTAGGAGCCAGTGAATTTATAGCTGCGAACGCACTCATCCATCGTCGTACGCATCCCGTAGCTGTCCTCAAGGGCGTCATCCTCCTCCAGAGTCTCATCTTAGGTGACTAACCTGCTGATGCTTCTTCTGCCGCCCGTGGTAGCAATGCCATGCCGCAAATGTCCTCATTGCATGTCAAGTAACGGTCAATTAACAAGCAATGAGCAAAGGCAGTTAATGTACACATAATACAGAGAGGCCATCGGGTGCCAGCGAGAGTTTATTAATCAGGCTTCTCATTTGTTCGCTATAGATCACCTCAAACATAAATTACAGTCTGGCCGTCTCTGTGGACGAGGTCGGCTGTTAAAGTGTCGATCACAGGTTAAGAGATGCTAAATGATGAATGTTCATTGACGTTGAATAGGAAATGCTGGCATGCTGTAGCTCATACAATGGGGAGAAAAGTAGTCAAGGACAGCAAGGTGCTGGTCCAAAAATGGCAGCACCTCATCCAATTTATACATGGTAGATATTTGAAATGGATCCTCATCCTTTCTCTCCTCTGATTGGTTGAAAACTGATCCATCTTGACTTTTGTGCTGGCTTTATTATCATCTTAACTAGATTTCCTAAATTGACTCTCTTGGGCCGTGGGACAGATATGGGGTTAGTCAAGAGGTTTTATTCTAAACAGCCAGTATGTAAAAGTAACTAACGTGACTTCATTTTCAAATTTAGACTGGCGTGGGTTAAAGTTGGCTTCCAGTGTTTAAATCAAACAGAAAGCAACAATTAAGCTAAGCCATTGACGGGAAGTCTTTACAATTGCGTGGAAAGGGTGTAGAGTACATTTAAAATAATGTAACATAAAACTGAGTAGAGAAACCACTCTCATCAGGCTTGTTTGCACATTATTGAGACATTTCTGCCAACTCGGCGAATTCTGTTCACTGCATGCTCAGCTCAACATGGTGGCTGCGTCACAGGAGGTCATTCCTACATGGCTCAGTAAATATTGTGTAAAAAAAAAAAAATGCTACATTTTTCAATGAATGATACAATTGTTAAGTGGAAAGGGTCATTTATTGCATGATTGCTCGCTATAGAAAAATTAATCTGACTCATTATTTAATATTTACACTGTATTGACAATATCAACAGAGGATGATTTCGGAAATGCCAGTCTGATCAGATACAATGTCAATCCAAAGTGTTTGTAATCTTATGTTAATGTTTTTGTGTTCTATTCAAGTGTGTCTGTTTTTCTAGAGAGATCACAGCTGTTGGAATGTGGCTCATGGCATTGAGGAGATGTAAGGGCGGTTGCGGGTTCTTGAAGATGTCTGAGGTCAGAACGTGTTGACAGCTTCCTGAGGCTGATGAGAAAAATAAAGATGCCGTGCCTCAGAACATTTTGTATTTGTCCGTAAATAACACTCTCAAAGGGTTTGTTGGAGGATAGAGGTGTTTGATGGAAGATCCGTCTGTCAGAATCGAATTTGCAAATGTGTGCGAACAGAGCACGATAACGTGTCATCCAAAGCGCACCGCTGTGAACAACAATGGCTCCAAATCTACGATGACTGTGATGAAAGACCACATTTAATTCAAACTCTCACCTCCCAGCTTTTATGTCTCCGTGGAGGCAATCATTATTTCGCTCCGTTCGGTCATCTATCCACCATCAGCATCGTTTGGCCTCATCCTTTATAGCTTGCAGGTGCAAAGGTCAAAGAAGCTGCCATCCAGACAGCTATCCTATCCTGTAGGTTCCTCCTTCTTCACTTGGCAGGCGCCATATTGATTTGATTAGTTGCTAATTAAAACTTGGCAGGCTGGGTTGGGTGCAAAGGAGATCGCTCAATTAGCAGGGTGTCAGAGAATCTAATCTGGCCCGTCTTCTAACCCCCCCCCCCCCTCTCTCTCATCGCCTTCCTGCTCTATCACACATCTCCATGCTGTTTAATGAGTCTAAAAGATGAAAGAAGTGGGAGGGAGGCTAGGACACAGAACATTCTCCAGGAGCTGAAAGCATTCAGCCCTGTAATCCTTTAACTAATCTTTGCTTAAAGATGCGGTTTGTACGTTGTAAAGAAAAACAGCAGCTTCCAGCGGACGTTTGTTTGGGCACATTGGCTCTATGCGCCTTGATGCTTGCACCATTCTCTTCTTCTGGCAGAACAACCGGCTAACACATGGGCTGTTCCAGCTTTAGAGGTGTGCCTCTGGCAGCAGCAGTTATGAGCTTTATCATCCCCCTCTTTGTGTCTGGCAAGAAATTGCTTTTATTCTTGTTGTTTTCTTTTCTAAATAGAGGGGAACAGTGCTTTCTTATTAGTTTCCTACCATTTCCACTGAGCTGGCCAGCAGAGTACGTTTCACTTTCATTTGTGTTTCTCTCGCCCAAGGTTGTGTCGAGCAAAGTCTCTCAATTGTTGTCAACCGGATTTTTCATTCGGTACTTTTGCCAAGTCACTTCGGAACTAAAAATGATCTTTTGTTTAATAACCGTCCCTCAAAACACATGTACAGTAGGCCTATATTATATTTTACAAAGTTGTTTTGAATGAGTTTATATATATGTATATAAATATATACATATAATATATATTATATCTTATATATAATAATATATATATATATATATATATTATATACATATAATATATATTATATCTTATATATAATAATATATATATATATATATATATATATATATATATATATATATATATATATATATAATATATAATATATATATATATATATATATATATATATATACATAGACATATATATAACACACACTGGTGTTAATTATGCCGGTACTGCAAACAGTACTAATTATAATCATGAGAAAAAGGAAAAAGGTGGCAAGTGGAAAAGTGATGTAAAATCGTGACTTACAGCAGCAGGAGGTTCCTTCAGTTTTTTTTTTTTTTCTTCAATATAAATGATTATTTTTAGCAGCCCTGTCGGTTCACACATGAAGCCCAGCTTTTCAATCAGCCCCCCACCATCTAAACAGGAAAGGCATTGTCAAAACAGATTAGCGACTGTATGTGACTCTAATCTATTTTGACACACACGAACACTTACGGCGAAAAAAAATGTCTTCTATAAGAAGACTTTTCATATAGATAGAATTCAGAGCCCACCATATCTACTTTGTGGGAAGATGTTGCAATTGAACACTGTCTCCAAAACCTACGCCTACGTTCAGAAAAATACGGAACGGCTCTCAGAAATGTCTTCCGTGTCAAGACTGGCTGTCACAACTGCAGTAACCTTCTGGTTCTGCTAAACCCGACAGTCATTTGTTAACTTCACATTCTTATATAATATTTACAAGTAGTAGTTAATGGGACCGCCGAGACTGAAGATTGGAGCGGTCCCTGGCAGCAGGGGTGCTGGCAAAGCTCAAACCTGATCGACCGTGGCTTTTATGCGGTCGCTGTTGTTGTACAACAGCTAGTCGAAAATGTCAGCAACCTTCCAGTTGTTGGTCCAAGTGGGAGTTGCTGGAGGGCCTAAGGCAATTCACTTTAAATAAGCTTGCAAAACAGCCTCTTACTGGTACTACAACTTGTTGGCCATTGTGTATACATGTAAAAGTACTTTGAATATGCAGGGTTGTGTTGATCATAATAAATGTCAATTTAGTGAATAAAACAATCTTGATTTTAAAAATGTAACGTTCCTTCCACTTGTTACTGCCTTCATCCCTTTGCGGGTGTTCATTTTAAAAGTCATGACAGACAGCCAATGCTGTGTGTGTGTGTGTGTGTGTGTGTGTGTGTGTGTGTGTGTGTGTGTGTGCGTCTTGAATACAATCTGCAAATATATTCCAGGGGACTCAGCGGCATATGAGAGGAAATAGATCAATCAACTACATGTGAAACTTAAGTGTGTGTTGAGAATCTGAAAAGCCACGCAAAGTACGATGTGAGGCATGTGTGCATTTATGTGTGTGTGTGTAAGGGGGAAGGGGGGGGGGGAGTATGTGCATGCGCACACACATCAAGTGACAAAGAAGAATGGGGACATGGGCAGGTCCTGGTAATGAAGGACTGATAAGTCTTTATTTCCTGGGCTCGGGTTAATTGTGAGTACAGATAAAGGGTAATACATTGTCAGAAGGTAATGGCAGGAGCCTGGACTGTGCCCTGTTCCACATTCATCATGACTGGTGACGCCAGAGAGCAGCCATGTTTGAAAGGCTCGAAGAGCATGACAAGCCGTATGGCGAAAAAAAAAAGAGAAAAAAGAAATAGGGACGTGATCATGCATTTTGCTCTGTTTTTTTTAGAAAGTGAGTGAATCATCTTTTCAACATGACCTAAATATTTTCTATAAAATAGCTATTTGATGTAAGCAGTAATATTTTCTAATGGACTTTATTGTGAGAAAAACAGGCAACCAAGTGTCATGTTTCGATTTAAAAAAAATGGTCAAGCACACGATGAGTCAAACATCTCTAATCCATCAACCCATAACTCTCACTAAGTATTTTGTTTTTGCTTTTTAGGACAATGATTCTCATATTCAGAGACAAGTCAGAGTCTGTGTGTTTAACAAACCACATTAGGTTTCTTCATGACACTACATGGCACTCTATATATACATACACACATAATTACAGTTAGTCTAGAAGGGAAAACCAAATAGCACACTTATTCACAGTCTGCGATTAGAAAAAAAAGAAAAGAGAAAAAAAAAGTCTGGATTTTGAAAACACCAGCTTGGTATGAACATGACTGACAGAGTATATTTGTGACGCTGACACCCCTGTCGAGAGAAAGCCAGCAGGGACATGAGAGCAGGCGGACACAAACAAATGCAATCATTTTAATAGCAGCACTTTTAGCATATTTGAGTTTCAAGTTTATTTCCACACATGTATTTTGTAATTAATCCATATATACCCTGAGATTAGCAGGCAACCTTTGCAGGATGTGCCTAATGTTAATATTAAAGCCAAATAATGATGCCTGATAAATGCGGCTGTGAGACAGTTCACGGCATAAAGAAAACAATTTACCGTTCATGTTTAGAACGGCTCAGGAGCCGCCTAGCCTGTGTGACAGCTCGTTTCCTCACGCTGAGAGATTGTGCATGTTGGAAGGTGGTGCAGTGTCTGAAGAATGATGCGGCCCCGCCATTAAACAGCAGTGCTTCCCCCCCGACTGACGATGTTGATGTTGCCTCGATGCCATGATGACACTCAGTGCGACATGACGTACGATAAGTGTAAAAACGGTAAGCACATAGGGGATGGCCGTTGTTCCTTTTGACTGTTTGACGGGGGGGGGGGTCACGGGCAGGGTATAGCGTGGCGTGATGAAAGACAAAGGACATTCTTCATGCAAGCCGTTCGGGAAGGGAAAACTGCACCTTTGAGTTATCACATCTTGTCTAAGAGGAAATCACCTCGCAGAGTTATGGGGTACACCACCCATGAGATTAACCTATCAAAGAGGTTGAACTTCTCCTTAAAACTCATTTAGAGAACAAGGAATGTTTGGGAGCCATTTTCTACGGAGGGGCGAAAAATATCTCACCTGTCGTATGATTGTTCGTTGCTCTGTGAATAAAGACAACTGAAAGAAGAATTCATATGTATTAGTTGTTGCTTACGTATAAGTGAGTGTTTGGTACGGCTGCAACAATACGGCTCTGGGAAGAAAAAAAATCATATTCATATGAACATATAGTTGCTGTATTTTTATCACAAATGAATACCGTATTTTCCGGACTATAAGGCGCACCTTCAATGAATGGCCCATTTTAAAACTTTGTTCTTATATAAGACGCACCGGACTATAAGGTGCACCATGAATGCATCATGTCAGATTTTTAATCCAAATCAAATCATTCTCCATTTGATCTTTTTTATTTCAACTTCAGACGCAACAGATTACATTATAATCACAAAATAATGATCCATAGGCTATTTGATTCATGATTCATAGTCTTCAGCCGGCCACTTATGATTGATTTTATGACACAATATTTTGGGCAGGTTTAAATTGAGGAATTTGGTCCATATATAAGGCGCACTGTCAGCTTTTGAGAAAATATTAGGTTTTTAGTTGCGCCTTATAGTCCGGAAAATACGGTACAAATGATCAGTCAGTCCCCACGTGGCCTGACTTCTTTTTCTTTGATTTGATACAAATTCTTAAATAATTAACTAAAATAATCTGTATCAAAACAGCAAAAACAAAGTATATTCCCTTGATTGTATTTCAAAACTGAGCAATATTAGGCTATGCGTTTTATCTTTTTTTTTTTTCATTCCAAATGAATACAAAACAGTTGATGAGGAGAATACAAATAAGAGGCGTTAAATACAATATTGATTAGAGAGAAAAATGCCGGCAAAAAGCTGATGGACTACAAAATGTCCATGCCCTCCTACTACCTGGATGTATGTGTCGCCTTTTCCACTGCACCAGTCAGTGTTCAAAGCTTTAAATCTTAGAATGACATTTTGACCGGTGAGCGCCTCGCATACACATTGCAAAATGTCAGTGGGAAAGGCAGAAGCGATAGATAGAAAAAGAGGGATTATCCAAACTGTAATGCCACCGCACTTAAATCCAGCCAGCATCAGTTTTTATGTCATCTATCGCTCCATCCCTCTGGAAACATCTGATGAGGTGCACCAGACCTACTGACTCAGGGGATTTCAGTCATTTTCATCTGGACTTTTCCTCAGAAGTAAATGAAAGTTCTGGGCACACTTTCAACCACTAATGAGCACCATTGGCCTCTGCAATCTCTTTTTTTTTTTTTTTTTCCTGTCCAATTTCATGAAGTGAAGGGTGATAAAGCACAGGAGGGATTCAAAAGGGACACTCTTAATCGCAAATTAAAACCTAAAGACCCTTCACTTCTATCGTTCTCCTCCTCCTTATTTCTTTCACATCTTTCTCTTCTGCATAGGCAGTGAAATTGATTTGTAAATGAATCATTGGCAAGGTCCAGTGAACTGCCCTTTACACGTCTCCCTAGCTACTTCTTTGATGAACTCCTGTCCATGTCATTTCCTTTTCTTTTTTTTTTCAAGTCCTTTTCTGCCCTGTGAACTAGCCGTATTGTTATTGGTAGAATCTCGGCCCACTCATTTTCTTCAGTTTTTTTTTTTTTTACATGATCACTATATACACTGTATATGTGCAGGATTTTACACATGAAGTAAAATAAGCTTGTCTACTGGATTTGTTTTGTTTATTTATTTATTTGAAAATGACAATGTGAGGCTCCTTTTCTTTCTTGCTGTCTGAATGACTCGCTGTTGAAAAAGCACGTCAATTTTGGAGTATGTTATATATACATTGAGGCGGAACATTCATGATGCTTTAAAACCAATCCATCCATTAGTTGTAATTAAGATGTTTCCCCCAAATCAGCCTTTTCCCAAATGAGGAGATGTTACAGCCTCATATTCAAAAGTACTTATAGTTTGTCCGGCCTAATTACTTGCTGAAGTCTTGAAAAAAAAAAAAAAGTGGCTCCTTTCCTTTCCTTTGTTTTATGCTGATGTGAATTCTTGGTATCAGGGTTGTTGAGGAGAGAATGGACTACTCGCATGGCTGATCAGCCATCCTCAGCATATCACCCGTCAACAAGACGTGTTGTTGTGTTGGACTTCTGCTGGGAGCTGTCTTCTTGTCTCTGTCTCTTTCTTAGTGCCTCGTACACAGACACGTACGCACACACACACACACACACACACACACACACACACACACGCACACACACACACACACACACACACACTGCTGATTGAAATTTTATGTATAAATTTAGGATCTTGAGACAAGAGAATTGATGCACCTCTTTTAAATTATTCAAATATGTCAATGCAGTGCAGAGGTCTTGAAATGAATTTGTGCTTTGTCTTCAAATACACTGTAAAAAGTCTTTATTATATTTAGCCTACAGGATGTACTGTATAACTTATTTCAAATTCCAGAGTTGTTTATCTTACTAGTTGCTCTTTCAATAGGTCTATAGCAGGTACCGAACCCCACCAGTTTTATATGCGCATTCACCGAACCCCTCCTAAGTGAAATTTATTTTTATTTTTTTTTCAAATTCAAGACATGGATGTTTTTTACTGGTGCACAAAATGAACCATGCATGAGCATCACCTTATTCACAGAACAAAAGCAACACAATGAATGAACTCGCAACAAATTACATACCTGCAAATCAGTGCTGTTGCCTTTGTGAGACCAGTTCAGATATGCGTCATTATGAATTTACACCATAAATCAGGTATGTTCGGACCTCTGCAGTGGAGGCTCTGCCAAATCACTGAGACTGTCTCACCGAACCCCTAGGGTGTGATCGAACCCAGGTTAAGAACCAAGGTTACAAGGCATTTACTAGTTTCAAGGTTATTGGGCTAGCCAATGGCCCTAGATCTCACAAAAGTAGAGCACATGCAAACGCCGTAGAAGAAAGCCGGAATCAATCAATGAATCAAACTTTAGCCATAGATGGATTATCATGGAATCAAGAATTCTTTTCTTGATTTTTTTCAAGATGATCATACGGTAGTAATTATTGGTGCAGGCATATCTGAATCAGTCAAATTGCTTACATTAAAGGTAAGTTAATTTAAAAAAATGATGGGGCAAAAAGACACAATACACCTAAGTGGACATTCAACAGCCACTCTGGTCGATGGCTCACTTCTAGCGCTTAACCTTTAGCAGCTGTTATCTGTCTGAGAGCTGATTTTTTGGGATGTTTCCTGGTCTAACACCCTCACCGACCTGTCACCTCTCACTGACGCTCCCACAGTGTGCGACACTGAGCCTGCTTCCTTCCCTCCATTGCTCTTTCCTCAGTGTGTCAGCTGTTATTGAAATATTTAGCAAGCACTCTGGCTCACAAGAGTGTCCTGCCCTGCCTTTTCTTCTGCCTGGCTGGTAATACACTCAGTGGACACTTTATTTTCTACACAATCCGTATTGCTGAAAGGAATTTTGAATACTTTGCATTTCTCATGGAGCTCAATAAGGTCACCAAATTATTAGAAACAGTTGTTAGTGTAGTGCTGTGAGTACATCTCTGTACATTACAAACAATCGTGTGAAATATTGACGGATTATTACCCCTCTAACTGTATCAACCAAGTGTGAACAGCCTCTACCAATAAAAAATTCTGCTTATTTATAGGTTGGTTAGTTTGTTGTCAATATTACACTAAAATGAAATTCCGTACCACTTGGTGGATGTTTTGGCACATGTACCATGAGATGTCACTAATATTGTACTGGGGGCTTGTATATCCATTTGAGACTTTTTTATGATTAAGGCCAATACAAATAAATGACTTGACCTTTGCATTCATCACATTTAATGTCATACGTCTTAAACCATGAAGCAGCCAGGTGACAAATGAACAAATGGACAAAAAAAAAAAAAAGTGTGTTGTGGTAGACACAATGCTATAAGTTGTCCACTTTCTTACGCTGTCAACTTCAATTCGACCATATGTTTTATTATGTTGATAGAAATACATTTTTTAACACAGCTTCAAATGGAGAGTAAAAGAATTGGCTTATTTTGGTGTCTTAAATCAGTGAGGTTGTCGCCATAGTGACACTTTTCAAACCAGAACAAAATGTCCGTGTACTGTACTGGCATGACAACTGCTGCCAGTGGCCAGATGGACACTTTTTCTAAATTCTGCTGAACCTTAATTTAACAAAATGTAATTTGCGTAGGCTAAAAAAATAAAAAAATAAAAACGCCTACACAGATAAGAACTGTTCATAAAGTGTAGCATAGGAAAGTTCCCCCCCAGGATGCTATTTTGTGTGTCTTGTTACACTTCAAGGCCCAAAGGCACAGGACTGGCATTCTGGAGAAAACCTCTGTCCCAGTCACAGCTCATGGTTCCTCCAAGAGAATAAAGCCCACCTCTAAAAATACCCAGCAATGACTAACAGACTATTGTGAAATGCCATTCAATGCGCCCTGATCTAAATCTGATGAAATATCTGCGAAAATATCGGAAACATGCACTCAGGAGATGGCACACTTCAAGCCTGAGATAGCTGGAGAAGCTTTCTCACCACAAGGAGCAATTCAAAATCGCTGTCAAGCATCCTCATTCATAGTTGATTTTGTCAAGGCCAGAGTCATTCTTCATTTTCAAGTAATTATTTTGTACCACACACAAGAAAAAGATTTTTTTGCCTACATTACTATCTTTACAAAAATATGGTCGTCATTTCTTCTGTGTGCAGATGACCATATATGGGGCATTACTCACACAGACACAGTGTGTATGTGTGTGTGGATGCATTTATGCTGAAAATGATCATCAGTGTGTTTGTCTGCCATCAATCCGAGTCACTTGCTCCCAGCGTCAGCAGGATAGCTTTTAGTGGCTCACATCGCAGTTGAGCAAACAAACACTCCACGCGAGGCATACAGCCATCTCTTTAAATGTGCCTTTATTGGCTCACATGCATGTCAACCTGCACGCAATGTTTTGACTCACTACACGGAAACCCACAGGACTAATTACCACACGCCTTTTGGGACAGTCGCTGACATGTGTTGACACTGTACCGGTACTTTGATCAAGCTGCATCAAACACCCACCAGTGTGAAGGACCCCACCCTGAGAAACACATACACAGTGAAGAGGTCAATTGTACTGCTCAATCTTGGTTTTCACTTTCAGTGCATTCCACTATGTGAGTTACTTTTTATCTTGTTCTCACTTTTCATTCAACTGTTCCTTGTAGAGCACATTTCTGAGCTGTGGGTGATGTGGTGAGAAGCTTGTGTGTGTGTGTGGTGGGTGTGTGGGTGGGACATTTGTGGGCGATGATTTGGTGAAAAAAACCTTTGGAGAAACTTAAGAAGAAATAAAACCATGAAATATTTTTGGAGAAATTTAAATGGTACAATTAATGGACCAGCAAACCCAAAAGGAGGGCTCCATTGATGACCTACAGTAAATAGTGCAAAATCACACAATATGACCGGTAAATGAATTCATCAATTGATCAATGGAGCAAAAGCTGACAGTGGAGGACAGTCAGTATTTTCTGTTGGTGCCAAAACAAAATGTAATTTTGAGTTGAGTTGGGCCAATTAAGACGCAGGTTTTCAGAACTTGAACTTCAAAAGTATCCAGTGCAATGCATTTAATCAATCATATCCTCAGTTCTTCTTTATTGACCATTTTAAGGTGCAAAAAGACTGTTTCAACAAAAAAATATATATATTTTCGCTCAAATATTTACGGTGACTGAGCGAGATTGTATGGCTTGACTCGACTTTTGTGAAATTTGGTCATGACGCAATTTTTTTTCCCCACAGTAATATGTGACTTGCTTGAGACTTGAAGCAAATAATGGTTTGACTCGACTTTTGTGAAATTTGGTCATGACGCAATTCCCCCCCCCCCCCCCCCCCACAGTAATTTGTGACTTGCTTGAAACTTGAAGGTTACGGCTTAAGACTTGATTGTGACTTGCACGTGACTTACCCTAAACCTCTGGTTTTATCAGTGCTTTACCACACAGAGACAGTGTAAGCAGTTTGTCCATTGAATTTTATTTTAAAAAAGCAGTCAAGAGAAAGTAAGACAAGCCAGTCACGGTGAAAGAAACAACTCTTCCCGAAAGAAGACAAATAAAAGCAGATAAGGTGAAGGCCTGATGTTGTATAGCAACAGCAGACATCTTTTTTGGTGTTGCTGTACCAGTCTTGATAATCACCATCACATCAGGTAAAGAAAAATAAGTACTATATACTGTATATATATTTTTATATGGGGCAGAGAAGGTTCTAAAAGTCGACTAAGGCACACAGAGCCTCCCCAGGAAAACAAAAATAAAAAAAATCCAACAACAGAAAGAACACGAAATGATGGGGGACTTGAGAGAAATTTGTGCAACATTTGCTCGACAATACATTCAAGCAAGAACGACAACAATCCGGCATTCGATTTTCTCTGAGAGGCAAACAGACCCCAACACTGGAGCAGGTTATGCACTTTGATCAATAAACACCAATAAATCACTCTCTTTGCCCACGTCAAAAGCGTCTTTTCGATCAACGTCATTTAACCAGATATGTATTTACACAGACAGCATCTTTTACACAATAGTACAAAATACTTATATACATTGGCTTCATTTTTGATCATTTGTTTTATAAAATAGGATTCTTACAGTGAGTTACACTTATTATAATTCTGCTTTCACCAAAACTGCCATTAAATTTACATATAGTATAAGTGTGGACAATGCAAGTGTTGGTTGTGAATACTGTGTTGTACTTTAGTGGCAATTGGAGCCAATCAATGTAGAGCAACAAATTGCCCTTTATAATCAACCCCACCAATGGTGCTGTGCAAAGCAGGGATGTGTGCTTTATGGTCTGGGTTAGGTAAGCTGACTTGACATTAATGCACAGTAATATCTCGAATTGAACTTTCAAAAAAAAACACTTGCTTCTCTGCTAACCGGTCATTTTTGACAGACAGATTGATCATTTGATTCCACTTGATATCTATTTTTAAAACAACAACAAAAGCTCAGTGTGTTGAAGTGCAATTTCCCTCAGTGATGTCTCGATGATAAAATAGTTTGAAAGCTAGAGATTTAAATTTGCATTTTTGCAATGAGTACACTGTATAACATTCACGTGGAACTGTACATAATTGTCACAGCATGAAGACCACAACCACTCACGAGCATTCTGAAACTCACGGGAAGCAGTAGACACAGAATAGCTTCTCCTCACAACCAACGGTCTAATTGTTTGAGGTCACCATCTCTGTTTTGGTGAGGCCGCTAGGTAGCTGACCTTTAACCTCTCAGGTTAACAGCTGCTTTCTTTTGGCAAACCAAGACAAGAAGATCTATTCCGACATGACAACACTTACTGACACATAGGTGTGGGCCATAAAAAGGTACAGAATGTTTCGGTTGTTGGCCTTTGTAAATAAAGGCATTTTAAAAAACAAAAACAAAAAAACTATTTATCATGCTGCCAAGGCAGCGTTGCAATTATTTAGTCACTGACTAAAAATATCAGTATTAATATAAACTTAAAATAAATCACAACTCATGGACCCTCATTCACACAATCTTGAAACTTCTTTTGTAAAATTCTGTGCAACATAAAGTCTCACTAAAATAAACGAAAAAGATGATATTTAAGGTCAGCTTGGAATTATTGTGTTTCAAGTTTGAGGCAGGCTGGTAAGAAAAGCGAGCGAACAAATGATTTGTCCTATCACTGAAAACGTCAGCCATTTATGAAAGAAAAATCCTAAAATGCTTCCACATATTTCGTCAATGCCGAACCCCAAATTGTCTCAGTTAAATATTTCTTCTCACAGATTAGACGGCGCTGAGAACACCTTTGTCTTTGCACTCCTTTAAATATTTGTGACTGCAGCAGATGGTTTGGCTGGCCACCACAGTCCTTCGTCAGGCACTCAACTGAAACAAGTTGTGTCATGTATTTACTCTACTGATTACGTTTAACACTAATTGGCTTCTTCAAGAAATAACGTGTTTCTAACTCTCTTACAGGCAGTGAATATCGGTTCTTCTTGGGGTCGTATCAAAATAAACTTCGGGTTCGATGCTGTTCATGCTGACATAAACCTTAGGAGGCACATAGTACGTGCATCTGGTACCGGGCGTCCTGCTCACGAGTCGCGCAGCTAAGGCCGTTTGTGGAGCACAATGTCACGTTGTGACCCACGCTTGAGAATCTAAATTCAGAATTCAGTGAGGAGCGAAATTAATGCTTGAAATTGCAAGAATCGGTCACAGATAAACTCATACGAGAAGACAAATAAATACACTGTGAGAGTGAAATAATCGAGACGACACAGTTCCATAAAAGCGGGGTGGATGTCGCTAACATTGATCATCTTTTGATTTTCCCTTCGTCTCCCGAGACAGAAGGAGAACATTTACCCTCGCCGGCAACTGCAACCAAGCCCGTAAATAAATTAAAAGAAAGAAAAAAAAAATCAACAGTGAATCTTGCGGCCTCCTGTCCAGCTGGAGGCCGCGCTGCTACCTGATGCGCCCATCAGCATACGGCGATCTCATTTGGGATTTGGGATCGGGGCTTAGGGAGCTCCAAGGGTTCTTGGGGCAGGCCTGCATGACAGGGCAGGCGGTTGGACCCACGGCGCAGATGTCCGCTGCCTCCCACAGCTCGCCCACAAGGCTGTCGACCCAGTTCTCCAGCTCTGGGCCGGTCAGGGCTGCGTTCTTCTTGGCCTGTTCCGCGTAGCTCAGGCTAACGGGGATGTTGAGCACCGGGTTGAGGCCGTGGAAATTCTGCTCCATGTAGCTGTTCTTGGGTGGCCCATTGTGCAGCTTCAGAGTGTCCTCTGGAGAAACACAGCAGTGAACAAAACAAAAGGGGCGACATAATCAGTAATTTGACTTTAAAGGCCAAAAGAAAACATGCTGAAATATTAAAGCGTGGAACGTAATTTGCTTTACGTGACGTGAATCTCTAATGCCCAATTAACTCGGATTGATTTTGTTGCCCTGGCTCTAGAGTTCCTCTTTTATTATTTGTTACATCAAATCAACACTGTGGTGTCGTTCTAAAGACAGACTGGTTGGCCCCTTGGTCATTTTCATGACAACTGACTCCTTCAAATGTCAAGAGACAATTTCTCCTTAATTCACCTTTCCTACCCTGAGCTCCAGTCAAGCTATAAATTCCTCACTGGTTCTCTAACTGGGGTGCTAGCCATCTCTTTTAAGCTTGGTTTTGGTACACAAACTGCCTAACACCCGCATGAGAGCAGACATCAGCGCATTTCATGTGTTGGTGACAAAAAAAAAAAAAAAAGCAGACAGACATGGAGGTTCTCCATCTGATGAGATGATCAACGCCGCAACAAGAGCAGAGTTTATTCCCTAGTCATGCACTAGTGACTGCATGTAGTTGTGCGTGTACTCGGGTGCTGACGTGGCAGAGCCCAAAGTGGTCTTTTTTTTTTTTTTTCTCCCCTACAACTGCCCAAATCACTAACAGTGCAGCCTTGCGTGTGTGCATGCTGCTGCAAGTGCAGGTAGAGAGTCACGTTGTTAACTTTTACTGGCACTGCATGTAAGAGGATGCCAGACGTGGCAGTAAATAACCAGCGTGCGGAAGGAGGCCCTTTGAAAGCACAATCCGCAAAGCTGCTTCAAAACACACAGTCGTCCAAAATGCAAAATTAAAAACATGCCAACAACCTCACAACTTCATTTCATTTTTTTTCATAACAATCTCTATATGTAAACTGCTAAGAGGACAATGGGGGTTAAGCTCTCACTTATAGCCCAGAGACATTGAAATATAATTATAAATTCATTTTTTAGTACTTTATGAGATGTGTGTTTTAACAATTATAGTAATCCATTGAGCTGTGATACATCATTGCCCATAGACTTGACACCGGTTGCATTTAAGAAAGTAAACCGCCATAGGAATTGGTGTTTATTGCCTTAATTAATGTTTCATTGGCTTCATATAAACATTTTTAATTCAAGGTCCTCCAATGATTAGAATCTATTGAGACCTCCGCTTTAACATAAACACAAACTGTATTTGTTATTCCTTTTGATCCTTAGCTCAGGGTGATTATTCTATACACGACATATAGCGTATTTCTATTGTTAAAGATTCATGTTTACTATGTACGAGTGTCTCATTTGTGTTATCTGAGGTGACTGACTCCATGACAAACAACCAGAGTCTGCACAAGCCTAGACTTTTCTGCAAAAAAATTCATTGTGTAAGCGTAACCCACCCTTATCTCATGAAAGGATGCTGATAGGTTACTTTGTCACAGGCATAAAATAAAATAAAAAAAAGGAGTATACAGTAGTTTGGTTCAATTCCCAATGCAACTGCACAGCCTTAATGTGCACGTAATAAAAGAACAAAAAAGCACGTCTGTCCTCTATTGTTAACCTTTTTTTTTTTTTTTACTGTGTGATAATCCTGTCAAATTCAAATACCACACTGTTATGATGTCAGGGTAGCTAACGCAGCTGTCAAATTTTCACCTGCACACCTCACAGTAAAAGCGTAAGCCAGAGTTTAATGCTTGAAACTATACGAGGGAGAGCTTAATAGAACTTGGCTTTTAAAGGAAGAGCTGTGAACTGTTTAAGTGATTTTTGTTGCTCAGTACCTCTTGTGCATGTGCAAAAACAAGAAATTCCATTCAATATAAAATGTTTTAAAGTCTCTCTCACCTTGTCGTATAGGCTGGTGCTTATTATAAGACAAAGGGGCGATAAGGAAGCGCATCTCAGCCACGGGGCTCCAATGATGCAGAATTCGGACACTCCAAACTCCGGGACGCAGAGGCTGCTTGAGTGGTGGTCGGTAGTGGGTGAACTCAGCATTCATATCGATGAGAATGTCATAGGTGGCAGCGATGACGTTGGTCGGGTCGATCCACACGACCGTTACGGTCACGTTAGGCCCTTTCGCCCATTTCTGCATTCCCACCGTTTCATCCATAGGGCCCATCAGGCCGCCAAAATTTCTAAAAATTCGTTCCTTGGCATCCCACTCTGTGCCGATCTGACGGGAAAAAAAAAAAGAATTGGAAGAGGAGAGAAAACTGTAAGAGACGTATGAATTCCCCTCCAGTGAACAGAAGGCAGTAACAGACTGCATCACCATTTCACCGTACTATTAAGATAAGCGACACAACTGGCTGAATTATCATGGAAAATAATCTTCAGCATGCATTTTTCATCAAACAGCACGAGCCTGCACATAGCAGTTATACAGACTGTAGTATACAGATGCTGACAAGTGGATTATTTTTATTTTTTTTTGTCTTGTATTGGAGTCTGTTTTTCCACTCTTGCTGGGAGGAATGCATATAAATTGACCAAACCTCCACACCATGTTTTGACTACATACTGAGAGACAGAATGGAAAACAGTGACAGAAACAACAAGCCAGTTTACAATATGAGGAAAGAAATCGAAGCTATATGTGATCTATTTTGCCAAAGTGATGACAGGGTGTTTTTTGCACCGACCGTGTTTAAATACATTCTCCGGGTTTCATAAATGCTGCAGTAATACTGTCTCATTGATGAGTGAGGAAAAATATCTGTTTGGCGATATCTAGCGGGATTGCAATACCTTTCTGTACACAAAATGAGATGTGGAAAATCACTATTGATATAGGGGATGTTAAAAGGATGATAGAGATGGACAATCATGCGCAACACATGATGAGAAACAGAAATGTGAGACGGATGGCGGTTTTAAGAAGTGCTCATCCTTACAATAGTAGCTGATTAACACAGCCTCACCCTACTGAACGATCAATGTCTGCCTGGAATGGACTCTGTATTACATCCTTTGAGAGTTGAGAATAGGATGTACAGCACATGATAAATAAAGACCATTCCGATGAATGAGAGTCGAGCAAAACACAGCTCACTTTCGTCTCAATTAATTGACAGACCTTTGGCATTCTTGCCCTTTACACCTTCGTTCTGTGCTTTTAAAATTGCTAATCAGGCCATGTCAGGCACCTCTGTAGCTCATTAGTTTATCCAAGGCTGACTCACTGGCACTCTACATCCCCAATTGATTGGCAGAAAGAACATGGGAGAAAAGAAGGCAACATTGCCAGGGGATAATCCCTGCAATCATTGAGCAAAGTACAGTTTCATTTTTTTTTGAAAGTACACATTGGATACTAGATAGATATTTGACATTGCACTTAACACTTTTGACATTGGTAACAAGTCGCACTGGGTCTGTTCACGTGGAGTGGTACGAGCTAGACATACTCCTGGTCCATTGGTTGAACCACAGAGGATTGTCACGTGTTTCAATGGAATACATGAATAAATTGGACAGATAATGAAATGCACCATGGACAAACACATTTACATACTGTGCTTGTTTAGAGATAATATCAGCATGCAGTTCTGGATGGTGATTTTATTCATTCATTCATTCTCCCAACCGCTTATCCTCACGAGGGTCGTGAGCGTGCTGGGGCCTATCTCAACAGTCTTTGGGCAGTCGGCGGCGTACACCCTGAACTGGGCACACAAAGAACCATTCACACCTTTGGACAATTTGGAGTGGTCAATCATCCAACCATGTGACTTTGGTACAAACCTAAACATGAATTTCCCTTTAGAACATTTTCACCGAACAATTTAGTCCCTGAAACAATATAACTTTGGTTTGAATGTTCCCAGGGGTCCATGGCAAGTTCTCTGATGTGACAGCCTTTGTTTGACTCTCATAGAAGTAGGTACCATATGTGCAAGCAGTACAAGAAGCCACCAGAACCAAGAAAGTCTTTCTTCAGGTTGAAAATGGGTCAAACGCAGATTAACTCCTGGCCCAATTCAGCTTCTAGCTTACATTGACCTCCACACACAACCTGTCCCTTGGTGCCTATAACCCAATAAGCTTGGGCTTAGGACCAACACTCATTTGCTCACCAAGGCTTATGACCTTGTTGCGCTTATAGCTATACTTAGAAGAAGATACCACTGCTCTACTAAGTCTGTGCTGGTAACCTGATCTCAAACTGTAGTCTCACTTTCTCTCATTGTAACATCATCGTAGCTCGAGATTACCGTGGCCACAGCACAGGAGCTCCTTTTCAACTGTACAGCTGCTTGTACATCAAACAGTACATTTTGCTATTTTTCCCATTACAGTATTTAATGTATGTATCATCAATGGAATGATCTAGAACCAGACCTGACTCTCAATTCATTAACTGATGGAGAACCATAAGGCTCCGATAAAAAACTAAAAATATAATGAAGCTCCCGTCATGTCTCTGCAGACCTTTCGTCTTTGTCACTGGTTGGCTGGTAACCACAGCACGACATCTCCATTAATTAAGTTAGGTCAATATGATCAGGCAGCATCTTGGACAGTCACAGTCGGCATCTGGCCTTATTTAAAACCTCAGGGCACGCATGCCCCCAGGGCCCCATTTGGACCCTTATTAGTGGCCCTGCTTTGTGGATGTAATCAAACACAGGTGTTCACTGTGGCGTCAGAATATTCCCCCGAGGCACAGGTTACATTACTGAAGCGCTGAGGCTGGGATGGATTGATGCTGGAGGAATACTGTAGATGAGGAAAAACATGCTGTAGCGAAGAGGTGAAGAAAGAATTTCAGAGAAAATAGTAGCGTTGTCCCCATTTGATCTAATCGGAAAGGACTTCATTTGCAACTGATTGGTATCGACAGGTTAAGATGAGAATTTTTTTCTGGAAGTTAAAAAAGCGATCAAATAATCGGAATAGTTTAGAATTATAGTACATCACACACAGCAATGTATTCTCTGTGGCCCACGCATTGGAAAAACAAAATCTTCCCTTCGCACACAATACCTTTGGAATTTGGTGTCACAAACTAATGGCAGCGAGCTATTGTGCTCGTCTGCAGCTCATTAAAAAAAAAGGAAGCAATCATTGAAAGATAGAAACATTGTGCTTACGCAGCCTACAGTGAAGGCTGTACCTAATGATGTGGCCCATGAGGTTATGTTAGTCCAATGAGTGGACAGATTTATTCAGTGCAAGGTTAATCCTTGCCATATGAATGTCATGCCATGTAAAACTTGAGCCAATACACTCGTTTTAACAGCACGGGCTCAGAACTGCTATGTATTGAAGGGAAATCAGGGAACACGTTAATCCAAGTGCATGGTTTATCTCGCCAGTTACGCATATAGCTTTTGTACAAGGGGTCATATCCTTTGCGACGATGGCAATGCCACGCTAGCTGTCTTACTTAAAGTCTTTCTGTTCTCGTTTTGTGAGACAGACTGACAGGCAGACTGACTGACAGCCACTGCACAGTGCTAGACACTGAACGCACTGTGAGGCTGAGCATCCAGATAAAAGCCTCTGCTCACATCACTTCGCTGTCACTCAGGGTTTCATACGCTCAACACACAAGCGGGGGCTCAGAGAGCGGGAGCTGCATGGCGACTGGGTGTCTGAACTTCCTTTACGCTCCCTTTGAGATGTTTGCAAAAAGGTCAAAGAGAGTCTGGGAGTGTCCAGGTAACACAAGCGTCGCCTGCAGGCAGCAACAGACCAAACCAATTCATTCATACATTAAATGGCATTTCAAATTCCACCCCTGCTGGAAGCTACGTGACGAACCACGGAAAATGTCAGTTTGCATTCACTCAGCTAATTTTGTGTATGCTGCAAATACACTCTGTATCCGTCACGTCAGAGCACTCGCTGCCGGGTCCTTTACTGGGGGGAAAAAATAAATAAAAAATCAAGGGAAGCATTCTACTGTGAAGGTGAGAGGACATTCTATTCAGGATCAACAAATCAACACCATGTGGAACCATCCGATGAACTTGAATGAATTCAATAAATGTGCATCTTACAAGGCCATTCATGTCAGGTTATTTTGAAGGCATGCAAATTGTCTTGGCGGCAAGGTCACAATAGAGGAAGGTCAACATTTCACTTCAGCAAGTGGTGTCTGGTCCTGTTTAGGACTCAGCAATTTACTAAAACTGTTTTTCCTGAAATGAGCAAACGCTGATTGATTTGGTAACTAAAGCGCATTCTAGCAAATGAAAGACAGGAAAGATTTGATGGAAGATATGAGATGATATGCAGACTCACCTCTGCAAACTGCAACCTGCTGAAAGTACTTTCAGGAGGTTTGGTTAACTTGAAGATCTTTTTAGGTGCCACCCAGGTTTCCATTGTCTCAAGTTTGCTTGTTGCTAGATTTGTGGCATGGTGCCTGACAAGGTAGCCCTGGAACTTGTCGGACTGGAAGTAGAAATGCACAGACACTGGGTGGCCCATGGGGAAATACCTGGCAGAGAATTTAGAGACATTGTTAGCAAATCTGGAAATGAAGCTGTGGACCGTCAGTGAGCTTTGTGACAACAATCTGATCAATACATCTGGTGCATATTATTATTATTATTAGTCAAAACCTGGTATCGCTTCATTTGACTTTTTTGCCCAAATTATTTTAAAAAGAGAACAATATATAATTGGAAAAGATCTGAAAAGGAAAATAATATAAACCCAAGGTTGCGTGACTATTAAACTGATTCACTTATTCATGTACTGATCAAATATGACCAGTCCAAATCTGCCTTGCGATTGGGATGTTTGGGATTCAAGGTGTCAAAAATATTTCATTGTTTTAACATCTTAATATTAACGCTGGGAAACATATTTTGACACTTGTATGACTGTTAACAATATAAAAATGTTACAAAGAATTTTCCGATGGTATTTTTCTATTGACCCCTTGATTCTGGGAAAATAAATATTTTAAATATGAAGCAAATGAAGACTGATCAGGATTTTCAATTTCAGAAGGGGGAAATTATGGAGGAATGTGATCTTCAAAGAAGCAAACTTTTATTTGAATCATTATTCTGTTTGTGACCTGGCTCAGAAGAAATGGGACAGCTGAGACCACAGCAATACAGAATAGTCATTCACATTAGTCATTGAAGTGGGCACACACACACACACGGACAGACACACACACCCGTCCAGACACACGCACAAATTTGAACTGGGTCATTCAGTCAGCTGAAGCTGAAAGGAGGCCTTGCCCTCCTGATTGGTCTCTTTGTGAGTGTGCCTCCTCGTATACGTGTGGCCAGCCCTCGGGGTGGTACGAGTGGCTTCTGGAAAAACCAAAAATGAGCCAGGATGGCCACTGCTGGGCAACAATCTGCAGCTGCTCTCAGCACACATCCTGACTCCGAGTTCTCATCCCTTCTGCTCCTTAACATTCATTCGCAGATTTTTCCTTGAACAAGTGTGCAGGCCCAAATGAACACACTCATACTAGCCACCGCTGCTCTCCTGTGCCTGAGGCCTCATCAGTATTGTGCAGAAGGAGCCGGCCGGAGTCAACCACATAGCGGGAAATGCTCCGCTGACAAGCAGAACAGCAAATATTTGCACCCACAAGTAGAACCTCCTCGCCGCTGTAGCCCAATTTGTATGTCTGTTTTCCATTCCCGCCGCTCTCCTCTGTTCTCCCTTCACATCCTTTTCTTTGTCTCATCCCTCAAGCTTTCATTACCCCCCCTTTTGCCCAGTCCTTTCCAAAAGACAGACAGGGGGAACTGGTCATAGTGTAGTCTGCACAGAAGCTCCATTCAGGCCTTTAAAGCAGTCACAGTGGGCTGCTAAAAGAGCCAAATCCCCCTCCTTGACGTGCTTTTCCATTGATGCATCTGCTGGTTGCACATCTCCATTCGACATGACTGTATAATGTGTGCTATGTGTGCTTTTTCAGGAAAAATTTGCATCTGTCAAATGCTGATCGTAGCCTATAATAGTCATTCAATATTGAAGGCTATCATATATGTTTATGTCCCGAAGTATTAAAATAATGCCCAAAAAAAATAACGAGTATTTTTCTGATTTTTATTGAGTGTTTAGGAATTTTGGATTCATCTGTGGCATTACTCTCATTCTACTCATCTCTCTATATATATTAAAGATGTCTATTTTCATCTTGTCTATGTCTACTCTCATTCTACTCATCTCTCTATATATATTAAAGATGTCTATTTTCATCTTGTCTATGTCTACTCTCATTCTACTCATCTCTCTCTATATATTAAAGATGTCTATTTTTCTCTTTATCTGTAAGAAAGGGTGGCAGTTATCTTGAAAATACAATAAAAATATTGAAACAGAGGTCTTATTAGTGGTCAACCACATACCAGGAAAATGACAAGGCTAGTAGTAAGTATTTTTCTTAATTTGTTTGACAAAAACCACCAACAAGAACAACAGATCATCAATTTCTTTACTCCAATGTCCACTCTACTCAGATGTGATGCCTAAGGCTAATTATTGGATAAAGGTCAAGGGTAAAAAAAATAAAATAAAGATTACTACCAGTGAAGTCAAAAGTAACAATCATTTCTAGGGCATGTTTGTCAGCAGTTATTTTCGGATCAGGTTTATTTTTTATCTCCATGCAAGTTCATTGGCGCAAAAAGAGCTGACATGAGATCCGAGGTGGTCTAACCAACCTTGACACACCAAAATTAATCAGCATCAACACCCACACTAATACATATTGGCTAGGTGACATTAACTTTATGTTTTATTTAAGTAGGAAGAAACCAAAGCACCTTGAAGAAACCCACGGAGGCACAGAGATAATATGCAAATGTTATATTTCTACTGCATAGACTTGCCGTCATATCTTAGTCACAGTCCTTCAGCAAGTGCATTTACAAGATCCCTCAGAGTGAAAAAAAAAATAAAATTGGATTTTCTTCTGGCCTATTTATGTCTTCATACAACTTTTCAATGCTATTGGAATTATTTTTATTGATTGATTGATTTTTATTTATCTATCTCCCCCTCCCTTATATTATCTTTCCCATGTGTAAGAGTGTGTGTGTGTTTATGTGCATGTGGTCCTCGTCCTCGGAGTTTCCTGATGAGACATGCTTGACTACTTACACGCCAATATACTATTGCTGTTGTCACTAACTTGTTTTCGGGTCTTTCTCAACAGTATACAGTATGTTTCTTTTGTTGACGGCTGTTGTTATAGTGTTTAATTCTTATCCAGGGTATTCCAAATGGTTACGTGAATTTTGGCCAATATTTGTGCAATTGCTCTGAATAATTTTCCATCTTTCAAATTGCTTGTTTTTGCCTACATAGACAACTCTCTGGTTTAAATTCAAATGTAGTTCTCATAGTTAAAACACAAATCTGAAACTCTACATAGACATTCTGAACTATTTATTGTACCAATAATAAATATAATTGGGGTTGGATATAACTTGAACAACAAATTCTGACAGAAATACCCGGACATAAAGCCTGATCTTTACCATATTCATGTTTTTGTCAGGAACAAAGAAAATGGCCACACAGTGAAAATATTTTTTTTGTCTTGATATGGTGTCATAGTGATTCTTACCCTAAGTGAGCCAACCATTGCAACTGACATGCTTTTGACTTGATAACAGCAAGCGTGCTGCAGTCAAAGAAAGTAGGAGATAGAAAATAATAAATGTTGCTGGATCAAATACTGACAATCTGAATAAGTATCAACTGTAGATCAGACAGCATTGCTTTTTTTTGTGATTGTTCAAACAAATGTTCTGTCCCAATTAAGTTTCTTTGACTCCAGTACACTGGTGTAAGAAATGATTAGAATGTGCACAGAAGATGTCATGCTGTTGCTGCAATGCTACAAAGGTATTGCGCTCTCTTCTCTTTTGTTTAGACGACGGGCGCTTTTTTTCTGTCAGGCTTACACAAATTGGCATTTCACACCTCCACATTCTGTTTTTAATTTGTTTCTGTTTACGTAATCCCTTTGCATGTTGATTTCATCACCTCAGCGTAAACTAACAGAAGAGTTAATCGGAAAATGCTCTTACAACAGATGTTAGTGAGCGCTTATTCTGATGAAATGCTTCATAAAGTCCATGAATTCAAGATGTTCCAATTGCAATATTGCTTTTTGAACACAATACATGGGTCACATTTTTAGAAATCCAACATTTTGAACCAAAATGTTTCCTCTGCTAAAGGTCGCTTTTACAGACAGCTCTGATTTCACGATCACATTGAACCCCATTAAATTGTGGTTCATCAATGCAGAAAAAGTAGAAAAAAAAAACAATTATATAGTCTCTCTATGTCACAGATGTTGCAAGTGGGTTTCGAACATATCTCAAGTGTGAGTTCACTGTCCTGAATCTATTTGTGCAACAGGTGAACACTGTTAGAGAGTTTAAATGCAGTTGGAATAAACAAGTGAATGTACACTGACTTTGTACTTGCTGCTTCATTAAAATAGCTCCAGTAGAAAAGGTACTACACATCCATAATTTAGCGATAACAGGCTGTCCTTGCAGGCTACGTTATGGTTCATTCATTCATTATGTCATTGAAATTCGCTACAGATGGACATTTAAGACTGGGGTGGACGCTTCCGCTTAAGCCATGCTGACTAGAAAAACAGGACTGAATTTCTTGCTCTTAATTTTATTTACTTAATATTTATTTCATAATAATAAGGCTGAGAAAAAGTTGGCTTGTTTTGGTGAGAAAAAAAATCACTTATAGTTTATTGATAGATTTTATAGTATGTATAGATTTAACTGAATAGTTCATGTGGATGTGTTTGTAAAATCTAACCTGCAGCTGTGGTCCCTTGGGTTGCCTTGGAGTGACGCAGCAGCGCGGGCCAAGCCCAATCTTGAGAAGGAATGGTAGTAGGTGAGCTGTGTGTCCGACAGACTGGCCACACCATCTGGCTCGTCGTACACATTTTCCCAGTACGAGTTTAAGCCTGGCGTCCCCGATGGAAATGGTCCAAACAGGTAGACGTCCAGATGGTTCACTATCTCCTGGTTCACACTGGCTTCAAACTTCCTGGCAAAGAAGGTGGGACGCACCGTTTGCTGCAGAGAGGAAGATGGAATAAAAAAAAAAAAAGGGAGATTAAAAAATTGTTCTGTGCCAGCATGACAATGTAAGTGATGTGATGTGTATGGAGGGAGAGCAGATATGAAAAACAAAACAGAGGAAAAACAAATTCCAACACAAACAAGGATGGCAGACTTTACCCTCACCACTTTGTATCACTTTATATAATGTCTTATATATGGTCATGATATGAAATAAAAACTATAAATTACAAATGAAAAACATCCAACTAACATTAACAAACATCAGCTACTTTTCTATAATAAAAATGATAAATTACAAATGAAAAACATCCATCTAACATTAACAAACATCACCTACTCTTCTTATTCACCAGTGATAATTGAGTATTTGTGCATGGTACAGTGTTTTAAGTATTAGATAAAGGTGTACAATATGTTCAAGGATTCACAAATTTATATTCCAGCAGCAATTCCTCACCCGGGTGCTGTGGCACATTGGTGTAACATGACTGATCATCATCGGGAAATTATTCTATTTCACTTTATTTGTATGAAAATTATTTTTGAATTAACGGTGTATCTTTGTTCATTCATCCAAGCCAGCAGTATATATTGAGGGAGAATAATTAAACACTGCAGAAGGTACAATAAACCTCAGTATGTCAATTTGTAATAAATTGAGATGAGATCATCATTATTTCAAGTATTCATATCTTTATGACATTTCTTTGTTGCCTCCTTAAAGGTTATGAAACGCAATATCAAACCACACCATCTATTTGTCTTGGAGAGCATCCAACATCAGAACCATTTTGGAGTCATTTGAATGTTCATTTGTAAATCGGACTGCTTTTAGTTTTATACACAGAGTTTAGAATTAACCAGGCAATTAGACTTGGCATGATTGTATGAAAGCATCACACTAATACGACCGTGGCGTCTGGAAAAAAAGAAAGAAAGCACCGATTAGTGTCCTATGAGAAAATAGAGGTGGCAGCTGTGGACACTGTTATGATGTCATAAAATTGAAATTGCAACCTAGTAAACAGTGGCAGCTCTCTACATGATGGCGGTGGATGTTGCAATAGTTGGGGGTTGTTAGTGAGACAAACTCAGTTGTGGGGGGCCCGCCACATCTAACTAAATCCATTTTCTCATGTAGTTCAAATTTGCCTAAAGGTGGGCAGATAATTTAGGCCTGATTTTGCTGTTATTTGACAGTTTAAGTTGGGAGCATGGATGCCAAATTGTGTCATCATAAACTGACATCACATTGTATTGCATTTGTTAAAAATCATGATTTGAAGCTAAAGAACTGGCATGAAGAGTTCACTTTTAAAATTTGGCCTTCAGTTCATTTTGTAAAAGCTCTTTAAACATCAACCAAATATAACATCAGGCCTTGAAATACACGTTAAGTGAAACAGTTTTCTTAAAGTGATGAAAGACATACAATTCTTCTAATTTATAATCAAAAATATTTGGAAGCTTTTATTTGAAGGAAATAAAACAAGTACATTCCCATCCCCTGCAGATTGGGACATTTCTGATTCTGTAATAAAATCAGCTGAAACCCCATGATTTTATTGGTCCATAATAAGCCACAAAAAAATGTTTATCCAAACGCGTTCCTTCTTTGAAAGTGGCATGAGTGATGTGAGGCTATCGCAAATCCAAATTTTTTTCATAGTTTGAAATGTATGTAAAAGAAGGACTACAAATAGATTATTTCTGGAATGTGAGCCAAAACCGCAAATTGGGATCCCGTTCTAATTTGGTGGTTAACTTGAGTCATGCTACGTATATTTTGGTTTACGCCTGGGGGCTTAGTCAGATTGAGATATTCTAATCACAGATGTAACACCAAGTGTGTAAAACGGTATCGAGAGTTTGACATGGAGGAAAGACAACGCTCATATGCAACTTCTGACATTGAGATTTTGCTGTAATGCGAGAAAACAGCAACTAGCGCATTTTAATTGACCTCAAAAGCATTTAGGATTGAAAATGTCTGATAAATGATCAGAAAAAATTCAGACATTTTCCATAGTGGTTTGCTCAGATACTTTTAATTCCCATTAAAAGCAGTTCATGCAGTCAGTAGTAAGTTTCCACTGTTCAACTTTTCTCACACAGAATGTATTTTTTGCTTTGCCTTATTTGCTCTTTCCTCCCATGCCAATCTCACCCTCTCTGTCCTTGCTACTGTTGCTTTTTTGGCTGGAGGTGCATCATGAAATCTGCCGCCTCCGCAGCTTGGCGCTTACACAAGGACTTTTCTTGTCAGCCGCAGACACAAAACTATTAACCAATAGTTAGCTAGCACCAAACACCTCGGTGCAACCCACCAAAAAAAAAAAAAAAAAGTTGAAATGAACTTTTGGCACATTTGGAGGATCTCGGCTCTTTCTCGTGTTGCAACTGTCGTTTTAGGCTGCCAGCTTGATATTGCATGGCACCAGATGATTGTGTGGGGTTCCAGCAATTAAATGGAAACGTGTAGGTGGGAAATTTTGGTGCTTGGATGTTCCCAGAACTAGTGGGTTTTGACATGCCCTTCGGTGCTGTCATAGCCAGTCTTTCCCACATGCTGAAACACAATACTACACAAAAAATGGCACATTTTAAGAGCACAACATTGAAGTTTTTTAAGGGTGATTGATTGTGCAACAAAATGCACAACTGTAAAATGATCTATCATTGCAAAGTAACTGGATGAGACATCAGTCCTAATTGCTGCACCTTTATTTGATGCTGATAATTTTGGCGTGGTGAATATGATTTTGACAGAAAAAAAAATGTTGAAAAATACCAAGACAACACGGACGTCATAAAAATTCATTTAGACTTTACTATCAGATTGTCACAGCAAGCAGTCAACTGCAAAACCTCCTTCTTAATATTCGACATCTATGCCTGTGGGAATTGCTATTCAAAAACTGTAGCCTCTAAATTCCAATCAAGTCTGCTTCATCACAACCACCTCATGTCACATCTCTTGCTTTGCATGACTTTTTGGAAGCTAAAGGCCAAATTCCAATCTTTTATAGAGTTTATGCTAATGTTCTGGTTTCTACCTCCTGCAATGTTAAGATTCAAAGGCAAATTCAGATTTTGTGCTCAGTAGGATATCAAGTCCTATTTATAGCGGGGCCTGGCATGCACCTGCAAAGCTTGCTTTTGTTCCCCACTTTATGCCCAGGGATGGCCTTCACTGATACCACCGTGCCAAGCAGCACTGCCAGGGAGCTTCGGTAATGTGCTGGCATTAAAGCGCAAATGTGTGAGGCGAGACAGGCGGCTTGACCAATCTGCCAACAAAGTGGAGTGCTGCGGCTTTGACAGCTATGTGAAGGACAGGAGTCACAGTTGAAAAAGTATATGACTTCAAAAGGTATTTAACCATGGCGGAACATTTTCATTTTGTGCCACAGATGTTACTTTTTAAGAGCTTATTAATAGTCCAACTGGGATTTGATTTATTTATTTTTTTGACAGGCTCCCAGGGTCAGTGCCACTCACTTGCTTCCATTTTAAAAAGCTAACTATCCTATTCCTCCTGTGAATACCCAAGGCAAGGAGGATATAATTACTTTCTAAATGTTCACTTTCTAGGTCACCGAAACTAAGATATCATTTTCTACTTATTGATTACGATGGCTGGGGGAACACTCTGACGTAGGCGAGGAAGCTTGGAGGCAGAAAATCAACTAATAAGGTGGGCGCTTGTCATTTATGGGTAATTTTGGTGGTAAAATGTTCATCAAACTGCTAAAGGGCAAATCAATGAGCTGTCACAAATGTTTCACTTAAGAATTAAATGTTGATAACTGGAATTAAACACATTTTAATATGATAAAAGAGGATCTACTCAAGGAGAAATTTCATTTACACTCTGCTGTATTTTGGCGGTCACCCCGCAGACAGTATAGGTACCAGAATGAGGAGGTGCAAAATGTATGTTTGAGGTGATTTTTGTAAGATTTCATGATACCTCAACTGTAGTCAGAATGCACATTAGTAAAGTATCTTCAATGACTCGTTGCAAATTCTCTCTGTTTGCATCGCCCAAGTCCTTCCAGATGAGCTTGTGTTGACCCTTTTGTATTTGCAATCATTTTGTCAATATGCAATTAAAACCAAATTCAAATCAAAGCTATATTTCTTTGGAATAATAAAGAAGGGACTTTGCAGCAGCTTAGGTCTGCACTTCAGCTGTTTCTTAATGGATCTAATAAACCGCTGCACTATTAGCGCTATAAGCACTATAATTTTAGTACAATGAAGAGCAATTCTAAACAACTGCAATCTACAATTATGATTAGATGAATGACTGCCACAGTATCAATCAAAACCATACAGTATCCCAACTGCAATCTTCGACTCCCGCTTTCTGACTTGTTTCTTGACACTTTTGGATCTCATTGGTTAAAATGAAATTATCAAAGGAGAAAATGCTGTAGTTGGATTGACAGTTGTTGAGAGTCACACTGATAACGTCGTATTTATATTAAGCATTGCAATGTGTGTTTTTAATAAGACGTTACTTGCTTGAATATATTTAAAAAAGCCATTTCAAAATTACATCTTCATTATATGAACGATTTATCATTTTAACGTAATCTGTTTAAAATGCATGACATACACTGCACTGTGTTATTAAATTATACTGAGCAATTATGATAAAACATCCGTGGGAAAAAATATAAATTAGAAAATCAACAACTTACATCAACTATGATTTTTAATAAAATATTTGATATATTATTTTGACCGCATAAGCCCTGTGAGGGTTGGTCACTGACTCTGGAGGAGCCAGATGTGGCCCTTGAGCCATGTTTTGCCCAAGTCTACGTTATTTTGTACAGCGTTTGGTGAATATATGCAAGTATGTGAATAATGACCGAACTTTAAAGTTACTGCTGAAATAAGAAATTGTTAGAATTTGTCTCGTGCGACTTGCTGTGTCTCACGCTACTCCATCATTTGTCGTGAAGCAAAAAGGAAAATTAATGGAGTATGTTATTATTACCTGGAAGCGATGTAAGTCCACAAGCTTGAAGTCATTAGGGGAACATCCGCACCAGTCAACAATGTGCTTGTACTGGCATTTACAGCCCAATTTACGATTCCAGTTGGTGATGCGAAGGTTGTTATCCACCATGCTCTCACAGTAGACACTATTCTCCAGCACAGTGTGGAAGAATGACTGGAAAACAAACAAATGAATACATGGCAGCAAGATAAAGTGCAGAGTGAGAAAAAACATTTGAATTTTCATTCCTTTCAATGCTCAATTGTAAAAGACTATCAAATGTAGAAAATGTACATTGATTGAAGCTTATGATTAAAGTGTAATTTCTATCAAGCGATGAATAGAGTTAAAAAGACAACTTCACACTTTTGATTGCAAGTCTGTCTGCCATTAGCAATGACAAGAAATTTGTAGTTTCTCTAAGTGCACAAAGTTTCACTTACCTGTCACTCACAGTTAAGAAAAATGAAAATGGGTTGTCTGAGTGTTACCTCGGCAGGCAGCAGAGTGTAGGCGTAGAAACGCTTCATGTTGGTGACCAGATCGTCCTTGGAGTTGATGACATATTCCACAAACATACGGTTCAGAAGGAACCAGTCGGATCCTCCATCCACTGAGATGCCCTCTGGGATTTTACGATCACCCAGTCTCCACATGTGGGTGTCACACTCATAGAAGAGACGATCCAGGCCTTGTTTACGGATAAATCTGGTGAAAACAAATGATGACTCATGAAGTCCTAAGCTGACGTGTTATTCAAGCAAAAATTGTTTTGACGACTAAAACAAGACAAATGAAAATCAAACAATTGGAAATCCTCTTTGGGGAAAATATTGCTTAATAATAGTGCTTCCGAATATATTTCCTTGTAACAGCTGTTTGAAAATAATAAATAGCTAAAAAGACTTAAAAAAGGATTTAAAAAAGGGAAAGCAAACAATGGTTATATAAAAATGTTTTTAATCGCTTTAATATTTTGAAAAAAAAATTCTCTCATTTCTTCCACAATGATTTTATTTGACAATATTAAAGGTTACGACCATACATTTTGATACCAGAGATTAGTTTTGAAAGTCATAGTTTTAAAACATCTTTGTAACCGCTGCGAAATATTTAGTCATTTCAGTCAAATTAATTGTACCATCAAGTTTTGTAGGATGGCAGGATGGTAGGATTCAAATGGCATATGAGCTTCTCCAGAGAGAGACTTCACACATGCCAGCACAGCGCTAAAAAAAAACAATATCCAAAGATCTATTTTCAAACATCTGTTCAGCACCCCATAACTAACAGCTTGTCAATAAATGCATGTTTACTAGTGCCAATCCATAATTGCCACTTCTTTTTATTATTTTTTTTAATATACAGTAAATTTCACTTGGAAATCAAAAGTACAGCCTTGTAGCAAAAAAAAAAAAAAAAAAAAAAAAGGTAGTGGGCTAAATGTGCTGTTGCATCAACAGCGACAAGTTCAACATACATTATAGATGGTTTTACTACTGACCAGATCAAGTATTAGCAGTGAGGAGTCAAGTTCAGTTCAGCCAACTGGGCTTCTTTACAACTAATTGGTTTCATGGGGAGTGGTAGTTGCATCTGTCAGCTATTCAAATACAGGATAAATTATATATATACATATTCAGCCATGTGCAGTCATTGGATCAGTAATGGTTTTTCTTATTTCATTCAAACTTGCTGATCGGTGACTGGCTTTGTAAATCCTGGTGAAGCAATTTTTATATATATTTTTTTGTTCATTTAATGGAAAGACTGTACTTGCATAATGTAAACCTTTATTTGTTAAACAAGCAGAACTTGAGTTTTTGTCAAATTGCAGCTGGTTTTAAAAAATGTGATCTAATTTCTTCCGGCGACGCTGAAAGAAGGATCAAATGATGCAATGTGGCTACAATGGCACAGAGGTGCTGTTGAGTCAAGCTGAGTCATGCACCCATTTGTGTTGGGGTTTTTCGGAGCGCAATGTGATTCCTGCCTGGCATTGGGGGTCAAACGAGTACAGAGAGCAACGGGTGGCAGTAGCAGCAAAGATGGCAACCTCACTGGGTCACCACAATAGCAATGTTGCAGGATTGATTCAAATTTTTATTTCAGGCAAATTACAGACTCACCTGGCGTTGTCCCTGCCGTGAGATTTGATGAAGTTCATGTGTCTGTATTTGGACAAGAAGGCCACCAGCTGCTTGTTTGTCCTACAAAGAGAAAAGAGGGGGCTTATGCAAAAATGTCATGGTGTTAATTGAAAAACACGTGCATGTCATGTTGAGGTTTACGGGGGCTATACACTCTATACTGAATGTGAAAATCTGCCTTTCACTGTAAGAAATTTCAGTTTGGAATATTGTTCCATGGAAAAAATGTAAATGTACTTCTGGTGATCAAAAAAACGTTTAATTTGTTGTTGCTGCAATTCAAGTTTCTTTCTTCTTTTTGTTCGATGACTGTCATAGGTGAGAATCACAACCTGAGGAGATGGGACATCAGAAAAAAAAAAAAAAAAACGCAACGCAACAGTTGAAGACAGATTATTCCATGACCTTAGCAGCTCTGGTTGTTTTTTCCCGGGGGCTACTTGGGGATCATAGAAACGATTGTGTCGCCATTATTTTGATGAAAGACTCCATGCTGCTTTTACATGCTAGGGCATCGTTGTCTCATACACAGGCCAGACAGGCTAAAAGCTTTGCTCTGCAGGCTCTATGCCTCAGTCATTTCATCTGCTTTGGAGCCTTTCATGATACTTTGCTTTGCCTTTTCGGAAAGAGCGGCAAGGCGGGTGGTTAAAAGCGCAAGGATCAGTGGGGGGAGGGACAAGCGCATATTAATGTCATTTTCTCTTGAAGGAGCAATTTCACAGCCTGGGGGGGCTTATCTTAGGACGTCCTGAGCCATAAAGTCGAACTGATGATATGCTGTGCAGACACACACAGTCTTCTGTCTCCACGCTCTACTCCCACCCACACATGCATCCTGGGTGATGGCTAGTTTGCATGTTGCCAATACAATATACATATACAGAGGCATAAAATTGCTTGAAGCCACAGACACATACATGCATGCATAAACACACACACGCACGCTCGGCAAGTGTCATATCCCAACTTTGCCACCTGAGCGGTCTTTTGGCTGCTCTGTTTCTCACCAGTATTCACATGCATACGATAACACACGCACCCACACACACAAAACTCTGCTTCCACACTAGACAAGTCAAAATTGTGCACTTTTTTTCAATATCATAGTCAATAAAACTTTATGATGGTGGCACTGAGTCACTTCCATAGTCTTGTTCAATTCATAAGGTGCCCTTTTCTTGACATACGTTGGACATTTGTTCGTATATGATACCACGGTAGAATAATGGAATGTTACAATTGATGTGTTATTGTCAAATACATTTGACAAGGATGACATTAATCAGGTCCGTCGGAAAAAAAAGTGGATACAAATATGCAATGTTCTTACTTTTGTCTTCAGTTTATAAAACAAACGGATGCCTTTTATAGCAGAGGATGACACTTTTATATGCAAACAAACCACTCGCAATAATATTAGCATGTGAGACACAAAACGAAAGATAAAGATGCTGCAGCTAGTTGCCTGACAAAGCTCAATCATTTTAAACACCCCTGTATAGTCAATGAAAGGTTCTCAAAAGAGAAAAAGGTAAGCACAAGGAGGCCGTGTAGATAAAAGCTGGGAAAGAGGGTCATACTCTTTAGCAAAGCATGCATGTAACTCATCCTTTGGACTCTCTGGACACACACACACACACAGCGTGAACGGCTCTGCGCTTGCCTTTGAGAGGCAGCCATGCGGCAGGACAGACATTATCAGGGAATTAGAGGGGAAATAATGCCTTGTCTCCTGTCCCACTGATAACAACGGCAGTAGTCAGGACAGGGCAGTGCAAGAGAGACCACCCTCACCTCCTCAGTCCATTTGGACTCTCACCAATAGTGTATGGTCACAATGGAAAGACTGCCGATCACTGTTTGCTGACTCAGATTGAACTAAAACAGACTCAGGATTTAAATGTTGGATGAATAGAGTAGATGATAAAGCTGTTTACTGGATTACAAATTATTTTGCGCACATAAACACGTTGAGATGCTCGTCACCTTATAAAAACTTTGTCGCACGTTATTAAGCCTAAAAGTCTGAAAGGATCACATTTACCAACGAACATGGTCTAATTCAAGCTGTTACAAATACACAAACTCTGCAATGATGCAAGATGAAAATTTACATCTTTCAGAATGACACGAATCCAAAACATCCATTTCCCCATGCTTGATCTCGCCCCCTCCCTTCTCCCTGTCATTTCTGTATCTCACTTCCTTCTTTGGCGCCATCAATCGTTTCATTTCCCAACAGATGGGTCTTAAAATCTCCACTGTCAGCTATTTTTCCAACTCCATCACCCTTATGCAAATGAGAATGCAAAATACGAGCAAAACACTGCCTTGGCACACTCACAAATGCATTTAATCATGAAGTGACGGGATAAATATGCAAACATGTAGAAATGATGCAAGGCATGAAGTTAGACATGATGCAGAAACATACAGGCAGCATGTCCGCAACATTCATCAATGTGACGGGAGGGACAAGATTAAACTTGTCAAACAAATCCAATTTCAGTTTGGAAGACATCAGATCCTACATTTCTTTGTTCATTATAACAACTTTACTAAATCCAACTGGTGGACATGTGTGCTGTGGAGATAACTCTCCCCTTATAGAAGCATTTTAATTAGTTGTGGCTTGGCTTCTTCAGAAATGTAGCAGAGTCTGAACTCCCAGAAGAACAATAAGCTCAATTAAAGGTAGTTTCTTCCCCCAAAAATCTAAAAAAATTACTTTCATGACATTGTGTGCAGTTCACTTGAGCTTTGTGGCCTTTAATTGCCTTTTACAGCCTCTTTAAAGAAACATGTTCAAAATTGAGATAGGCTTTTTGGACCATCCAGTGCACTTGCAGGAAGAAAAAGTCAATATATATTGAACTTGGGCAATTAAATTGTAATCAGGTCACCATGTAACCCCTCGAATGGAGAACAAAGACTTGGAAAAGAAGGTTGTGAAGGGAAAGTGTTGGAGAAGCACTTCATTGATTTGTTTGGTTTGGAGTGACAGACTCTTTATTCAAGGCTCATAGTTAACAAGAGGGTAAATGCTATATGGACTAAGAGCTCTCATATTGTCCAGCATTCAATGTTCTTACATTCTTGAAAAGATTCCAATATCTTATCACATACACACAGTTTCCTCATCTCCTTTCTCGACTTAATTGAGTTTACAGACAATATTGTGGGGCCCCTCCCTTACCTGATGGGGTAGTCAGCAGCGCTGAGGTTGATGAAGAAATCCCAGCTCCAGTCCCTCATAGACAAAAGGTCGGCCATACTTCGAAGATACATGGTCAGGAGACTAGCACCCCCCCAGATGGTGGCCATGCGCCATGGTGTCACCCTCACGTTGGGGTATTGAGCAGCCAAGGCCTTTACCTGCCGATGGAGGTAGTTGGAGCGCTGCAGCAAAGAAGAAATATTTCAACAAACATTTCTTGCGGCACTTTACTAAATAGTTGATGGATTATGAACATGTATGTGGAACAAAAGGTTTTATAACAATATCCACAATTGTGTACTACACAGTTCTCTGTCTTTTTCATTTTTGGCAAATATCTTGTTCAAAGTATCGACTTTGATAAAAATAATGTTTCTATGTGATCAATGATTATTTTTTTTGGGTGGCGGTGTCTCAACTTATTCCTGGTTTTCATACAAAAAACCCGCACGACTCAAAATCAGAATGGATGCATGTTCAGCAAAAGCGTTTTGTAAATGACAGTATGTCCATACGTATAACGGTTTTAAAACAGCAAGGGGTATTCGACAATGCGGGGTTTTATTACCGCAATAATTAAAGCAATAACCCTTCGGGTATGTTCAACATCTATGTAACACATCTAGTCAAAAGTCAGACTAGTTACGTTTTTAAATTGGGGATGAAAGGCAAAGTTGCAAACTCATTAATGCATGAAGCGTTTTTGATTCTACATAAATCCTTTCATAATGTTTTAAAGATTGAGAGAAAACAAAATCAAAATCATGATGAAGTTTTGATTGATTGTCCAGCTAATTAATGTACATGCCATCCAACTATTTTTCCTGGGAAAGGACACATTCAATGTTGTTGTAAGGATACATTATGGAAAACAACATAGTTGCCCAAGTCAAACAAGAAAGTAATTTTTTTTTTTTAAGGTTTGGTAAGAGCAATTAAAAAAAAAAAAACTTGGGCATTTATGCTATTAGGCTAATAATATGACAGAATGCAGTACAGAATGCCAAGTCCGTAGAAGCTAATGGCAGACTGTTTTACATAATCAGTGCATGTCCCTTGTGGCATCAACAGGTAAAGATAATTAATTTAAAAAAAATGGAATAACTGAGTGAAAGTCTGCAGTGTTAACCTCTACTCGAATTGAGCTCACCTGATCCACGTGTATGTAGTAGTAGTGGGACGTGTGGTAGATGGTTTTGAGGAGACGTTGAAACTGACGAGAGGCACGTCCATGCACCACCAGGACAAATGCTATCCGCACTGGATTTGATGGGAAGCTCTCTGCAGAGTCCTCATCCCACTGGACATTAGCATTGGCTTTGCCTGTACCAGCAAAAAAAAAAAAAAAAAAAGACAAGTGTATTCAAAAAACTTTTTTTATGATTGCTAAATAGAAATTAAGCTGCCATTCTATAGATATTCCCTTCCATAACAATCTGTCTGAATTTCCATATTTGTTACATTTTGTCAAGAATGTTACGGCAGAACAGTTATTGCAGTGTATTATAAAATAAGAATAAAATAAGAATTATGCATACTGCACAGCATAATCATGAATAAATTATGGATTCAAAATGTATTGTATTTATTGAATCAATCTTGTAGCAGTGCATGCAGTTGCAGCCAGAATCAAAGGATTTCTTCTTTCAACTATCGTAAAAAAAGTAAGCGTATTGAATCAGATGAGTCATATATCAAAAGTCCAAATTTAAAGTTAGCACTTCATTCTGCAAACAAATAACATTGCTGATAGATTGGATGATGTAAATTTAAGCATGGACAACATTTTGACAAACTACTACTTGGTTCAATGTTCTTTTTGTACAAATGTCATGCATTTGTTTAATTCCTGTATCCACTATTGCTGGTGAAATAATGCCACGCTCCACCATATGGGACTAATAAAGGTTATATTATCTTAAAATATTGATTATATGAATTTACTTTCACCCTCATAATCACACCCTCTTGGCTGACGTATTTGGTGCTGTACTAATTCATTTCTTGTTCCATAGCATTATTTTAGATACCTAATTTGAATCTCCAGACACTGATTGATTTGCCTGTTATGTTGCTATTTAAAGTTGGTTACTCTCAGCTGTAATGTGGGACCGGTTAGACCGATTTATTGTATCACCCCACCACAGAATTAATGGTCAAATCCAGAGACAATTACCACAGTGGAAACACAAGCCTTGCTGATTCATTTTGGGTTATACTAGGAGTATTATGTCACAATTTGAAATGTGCAATCATTTCTTTAGGACTTTGGTTCCCTGGAGTCTGTCTACAGTGAAGCCAAAGGAATACAAAAGCTGTTTATTCCCCCAAGAGGTCATAGTTCCAAAAATGTCCATCCCGACTCAACACAGAGTCTGGCCCTTAGGCCCTGTAATTACTCAGCTTTAACAACCAAGTATCAAAATGTAAGAAGCCTTAAACCCCTGCTATTTAACAGACAAATTTTAGGAGAGGTGTCCAGCAGGACGTTGTCTAAAGACGGTTGGGGTTAACAACCTGATTACAACAATCGTTACGTCCTGACACTCCCTGGTACTTGTTTCTTGCACTTCACTCAGCTTCAGAGATCCCAGGAGGGAATTATTTTTAGTTTGTCTTAGACTTAATGTTAATTACTGGCCGGCTAGGAAGGTTCACTGGTTTGCTTTACACATGGATAATTGGGCCAGTTGTTTCACTGAACGTGTTCTTCCATTTGAGATAGCTGAACTAATGAGCACTGCTAAGTGTGTGTGAACTTCTTTTATGCTGTCACACTGGTTAAGCATTTGTGATTTTGCCATTGAGTCGTTTTGACCTACAACAAAATAACCATGACAGCAGGGAAATAAAAAAAACTGTAAATAAAGACATAGATAAATGTCTCCTCATGAACTGGAGAGTCTTCATCATTCTTCCTGTCAGCATAAATTCTTTAAACTACGCTTCCTTATCTGCTTTCATCCTTCTCTTGTCCTCAATTATCTTGCATAACATCAGTTTCAAATGCTCGCGTGAGGTTAGAATATAGTGGGGCTGTATCCCTCGATCTCTGCTCATCAATTTATGAGATCGCCAGTCAAAAATACATCGATATTGACAGAGGTGTCAAATTCAGGTAGAGAAAGTAAAAAACCCTGTCACAGTTTGGCTTTAGCCATCAGAGCTTCTCATCAACCGGCCAGTTGGTTAGAAGCTCCGGCGGTTGAAGCATAATTGTGGCAGGCTTTTTTTTTTTTTTTGGGTGGGGGGGTAGAGGGGATTTGGGGCAATGACTAAATTATCCACAATTTTACATTCTTGGCCAGATGCTATTTGGCCTGGTTAAATGTAATTTTGGCAAAAGGTCCCACTAATGCTACTGTACAAAGACCCTGCCAAGCCCCGAAGCATGCATTGCAAGCCAAACTTATTATTAGCCAAGTTAGCATATGGTAAACAAAGAGATTGACCATGTTCCTCCAGCATTCAATGATACAAATATCAGATCTAACACAATTGCTGATCCAGCCAATGCCTCAAGGACGCTACACTGATCAAATCAAATTGGACAATTTTGTGCTAACAAGGTTAGGACTCCAATTGGGATGGGAATAGAGGAGGAAAGAGGGAGCGATAACACATTGGCAGGCAGTCGCCAGGCAGAAGGACAGTAAGACCGACAAGTGATTTAATTTAGCTGTGCCGTTGCTATTAGGACAGCCACCAGGGGAAAGACTTTTTCTATTTCTTGATGTCTTTGATCGCACCGTCAGTTTGAATGGGTTGGTGAGACAGAGCTTGGCACCGATAAATGACACCCCTGCTCTTGGGAAGGGGAATGTACAAAAGTTGCAATGTCACCGTGATTTTTGTCCTCGAAGGAGAGCACGAGTCTGCTGACACGATATGTTCATTCCAACCCCATCTCCGTACATACAACAGCTCTTGAGTCTTCCTCACTTAAGAATGGGCAATTACGCAAGAAATTTGTGGTCATTGCACATAAATGACATTTGTCTCGTTTTTTTAATTGGCTGGAGACCATTGTGACATTGTTTCAGATTAAGAAGAGATAATATACTATATTTGTGTTATAAGAGTACAAAGAAACAATTTATGAAATCAATGTGTTTCATCCCAAGTAAAGTTTTGTGAGGTTAAGGTCAAGGATCATTTTCCACATGAAATGCGCCCAAATGAACTTAAACTGGATTCTTTTAATCAGAACATGTGCCATTATAATTAGGAAAACATGGCTACAGTGTGCATCAATTTCCTACAATTTGAAGTGTGCTAAATCCTATTAGTCAGCTAGTTGAGACTCCCAAATGATTATCAGGGTTAATCCCCCCGGCTCTCTTCCCTGCACCATGCAGGAATGTTGCCTGGATGAGGACTACATTTGCCAATTACGTGTTTGAAAAATTGTTGCGGGAAGAGTTGAAAAAGTCGCCATATATTGCAACATTGGCATTATTTTGGCAACATTTAAGAAACAAGTTTACAATTTATTTTGACTTCATAGAGACTGCAATGTGGCCAACGAGTCATTATTTTTTTTTTGCCCAGGTCCGGTCCAGAGGGATCATGTTGGTGTGATTTTGGATTGAAGTCAGGGCAGCCCACCAACGTCAAAACAGCAGATAATACATTTTGGGAAGTGAATGATGTTCAAGCCTCCGGCAGACGTCTAGAGATAACAGAATATATGCCAAGGTCCAGTGAAGTTGTTCTGACAGCTGCTGTTGCTGGAAAACATTACAAAATACTACTTATGTTGTTCTCTGTTTGTCACCAGTTTGTTTTCGTCCTCTGATTTTGTTGGCAGGCTTGGCAAGGTGGAAAAAAAAAAAAGTGCAAATGTTTGTCTGTTTTGCGGTTTAAAAAAGAAGAGAATTTTGACGCATAGCCATTTTAGAATAATAAACACATGATAATTGGAAACCAATATGGGCAGAAAACAAACAACATCCTTTTTTTTCCCGCAATACCAATTACACGTAATAAAATAAATAATGATTCTTGGCTTTCAAGTGAGTGGCAATTCAGTATTTTTTTTTCCAATTAATTTGAACCATACTAGCCAGAATCAAGGTTGTTATAGTAAACAACTTAATGAATTTCCGAAAATTAAAATTGAAAAAATATTTTCATTAAGGGAGTGCGAAAATATAAAAGCAATTAGAACTTCAAGTTCAAATCAAAGAAGTCAAAATGAAAGAAAAAAATAATTATCACTAAAAATACTAAGCTATTATAACCCTAGTCAGAATAAAGTCCTTTTGTGATTCTCAGTGCTTGTGGCTTTTCATACAATGTACTGCATATATTCAACCTAACAAATCAAAAAATATCATTATTTATGAACACAAAATAGAAAGATGTTTCATGAGCTCACCTTCTAAGGGGCAGTAGCGAGTGACCTTTTCTGGCATTAACTGGCCCTCTTTGTGTCTGCAGTAGACCTCTGCAATCTGCTGCCTGCAGTCTTTGCTTTTGGCCCTGGACAGAGCTGAGATGGCTTCCTTCCCACTGATTTCGCACTCGGGTGGTTGGTCATAGGTCACCTCCAGGGGCGCTGCAGTCGCCTGCCTTCTGTGCGGGTGCTGATGCCTGTGCTGGGCCTGGTGAGAGGCGCGATGGCGCGACCCTCCTGCAGCCGCACCTTGACCGGCCGGGCGTGAGTTGTTGGCGACCGCCAGCGGCTGGTGGCTTAAAGGTAGCACTTCATTGGAGCTGCGAACCAAGTTGGGGGAGTTGTCACGCCAGACTTGCTGCTGGCCATGAGCCTTCTCCTGCAGATGCTCTCGCTGCTGCCTCCTGCCGGTTTGCCGATGCGGCTGCGAGCGTGCGCCAAAGTTGCTATTGTCTATGTTATCAAAGTCTTTTGGTACAGAGTTCTCATTATTACTGTCCACTTTGCTTTTCTCCTTTGGACGATGGGAGTAGTATCCATCCTGTAAAGAGTAGAGAGAGGAATGCTTGTTAAATGCTGAGGGATTTTAAAAGCGGAGCCACGCTATTAAGAAAAACACAAGATGAGAAGCGAGCGAGCGTGGAGCATATCATACTTTGCTTTAACAATCAATGTGGCATGTTTGAGTGGGCAACAAAATGCGCTGAACTGTGTGGCATGAAATTAAGTATTGAGGTATTGAGTGGGAGGACTACAAGGTGCAACTTGACTGGAGGTGACACAGGGATGTGAGGGCTCTGTTGCTCCGTGCCATCATCAGATTAGCCCGGTTTCAATTAAATTCTCCCTCAAATGGCCCCAGCTCATCGTAAACAGATTACCCAAAGGGGATAAAGGGCCGGCGTATGACTGTGAGTTTGTGTGGCTGTTAATGCTCGAGCGTGTGTGCATGCATGTGTACAATTCTTTTCACTTGGAGACTCAGAATAAGAAGGAACTGTAGTGTGGCATGTGACAAGAAAGGCTTCGTATGAGATTGTGTGCGTGTGTGACTGAACCAACAGTTTATCTTTGAAGCAGAAGAAGCTGAATGGAGTGAGGGGGGGGGGGCAATGGAGAGTGCACGAAGTGTAAAAAAAAAAAAAGTGCAATGAGCAAATGTGGGGAATGGATCGTGAGGCGATGGAGCGCTGATATTAGGGAAGCAGCAAAATGTACTGTCATGCATCAGATGCAAAAGAAAGAAAGCTGCCTTGCTGCACACCTTGCAAGACGCATTGGGGAGAGGTGGAGGGGGGGTGGGGGGGCGAGAAAATAGGGAGTATGGGAGGTGGAACAGCAAACAGCAGCTGGGGAAAGATAGAGCCCACAACAACAAGGCTCCCTGATGTGCTTCAGCATTTACAAGACAGAAAAGAGGCGCCAAAAGAGGTGGGGGGAAAACAGCTATGTACAACAGAAGGGAAGCGGGAGAGCTGAACACAAGGGCGTTCGTTGAATTAGCTGCTATTCACGCTAGCAGGCGAGGATGGAAATGTCTTTGGACTATGAACGCTGTTTTTCTCAGGCTTTTTACCCTGAAACCAGACACATTGTCATCAACCTTTCCTTTATGCGAGCACCTTCCATGAACACAATTACACAGTTGACGCACTGTCCCACTCAGTGAAAGAATGAGAACAGAACACAAAAAGGGCAAGGAATCCTGAAGTGGAACAGCGTGACACTGTACATCAACATACATAAATAATTTGTAGGGTTTTTTTTTTTTTTTAATCGTAGATCCAGTCCTTCCGCATGAATTTTACCCTTTCATAAACAGGGATGGGAAAACCTTTGTGGAAGTAATAACGAATAAAAAAAAGAAGATCCCTTTAAGCTGCTTTTTCCAGCAGACCTGTCACAATCCAATACACCTTTGAGCTTTTACCTGTCATCTCCCCCCCCTTTCTTTTCACCTTCACTTGCTCCAATTCTTTTTTTCACGCATTTCTTCACACAATCAAGATCCAGCCCCTCTGCTCCTCTGCTTTACATTTCTTCCCCTTTGCTTAGCTTCACACCTCTTTTTCTATACCCAGGATTATTTCACACCTTCCTCCCCGTTCCATTACCCCTCCCCATTCCTATGTAAGACTTTGTTTCCTTCACTATTCCAGTTCAAAACATCAGGTTGTCGGACAGAAGGTGGTAATCCCTCGTGTAACAGCTGCTTATGATCACCTAAAAAGAAATACGGGCCTGAGAAGAAAATACATAAGAGGCTGATCTAAGCATTTTTAGTCGTGAAACCTTTGTTTAGCTGACAACATTATAAAAACCTAAACCAAACATTTATTGGGTTGCATTCACAATGTCGATCTTGATTGAAGTCATATTATAGATCATATCACGGTGATTGATTTGTTTTTATTGTAAACAGAAAGATCCAGATGTAGACGGTACTGTATAATGTTCTGAATGATCTGCCAGTATGGAGCATGCGGTCAACACTTTCAACTCTCGGCTCTGTCCTTTCTGCATGTTCTTGCTTCTGTGTTGTTGGAAATTGTGAAACAAATGTGAATGCTTGGTTGTCTTTGTGTCATGTGATTAACCGCTGACCGGTCCGGGCTGGATCGCAATACTTTGCCAAAGTTAACTGGAATAGGCTTCAACTCACTCGTGATGCAGAACACGATAAGTCGTGGAAAAATGTTGATCCAAAGTCTTTAACTGATTTCATCACGGGATCATGACTCGTTGCAATTAATTGACATGGATCAGATGAGACCAGCCTCAAGTATGTTGGAAGGAGAAGAAAGGGGACAGCTCTCTAGATGAACTATCTCCATACTGTGCTCCTTCCACCATTCCTCCTCCTCTTCGGGACTTGGTTGGCAATGTTGCTTTTTAATCTCATGCTGTAAGATGGAAGCTGTGGGGCAAAGAATTAATAGTTGGACTGGAGATGGGGCAAGGATGGATTGCTACAGGGAATTTTTTTTTATTTGCTGAATGCATTGGAACCGCAACCGAGAATTGCCTGGCATGCGTTCCAGCGTTCACACAAACAATGCAGAGGAGTGAGGAAATAGCAAAAGAGGAAAACATGAATATTATCCATCACTGGTAGGCACACTGAGAGAATGGGAGAGTGCTCCAGCCTCCCCTCTGGGAATGGTTTAGTCCATTCCTCACATACAGAGCTGGCCAATACTTCTGACTTTTCCTCATTTCCTCTGCCACAGGGGAAAATATTTCACCTGTCCCCCTTCCTTTCTTTCTTTCCCTTTGCACTTTTCTTTTTGGTTCACCCAATCTCCTGTGTGGCTAAGGGAAAGGAACTTATCTTTCTTCCCGCACCTGTCATTCTCCTCCCCTGGCCTTCGTATCATCTCTTGCTCTAAGGGAGGAAGGAATCTGCAATCCCCTCCTCCTGAATGTCTTTTTGACTTCCAGGGACAGCAAGGTAGCAGCGCATCAGTCCAACCACGCCCACCTAGCGAGATTCCTTTTAACCAAGCCATCATGTGGGCCAGCGCTATGGCGACACAAGCAAGCAGCCGTGCAGACAGCCGCAAACATATTGCGAAGTTCATTACTAAACGCATTTGGCCGTGCTATGCATATTAGTGAGGACACGGGAGTTGGATCACCTCAGATGCGTTCTGGCCTGAACGTGCTTGCCATATGGCTAACGAGCTCAGATTAATTACCTGGAGTTAATCTCTGAGCAAGATGCAGAGTCTTGTATGACACTGGAGCCTGATACACAAACACCCCTCAGTTCACAGCTGTTCTTCCACCATAAGAAAGTGCAAAGCGAATGGAATGGAGGAGGGCTGGGGGATTCTGCTCTGGGAGATGAAAACTCATTATTTTGTGTATATTTTAAACATTAGCGCTAAAATGTTTAACCATTACATTGTAATACTGCAGAACACTAAGATGAATCTCGCATACCTTCTGCAGTATGATGAAAGAGAAAATGTTTATGCTACATTGAGGTTTCAAGCAGCTACCTTTGTTTTATTCTGCCCCCCCCCCACGCAATCAAATCCGTACAGAGGCTAAAAGTGAAAGAATGCTGGTCACATGTAAGCATGTGTAGATGTAGTATGATTAGCAACAGCTCTGAATCAACGATTGACGTTAGGTATGCACAGAAGCCTCTCAAGAAGTCAAAGGGACCTTTTCGTGGTTGTGAAAATGCAGAGAAGAGCTAAAAGGAACATCTATCATTGCCATAGCAATTCCCCTTATAAATGTGCACTTTACTTATGTTTATTTATTTATTCCTTATTTATCTTGTCGCTCGATTGTGATAGCACACCAAAGTCTTTTTCTACGAAATAAATTAATGTATGTAAATGTTCATTTTTGCACAAAGTATTTATTATCAATTTTGAATGCTACTCAGCATCATCAGAGCACATATAGATCAACAAATATTCATTCTCACACTTGCCAATGGGCAATTTATCTATAGTCAGGGGATGCAGTAGGAATTTTATTTTTCTATCTTAATAAAGAAATACTTTTTGCTCTTCATTTGCTTTTCGCACATTTTTATGCTGCACTTACAACCTTGACCATTACATTTCTTACTAGCGGTTGCTGCAAGCACGGCATATCTTGCTAATTTATCTATCGCAATTAATACAATGTTGCCTTGAATGAGAGCAGCAGATAATGCTTGAAATATAAATGAACCATTTAATGGACCTAATTTAATTCAAGTTCTGCTCAGCTGTGGAAAGGAACGTGATTAAATTGAATGTTTCAGTGGGAATGTTGTGCTGGGGAAAAAATAGTAAATGAGTTGATGTCAAGATTATCCTTTTAAAGAACTTTACGCTAATCTTGATTGAGGTGAAATCGAGTTAAAGGACAACCTGAAATGACCTCAAAGGTTTCAAGAAAGCATATGTACCAACGACCCACACTCAACAATGAGCTCAAATCCCCAGAGCATGTGGAAAAAGTGAAGCCGGCCTGCCTAAGCCTCACGAGGTTTGGTTTGCTTCTCCTCCATTAAAAAAAAAGAAAAAAAGAATGCTCTGCACCCCGGTGGCTTACACAGATGGATCACTAAACCACACATTTACAGTCACACTTTTCTTCTCTTTCTACTGAACAAACCAACCTGTTTGCACACTCACATACTGCTTACCAATGGGACTCAATCATCCTGCAGTCTGTGTGTGTGTGTGTGTGTGTGTGTGTGTGTGTGTGTGTGTGTGTGTGTGTGTGTGTGTGTGTGTGTGTGTGTGTGTGTGTGTGTGTGTGTGTGTGCATGAGTGTGTGTGCATGAGAGAGAGAAAAGGGGAGGACGAGAAAATACTGTCATACTGTAGTAAATGGTAGACAGGTTCGGTGTCTCGAATGACACAATATCAGCCAGTATGGTTGTTATTATCAGACTAAATGGCTATTATCAGTTGTCAATAATTTTAGATACTGCTTACTTCCCCTGCTAATAGGCTCGATATTACTTCCGAGGGAGAGATAATCATGAGAAAATCAAAGTAGAATATAGTCGGCCTTTTGTGGTTGATAGATGACAGACTATATCAAATAACACATTTTTCCACAGGAGACTGCTGTCACTATTGCTTCGTGAGGTAAATGTTGAGTCTTAAAGCCATGACAGTTTTATGACATCAACCATCCATCCATCCACCATCCGTCTCTCCGTCCAACCGTCCGCCCATCTGCCTGTCTGTCCGTCCATCGATCCATATTTCATATTATAAATGAACAATTTTAGGAAAATGTATTTTTTCTGTTCTATATTGCAATTCCAATTCCATTTTCGACTTTCTTCAACTCAAGCTTTAGTGTAATAATCACTACAGTGACATATTAGCACGCTTGCTCCATTTTGCTGCTCTTATTTCTTATTTGTCTATTTATTTATTGTTTATTTCGATCTCTTTGTGTGTCTTAACATGTGAAGAAATTGACAATAAAGCGGACTTTGACTTTTTGACATTGATTTACAAACATGACATAAAACGACATCAAAATTTGCATTCTGATAATGCAAGGACGCTAAAACTCTGCGAGGGAGACGCTCCTTTTTTTAAGGTTTTTAAAATGGTTCAATAAAGAAAGAACTAATGCACTACTTGCTCAAGGGGCATTTAACATCTCTCAAATCAGCCATGACAAAAGGCAACGTTTTAAATTGACAGTACCCACATACCGTATACCCAACTACCTGGTCAAATTTCCATTTTCTGCTTTTACACCTAAAACTTTTTTTTTAGTATACTCTACTTTTTTCCTACCACGGAAGTTTCCAAATTGCAAGAGGAATGAAAATCACTTAGTTGCATACAATATATGATGTCTATATTGCTGAAAGGCACGAAAGAGAAACCATGGAAAGACACTAGCGGCCCTCATGCTGGGTGCCTTTACCACTTCACTGATATAGGGTGTGAATAGTCCCCCCCAAACTTTACAGCTCCAGATTTGAATGGGCCCCATCAGGCGATTGCTAAGCCATATCTCACAAAGACATGGAAATTCCGTTGCACGCCTTATCTTACATCTCCCTGTTCAGCCATGAAATGACACCCTTATTTAATCAATTGTGAATCATGAAATTTTGCACAAGAGCCTCCTTTTCTTTGCGTTTGACAGTGATTGAACTGCACAGCCATGCAATTCCATTCACCACGGCGATGAGAAGAAAAGACGGGGGGGGGGGGGTGTCTCTTTGCCAGCAGTTTATGAGAGGACAAGATGAAGGCGATTTGCCTGTGACACCACACATCCCCATTTTAGTGGCACCGCTGCATGGACATGCTGCACGGATTCTGTAGATCTGGGCAGTCACAAGTGTTGGAGGTGTATGGTTTTATGTCTGTGTCTGAGTACTCGCAGATGATGAGACAGTCACAAAAACTTTTACAAAGGCCCCCTGAAAAGGTGAAGCATAGCAGCGAAACATATTGGGGTGAACGTGATAAGTGGAAAAGGGTGAAGGGGCCATGAGAAACAGTAGCAGAGCTGTAGACCAGAGTAGTGGAGGAGGAGATGGGAGAGATTGGGGGTGGAATGGGAAAGCCTCCCCCTTTCGTCCTTTTGTGTTGCATGAATGGGCCGGTGGGAACAACATGTGAATGTATGGTCTGCACTGGGAGTGTTTAGAGAATATCGTTGGTTTTCTAGGCTGCCTTCGGAATCTGCCTTGTTACATAACAGGGACCCGGGTGTTGCACTAACCCACAGATCAGCGGTCCACCTTGAGTGTGCAACATTCGTTTAGCGGATTTCGTATTTTCTTCAACGCTGATAGTATTGATGAGATGACTGCACTTCATGATTACTTGACTGCAATGAAGGGTTGGATGGCTCATAATTTGTTTCAGTTGAATGTGGCGAAAACTGAGGCATCAACTTTTACATCCTGTTCAGAAATCTTTTATAAATGCAAATAATTTGCGCAGCACATATTGAGAATCCCTCCAGTCATATTCGATTAAGCCCATCATTTCAGGAAGACATTAAAATTATAACACGTTTTGGTTTGTTCAACCTCACTTTTAATTAGTTTTTTTTTTGTTTTTTTTACTTTGGTCCATATTATCACACAAACAGAAATGATCATTTATTCTTTTGTCTCAACAAATATTGACCATTGCAATTTTTCTGCTATCTTAACAAAACTTACACCATTCAGTCATCCTTGCACTGTCTACCAGTTCTTTTTAGATTTAGTACAAAAGTAAAAAATCACTTACTTCAATGGTTACTCTCCGTCATACTTGGTAGATTCGATGTCATTTTATTGTCATGCTAGGTCACTATGGTTTGCTGACTACCTCTGACTTACTGTCTCTCGCCCAAGATTAAGAAAGCAAATGTAATAGAGCCTTGCACTGCATTGTCCCCAAACTGTGAAATGCCAATAGTTCTCGTTTTTTGTAAACGCTTTCTTTATAGACATGTTTGCTGACTGCATATTTATATAGTGACAGAGTGTATACGAACAGCATATAGAATTGCAAATTATATAGTATTACTGTATACTGCTGTATGTAAATTACCAACAGGAAGAGGTGATGGATGGTAGGTAGGACTGAATGAAAAGCAGGCATCAAAAAGGGCTACATACTAGCACGCCAACTGAAAAGCATTTTAGGCTCGCCCACCCACATATTATACCCAGCTGCTAGTTAAGAAAGGAATTCTTGTAGAATAAGCAATTTCCAAATTGTGCTGTTCAATGTTGCTTGGGTAGGTCTATAATTTTGTCACCGATCCCCTGATTTTCATTGTATTGACGAAATGTATTGTGTGGGGGGGATGATTACCAAGGATTAGTATGGGTGTCCACTTCTAGGAGTCATGGATGCATTCATGCATGATGCATGACAGTCCAACAGAGAGATCCTTGAGGGCTCCAGTGATTTCCAGGGCAAATATTATAAATCTGCTCACAATCTTCTTCTAATCACTCGTTGTTAAGCAAACAGAAATGTTTTAGGCTGCGTATCAGGTTTGTGTAGCTTTTGGAGACAATTGTTGATGTCAGCAGAAAACACTGGAAGGGCAAATATGTCAGCTGCATAATAAATGTTTATTGACACATGAGAATGGATAGATGGACTATCTGCAATCAAACCTGAAATTTCCTGCAACACTTTTAGTAACACTATGGCCAATTGCTCAAAAAAATCAATGCGGGCAGATGTTGCAATGGTGTAAAACTGCATGGCATAGCCTTTATGGGTTTTCTATTGTGCGGTATGTATAGTGTAGTCGAGTGCAGCCACTTTGTTTCCTTCACCTAGTAACAACACGCTACCCATCATCATGATCATTGCATGCAGTGGAAACTAAAAAAATTGCAGTCCATCATACACAGAAACATATTCATCATTTGTCATCAAGTGGCACAGGACGTATAAACATTGGTCTCCTGGCAACCAACAAAGGTCCTCAATAAACCCTCAGGCTTCAATCACCAAGAATTCTTATGTGAACAGTTCACTCAAAGAAGTCTCACAAATGGCTTGAATAAAAGTAGGTGGCAGAAAGAATTTGCTATTTGTAAAAAAAGGGGTGACTGCACTTCCAGTAACTCTTACTCATACCAAACATTCACACGGTGATCAGAACGAATCAACAAGTTCGGTAACATTTCCAGTTAATCAGCTCAAACCCTAAAAGGAATCCACCAACAAGTGCAAGACTCTTTTGATTGATTACGCTAATCCCACATCAGAACAGCATGGAACCCCAACAAAATCCCAACAAATCTTTTCATGATTACATGAAAAGCTTTTTGTTAGCAGCAGGACTGCAAGTTGTAACACAATGTGGTCAAATTACAATGTTGACCTCCCACATTTCTACCCTTGAAGAGGACCCTAATCTCCTAATACTCTTAACTACCTGGATGGCATCAAAGTATCTGGACTTGTGTTGACGCATCAGCAACATTTTGAGCTTTCATGTCCTGTGTATCAGCAGATGTGCACACGAACTAACAAGGACCAACCTGAAGGAGAAGTCAGGGAGTCTATTGCAGACAATCATGTCTGTAATTTGTCCTCAGGAAAAGAAACGCCAAGACAAAGAATAGCCCTGAAAGGCCACTCATCCATTTCTATGTTTGCAGTTTTTGCGTGTACATACTTGGCAGGATTATTCCTTGACTTATTACCAAGCGCCACATGCAGATTTTGTATTTGGCAATCGACTGAATTGGACCGATGACCTTCCCCCTCATGAACACAATGTACAAAGGTGTAAAACAGCAATGATGCACTTTTAGAGTCGAAACAGACACACAGCAGAAACAAAGACAAACACTATCTCTTTCCTGCCAGTCTTGCTTGCTCGCCTTAAATGTCCTCTGCACACTACCAAAGGCTAACTGCTGGAGGAAAGAGCCAATTTGTAAACGATTTAACCTTTAATGGAGAAAATACACCGAGTCCCTTTGGATGTGATGCCAGAGACGCAAAATAAGAATTACTGCTATAATTTACATATCATTTAAAAGCAGTGTCCACTTATCTCCGTTCTTCATGTTTTGATGTTATTTGTCTGCTGTATGTAGTATGTCTGTGTTTGTGCTCGCTGATGGATTCATTCTCAAGAACAAATGTGTGTGTCTGTATGTGCGTGTGTGTTTGCGGTCTTCAAAACAACCTAGTGCCAGGGCTTAGCTGATAGGCTAATTAAGCTCACCACAGGGAATAAATGTTTCCTCTCAGCCTGCCATTTGTCACACCTGGCATGGAAATGTCACGAGGAAAAGAAACACAGTCGTGCATGCAAACACCGCCTGCACGGTTAGAAATGCTGAGGTAACAGCACCATGTAAAAGAGCGTCTTTCTATGGTGAATGTATTATGAGTAGTCATGTCATGAAAAACTAGAAGCATCATATTATTTTGGCATGCTCACAACGAATGGGGATATACAAATTTGGAATTGGGAGGTTCAATTTATTTATAAAAAAAAAAAAAATGCTCCTTGTGAGTTTCTGAAAGGTTTTTTAATGTACTTGAAATTAAAACAGATACAAGTACTTTTAAGAAAGTGCTTTTACAACACAAGAATTTGCAAATACAGCCCAGAAGTGTTTTCCTTAATGTTTTTATAATCGAGAGAAGACACAATTGAAATTGCCATTAAATTTCAATCAACTGCCAAGTCCTATCTTGCATACTTGGGCATTGGCTACAATCAAATGTAGGTTTGATGCTGAAGAAAAAAATATTGGTTTAATTTGCTAGTGCTTGTTGCTTTAACATCGGTGTGCCGTATTGTCACCACATCAGTCTGTCAAGTCTCCTTTAATGTGCCGCGTTTGCTCTGACCTACTTCTCTTTCTAACAAACTCACACAACAAACGTGCATGCTGCTTCACACTGAGGCCTGCTGTTCATTATAGGGCATGACAGTTTCAATGGCGTGCAGCCCCCCCCAAGTCATTGTAGTACTATCACTCGACAGAACCAGTACAAACCTGTCCTGTAGCACAGTGACACCCTGAAAAGCACATTGCCACATTGTTTGAAGTTCAGAAAGAGATTTAAGGGTAGCGTAATGAATGATGACAGTATTTATGTCAAACCTCACCTTGCTGACTCAATGTTTTGTGGGGAGTGGGAGGGGGATTGCGACCATCTCGTGTTGAATTGAAACTAATGACCTGCTGTTGTTGTCATTTTGCAGTGTGAGGCTCTGCAAGAAACAAATATTGCTTGGGCCAGACCACGCAGTGTGCATGAGTGCTGAAGATTGGCATGTCCATGCTTGGAGTTAATGTACTTTTATTTATCTTGTGTGAAATGTGATTTTGTTATTTGAAATAACAAACTATGTGTACAAGCAGTCAATATTGGTTCAGGTCAAAATTCAGGTTTCTGAAACATTTCAAATCATCTTTGCTTGTGTATTTTAGGGTTGCTCACCACAATCTGCACGTACAAGTAGTTCCGGTACTCAAAAGATCAAGATTCCTTGTGGATAGAGCGTGCGCAAATGAATGTTAGCTTCAAAGGAGGTATTACGATATGCGTTTATATGACCATTGATCACATGGTCAGTTAGAAAACGAGTAACCCAGGGATCTTCTTTTTGCGGCATTTACATGGTCTTGCGCAACCATAATATTTCCAACATTATGTTTTTTGAAAGGTCTATTGACTGTTTGTAAACATAGTCACAGTCTTATCAATGCAGAACGCTTTTTCGGTTAATACTGGTGAAATCCAAGTGGCTTATTGTCTTGGCATCGAAATAGTCAGGTCAAAGCCTGTGAACAAGTCAGTAATGCTTAATTAAGGATACTTCATCTAAGCAGTACTTCCATGCATCAATTTCAAGAGAAGGGCAAATATTGATCATGTACTTAAAGTAACCTGGCAACTGAAACTTTGTCAAAGTTGCCCTATCAGTCTTTCTTCTCTCTTGTTTGTCTTGTGTCAATATGTCATCTCATCATCTTTAAATAACATCAGGTAGAATGCGTCTTTTTCTTCCTCCCGCTCCCCCTCACTGTTCACCTCCATCTCTTCCCTCCACTATGTTGACAATCCACATGTCGATGTCATTTGTTCTAATACACTCTACAAGCAGTCTGACAGTGAGCGTATGCTGTGGTATTGCCCAACACAGCAGAAACATGTCGGCCCCATATGGAGCTTCCCTACAGGGCAAATTGATATGGGACAGCGGGTGAAAGTCTGTAAGCATGTTGGCGGCTCTTAAAGTGCTGCAGAACAGGAGGATGAGAAAACCTTAAGTTGCTTCAATTGAAAGGTGCTACTACTTTTTGAGCCAGCACCGGTGTATTTAATAATTCATACACATCAATCCTAAGAGGTACATTATGTAATGTATGTCTGCCTCACAATTTTGGGGTTCAAGTCCCGCTCTGTGCCGCTTGCGAGCTTCTTAAGGATAAGCGGCTCAGAAAATGGATGGATGGATATAGTTTATTGTTGGGTCTGTTTACATTGTTGTAAGAATGCATTGCATCAGTTGTTTCCAATATTACTGGAATTGAAACAGCTGCAATGAAATTTTGCATATACTATTATTAAGCCAATATCTTGGCCCTTTTGCCTCCACGCAGGACTTTTTGATAATATTACAAGCACAGTTAGTATTTTGCTCCTCTTTTTTTGGGAAAAATAGTTGCCAGAAAGGGTAGTTAAGTCATCAGCCAATACAGCGAAAATAAATAGCTTGGCAACACTGCAGGTATAAGTCGTAGATCTTGCCCACGACCTTCGCTTGTACTAGCGACCTCACGTGCACAACTTTCAAAATAAAAGCATCACATAATTTATGTTTTATTGAGACTTCATGGTCACTGTGAGGGCCTATCAAAGATTATGGGCTGATGGGATGTCTCATTAGAGCTGTACCTTGTGCAGGTCTACACAACTGAATACAAATACTCCATATAGGTGTTTTTCCACATTCTGTTTTGCAAGGCATAGAAAATCTCCTTAATAGAACAGTTTCTGATATACTAGTACATCCCTTAATGGCTCTAGACAGTCTATGTACCAAATAAGTGACCAAGTAGTGAGTGTATACTCTAATAGTTAACAATTACAAGTACCAACTTGTTCTTGTTAAAGACCAATGTTCCGAGCACCAGTGATTTATAAAAAACGAGAGAGACATAGCAATCAGACAGTAGTTGATCTTGTGCCTCTTAATCTCGCCTCCTCTGGCTCAGCCTAACTGACATTTCCTTAATTCATTCCTCTCAGGATTCTCGCATTTTAATTAGGCCACTCCAAATCTCCTCCCATACAGCTTTTTTTTCTTATTTTTTATCCTGCATATTTGTCATTTGCCTCCTTCGTCTTTCATTGTCACGACTTTCCTTTTTTCTCTCATTCAGCGGGTTATCTCGCAAATAACGTACAGTAAAAAAAATACCACTACTGCCTGCCCTACACGGTGCAGAGGTAAATAAATCATTGAACTGTGACATTTAAAAAATGAAGAATTTTTGGTTTGTGGTGATGGAAAATACTGGCAATAGAAAAACATTGTCACCTTTAAGATATGCAGTTAATGTATGCATTTGTTGTGTATGTATGGGTGTTCAAAAGTACATTTTTACATATTAGCTCTTCTGAGTGTGTTTTGGACTGCCTCATACAGATTTAGTCTGTAACCTGTCTGCCCCTGAGTATTCCTTGCTTATCTCCAGCTTCAATGGAAACATGAGGAAATTACTTTTTATAAAGTGTCTGACAAAGCCAAATCTTTTCTATGCTTTCCTTTGGAACAGCAGGAGCTTTAATTATGACCCAAGTGCTTTGCGAAAAGGATCCAAGACAACTGAGGTAGCACCTTTGAGGTTACAATTTATTTTTACAATGCATCTGCGTAATAGCAGGAGTGGTTCCGTGTATTGTTGAAAGTTTTGTATTTTGGATGTGTGTGTCACACCAATGGCTGGAGTCTAACTTTAAGGCCCATAAAGAGAATTCTTGGCAAAGTGTATACACAGTGCAAAAGAGAAATGGTTGAACTAAAATCTGAATGTATTAAATTTTGCTTTTGTGAAAATTGGCTTTCCTGAATTTCACAACAAAGGTAAGAAGAGATTACAAAATGGATAATTGTATGGCTGAAGTAAACACAATTTGCTTTTTTTGTTACGCTATTGAAATAAATGTCAGTTATTTCTATTTTTAATTTACATATAATTAAAGTCAGTTATTTATACTTTAATTTTTTTCAAACATAATTTAGGACCAGAAGTAGAAGTTGTGTTTTTTACGATGTAGTTTATGTATTGTGGCCATTGAGATTTGGCTATCTTGATTGGATTCCCCAGTAGAATGTCATCAGGATGAATGTCATCAGTATTGTGACTTTACAGGATTGGTCCACCAATGAGATATTAATATAATAATTTATTAACATAAAATTTGGTATTATTTTAATGGGCAAAAAGAAGACGGAAGGAAATGAACACCAAAGACGTGTGTGAGGGAAAAGGGGGGTGACCACTGTGACTAGCCAATGTACAAATGAAAAGAGGCAGGTCTTGGATTTTTCTTGTGGATCTGCAGATTTCACGTTGTTCTTGTAAATGATGAACAACAACAGCGAGTCGTATCAGCGCTGACTACTTTCTACCCAATAAAGCTAGTGTGTTTGAGGAGACAAATCCTGATCATGACAAAACGTCCGTAGCCCAAAAAGGCAGTATAATTTATTTTGGGATCCGTGCTGGAAAGAGAAAAAACAATCAAACGGCCAGCAGGCTGCATGTGACTGTGAATTTACACAGGCTAGCAAAGTAAAGACAGGCTAATAAAGTTAAATGTCAATACAACTGCATTTACCTTTGCTGGAATATCTCTAAACTGTGTTCATGTTGACATGCTCATATGTACGTATATGTTTTATGTAGAATACACCTTTGATGTGAATAGATTTTTGGGGGGGATTCAAGCTTTACTGTCTCTTTTGTTGTTTCCTTGGTTTCTGAAAACCATTTTTCTTTATGCAAAATTAGGATTTTATTCTCATAGTGTAATAGTCTTTGTTTCTTTTGAATGTGGCCCTAAATAGCCCTCACAAGCCCTAAAAAACAGCACTTTACTGATTAAGTGATCATCCATTTTCTCCAAAGTTTTGCAAGGTAATAGACCACACTGCTCTTAAATGGGGCATTTTAAACGAAGGTGTCATAATGCTGTATCTTTATAATTTCGCAATCACGTTTACAAAAGTATTTGGATTCACACTAAAACAGAGCCTAATATTTTGATGCTGTGGGCAGTACTCAGCAAAGCGATCTAATTATAGTCATTCTGTGGATGCTGAAGAATCCTTTGATCAAATCCAAGCAGGATGAGCTCCACCTCGGTCCCCAATGGAGAAGGAGCTTTGCAAAACTAACCACCCCTCACACAATCAGCAACACAGAGTACATTTGAAAGAAAGAAGAAAAAAAAAGCATTGCAAGCATTTCTGAGACACATTAGGGTGTCAGAGGTGAGCGGAAGGTGATATCAAATAGATTCATGGGGGGGGAATGATGTGATTGAATTGAAAACAGTAGCAGTTATGACCTCAATTTACTAATTTACCTCATTTGGTTTTACTTTTGTGGTTCTGTTAGTGTTTAATGAAACCAACAGGAAATAACAAAACACTTGGGAAGACCCCGGTTTCATCAATCAGAGCACAAATACACGCGGACGTTCTTCCTGCCTGAAATAGCCTATATGTTCCTTTCCTGTTATCCAGGGGATGATGTAAACCCATATCCTCTCTCTTACAATTGTACATCTGTACACAAAATTGAGATGAACATGATGACTTTGCCACTGATGCACATCTCTTAAACAATCATAGTTGGGGTGAGACGATTATTTCCCATTATGCTTTATTTTTCCATAACACAGCATCACTTAATACGTCAGTCGCGCTTTATTTAGATTTTATTGTTACCATTCATATCTCACCATAAGGCTGAAAGAAAAAAAACAACAGAATAATAATCCTTGTTCCGAATGTCCCTTTTGCCGATAATGGCTGGAAAAATTGATTGTGATTCCGATTTTTCTGTTGTGGCATGACTGTGCGGCAGTAAACAAAGCCTGTTAAAGACAAGCTTAGCTTGGCTGGATGAAGATGATTTCAAAGAATTTAAATCTAAACCTCAAGATCATCAAACACCGCTGGGATGTACTACAATAGAAATTGTGAGCTAGAATCAGACACCTCTGACACATTCTTCTGGCTGACAAACATTCTCTTTTAAAAAATTATCCATCTTGTAGAAAGTCGTACAAAATGTTGATGGTTTTTCAGCGTAAGATAAATGTATCCCTCCATTGTTTCATCAATTTGAGTTTTCTACCACAAACTATTACAGCGTTGCTTTGTTGACTCTGAATCATAAGAATGGATTTGACTTAGGCAACATAGCTACAAGGCCAAATGATTTCTAATCCATGACCTTCTGCAAAAGATAAGTAGGAAAAAGTCGGCTCAGGCTTCCTTACTCTGAAGGCTGAGCTCCAGTCTTGTAGTCTCATGTGCTTGAGGGTTTGCCTAAGCGTCTCCTCTGCAACTCTGGGATCATGCTCCAGAATTGCATTGAGAAACGACTCCGTCCAATGTGTGCGGTAATTATGTGGTTAGCCTTAGCGAGTGGTAAGGACTAGCTTATTGGTGCAGCTGATACTTTTGGTACTGGCCCGCTAAGTGGTGCAATGTGTGACAAACCAAAATCATTCAGGAGCATAACAGCCTGCCTCTGTTGAGGGGCTGTGAGACACACAGAGTCCCTTCTGTGAGCTGGTGGGTGTGATGCAATGAGGTGGACTACCTTGCCCACGGTTGAGGTCACATTGTGAAGGTAAAGCGTGCCTTGTGTACTTGGGTCTGGGTGTGTCATTGGGTGTTATTAAACCCCGGAGTGATGCACGGTAAAGAAGGCAAAAATGATGAATTTTCTGCATACCAATTTGGTCACAGTGCAGTTTATGAAAATGTGTAGCCGAGCTCAAATATTCTGCCTTATGTTGGGCAACCTCTTAAATCTAAAGCCCTTAAGGTTGTGCAATCTGTAAATTAACAATATATTTCTTTTTTGGAGGGGAGAGGTCATGAAAGAGTTAACTGCGGGCTATATATATATAGTTCCAAAAACAAGAGGCAAGTGAAAATGACGAGAACATTTGCAGCAAAACTGAATCATGAGATGACACAAACAAAAAAAACCTGTCTAATAAATTCCCTGCACACTTATTCAATCTTTATGATGCCTTAATTTTTGATCCTGCAACATATTCATTTATCAATCTAACTCGGAAAATAATCAAAATCCGAACAAATCTGAAAAAAATTAAATGAATTCCATTTAACTTGAAAACTTTTTCATTTTATAATTTAATAGAGCATGCATTGACACGACACACACGGAAACCACATCTAAACAAAACCAACCAGCTATTTGTTGCTGCGTGTGTTCTGTGCTCAAAGAATGTTGACTGTATTTCATCTCATACAAACCATAACGGAGCATGCTAAAAAGGACATTCAGCAACCATTGAGATTCCACGGGAAACTTGCCAATAGCCAGAATGAATCAGAACACATCCCTCTGAGTGGGGATTAGTGATTTCATCCCAATTTTAGGCTACAATTGTCCTAAAGATAGAAATATGAACAACTCAGTTTGTCACTTCTGTCTTATTAATTGGGGAATGCATATGCAAAGCAAAAGAAAACTTCTCTCAGCTATAATATTGCAGTTCGAGCAGGCTACGTGCAGATGTTGCCGGTCATAAAAGGAGCAGTTAGCCCATCCTGCAGCATCAATCTGACAAGATGTGCCAACAGAAAAGCCTTTGAGGCCCGTGAGAGCAAGAGCAGGACGCTGGAACGAGCAGTGAAGCTCGAGGTGGCCCAGCAGGTGCCGTATGCACACAGCTGGACAGCGATCAAAAAGTTACTCGTGGATTAATGTACCGCTTCAAAATGAGCACATTGTAGCGGTAATAAATGGATGCCAAACAAACCTATGTCTTACCCTTCACCCATACTACATATGTTACACAAACAAACACACAGCTGCACACTATATTAGCAGCTGCTGTCGAGGGTCAAAGACAGTACACGTCATGCACAATGTGTCCCCATGCTCCCAAGGGAACATGAACATCATCACAATTGATTTCCACACATCTCCATCTTTGGTGTTCTTGTTAAAGGGTGAAAGGTATGACTTTATTCCCATCATGTTAGTTTTGTGCACTTTCAGTGGCGCTGCTTTATACTTGAAAGAAAAATAATCAATCTTAACTTTTTGATACACAACCACGGATCCTAATCCCATCTGACTTCATGTGAATGCCGCCAGCAAATAAGAGAATGAAGTTGAAGTATGCTTCTTTTAAATCAATATTCTTCTTAACATTGTGGTCACATTATATGTAAAGTTTCAAGATGCTGATAAACAATGGCAGTTAGTGATGCAATTAATTAATTCAATTTAAATAAATACACTTAAATTTAACATAAACATAAATATTTATGTTATTATGAACATGTATTTAATTATGCACATACAATGCATAAATGATAAATTGAGGTCTCTGTCAATGAAACCACCAAAAAGAGAGTGTCCACAACACATTCACATATCAGGAACAGATCATTAGAGGAATGCTGTCTTCCATGTAAAGTCAAGGAGAACAGAAGCCCAAACAGAGTACAGCATACTTACATAAACTATTTTTTTGGAAATGAATCAAAAATTGATTCAAAGAAATTAGCTTGGAAAAAGAGTACCCTGCACATTTTCAACCCAAATTATCTTGAGAACCCAGTAAAAGGATATGAAGAAATACTACAATTATTATTTTTTAAATCACAAGACAGTTTGAGTACCAATATGGAGACGAGAATGCGTACTCTCCATAACCTAAAAGATATTGGAGTCATCGTTCTAATATTTGTAGAAAGTGAACTGGGCATGAGTAGCGGTCTCCACATAAACTTTATTGACAAATGACGGCGGTTTGTCCCACATTAAGCAACGTTTTGGCATTAAGCATTTTAGACTGCCCCCAAAAATATTGACAAATAAAACATTGTAAATTAGGCACTCTTGAGTCAAAAATGAGGTTCCAATAAATAAACTAGCATACGTTTTACATTTATATTTTTCGAGTAACTGCTACTTGCCTAGCAGTCACAAGTAAGAAATGAAATATTTTTAGCTTAACATACGATATGAAAGAAAAGGAAATGGGAAAAAAATGAAAGTCGGAAAGGGAATTCATTTGAAGGCAATAATGAACCTCACGCTCGTTAATCTTCATTGCCGCCAGTGGACATAATACCATTGTAAATACTGTCCTATTCCTTTGATTATTCAACTCACCTTGGAGCAACTCACACCAGGAAAATAGTTACTTAGTCATTAGACTGCCTTTCTATTGCCATTAAACAGCACTCATTTGTGTCTTTTAAGCAAATAGACTGAGTGCTAAGTAAGCAGACGTGTCCTGGCTGATTTATAATTGCTTCCACCAAATCTCTTCAGCAGTTTTCAGCAAAGCATAACCATCCACGTAAGCACAGTTAAGTAGAAAACAAAGATCTGTTTTTGAAGGAGTTGTGCAGGACTGACAAAGACATATTCATCGGCTCTGAGTAAACTAAGCGTTCTACAAAATATTGTCGTAGGCCAAAAGCTAAACAGATTTGCCTCCCAGGAGTTAAATGGAAACCCGAGGACAAAGAGAGTAGTCAGAGCCTCTGACTACCAACCCGAAAAAAAAAGTAGTGTTCTTTGTTTCGGGTCACACATAGACACACGTGCCAGTCTGCGGGCTTGAAATCTAGTTTGACATGCATTTGCTTTCCCTTAACTTCTGTCTCTGTTTACATCTCAGTCTGGGTTTCTGAAAGTCAATTAGAATCTGCTTTCATTATTTCTCTTCTTGTGTTTTCTTACATCCACTATGTTGTTTGAATGGGCTCACATTCTTTCACATGCATAACTAGGGGCGCCATAAGAGGGAGGGGGGGGGGGATGAATGAATTTCTAGAGGTTCATGACCAAGAAAATAGTAATTGCGATTCTGCGTTGAAGTGGTGGGCCCCAAAGTTTTTTGTTTTTTTTTTATTCACAGGGTGCCAAATCTCTGGCGGCAATCTCTGTCCATAACTGCGCTTTTACTTTTTTCTCTTCTGGAACTCAATAAAACTGCTACATTCACAAAGACCTTTTTATACCTGTGTGGGTAAACTTCATAAAATTATGGAAAATGGCTTACATTTAAATAGCATATTTCTTTCTTCTAAGCACTGAATAAAGCGTGTGCTGCCTCGTTCATTGAAAAATGACAGGAAAGAAACTTTTAGGTGATTTCCATTCATCTAGCAAGGTCTCAAACTTATGAATGATGCCAGTCGTATTTCATCACCTCCATGTTGTTTGACTCCATCTTGGAGAGATTGTATTTCACTTGATCTTTGTTCTTACAATTTCATAAAACCCATTTAGCAGTGGTGTGCTGTTACGGCCTTCAAAGACTTCTCTGCAGGCTCAAACACTATCAGAAGCACACATTTCAACGACAATAAAATGATAATGATTAATTTCCAACAGTCTTTTTGTCTTTATTTCATAGCGTGTGTCTTGGCCTCGCGGCTTGCAGTCGTTTGTGTGTTACTTTGTTTTTTTCAATCATATTCCAGCATCGACGTGTTGCCACGCACATATTATTTTGCCCAACGCCTTCAAAAATCTCTAAATAGATTTTGAGCTGTTATATTGTAATGCGGATGTTTGGAGTTATTTAGAGGCGATCTCGTAGAAGACAAAGACAATTGTGGTTTTTGCTTTAGTAATAATAGTCCTCAAATCTGTGAGACGCCTCTATCCCTTCTTGCCATATATTGTTTGTTTCATAGCATTTTTTGGATAATCTTATTAAAAGGTGGATTGCATCACTTACTCACCTCGGTAAAAATATCTGGCCGCTACTGTGAATTAGGCATCAGTCACGTGATTGAAAAATGATCAGTCCAGATTGTACCTTGCTTCTTGCCCTAAGCAAGATGGCACAAGCTTAAGGCTAAACCCCATGCAACCAACAACAGCGTTAAGGAAAGCAACGATAAACATAAGAAAGGTACATGTTTAGTGTGGAAGATCAAGTAATAGTTTCTCCATGATGATCCCGTTTACTTCTTTTCCCAGCCTCTCCTCAGTATTTTCCCAGACTAATTTCGATATCCCTTTAAGGCATGGGGTTCATTGTAATGGAACATCAATGTGAGGGATGGAAGGATTCATTTGAGAGGAGCTGCTAGTGAGCAAGCAGCCACAGAAAAGGAAAAGAGGAAGGAAATTGGAATAAAATAAGTGCAACGAAAGCAATTGAGGAGAGAGAATCGAGCAGGTCAAGTCAAGCGGCGACGTGTGACAGTGTATGCCGAGCGTTGCTGATGTGATGGCATGAAGATGATGATGATGATGCTGTTGATGACGACGGTGTTGATGATTCACCGCTGCGAGGAATTCAACAAAAAAGAATATATTATGATTATGGGGCGCTCAATTACAGTGCAATTTCTCCCCGGCAGCGACAACCTCTGCAGGGCTCCTCATTGAAGCTGATTTGGGAGGCCTGTGGCGTCTGGAGCACCACTGAGCGACTCTGCGGCGCAGCGAGACGTCCCCACTTGAGATAGAAGGAGAAGGGAGATGTGGGTTGGGAAGAGGGGTGAACGGATGAGTGGTGGCGTGCAGTTATGAAGAGGGTGAGGAAGTAGTCAAAGCGATGGACGCCGGTGTGGATGCATGCGAGTGCACTTGAAGACAAGCGAGTACAGAGCGGACAGAGCGCAAACACCTGTTTTGTAATGAGCAGGAGCTTGCTGCTTGGTCTTGGTGATGCCGTATGAATACTGAAGAGCTACTATTCATGTGGTGGGGAGTCTTCAACAATTGTATTTACTCTCAAAGTGTCTGAGTGGGTTTATGGTGAACGAGTGAAGAGGAAAAGTCCAATGTGTTGGTTTTTGAATGATCTTTTGGAAATATTGTGAGTGGCTGGATGGAAACTGGATGCCACGTAATAACGTGTGTGTGTATCTTCAGTGGTCAGATTCAAACATCATGTGTACCTTGGCCCTGAGGCAAAAACAGCCTTGGCTGAACTGCTTCACTGACCTCAATGGTATTCGAGTAGACAGAATGACCTTCACCTCGATTATCTCGTTGTATGGTCATCTTGTGAGGGGTAATATTGTGGATGTTCTTTCCATTGCCAGGCCAAGGGCACATTCATATATTTGGGATCTCTTCTTTAGTTTATGAAACCAACACGTGATGTAAGTGATATTAGGTTGGGGCAAAAGAAAAGACCCTCTGAATAGATCTAATGGAAGCTGGAGTTGAAATAACGTGTGGTGTCCAGGCATGCGAGAGCCTAATCTGCATATACGAGTTTAACGGCAGTTTCGAATGTCGGTTGTGTCCGTAGACATGTCGGTCATGGCCAAGCAGATGTAGGTGAGATATTGAAAGGACAGAGACCAATCAGGCGAAAACAAGCACCACTTGAGTGCACAACGCTTCATTAGTGATGCTTGAAATCTGTCTGCGTTATGTATACAAAGCCGCCCGTAGATTCGGACCCAGAGAGCGTTGTCAATCAACTCAGCACGTCGTCGGTGTTGAATAAAACATCAGTAGATCATATAGTTTACAAAGCTGTTCCGATGAATATGTTGAATAACTTGCCATGTCAGTCACGTTTAACGGTGACCTTAAAATACCCCAGTGTGAGTGGTACAATTCAGTTCAAGGTTTCGAAAAGAGAACAAAATAAACGTGGAGGTCAGCCAGCATTTTGCGTTCTTTCTTCTTGGCATGTGGATGTCTATTTAAAAAAAGACCGGTTTATTTTGAGCAGAGTGTTTTTGTGGTCTTCTCGTTCTGTTTCTATTGTCACAGACAAGTGGTAATTTTTTAACATTTGGCAATGGTAACACAAAAATATTTCCCTGAATCAAATTATTCTACTTGGTAGAAAGATTTATTGGTCCCCTGGACACCCTTAGTTGGGGTTACATGCGTCACAGCTCAATGCAGAAAGAAAAAAGAGGGAGGGAAATTATAACGGAAGTGCTTTTTGTTTCCGGAATTTTTAAAACCTATGTTGAAATATGTAAGTTCAACCATGCGGACCTATAATTGTGACGTAATTGCAAGGGTGGGAACATTTGAAGCAGCCAGAGGATTTAGGGGTGAAACAGCTTTGCTTCTGTTCAGGATTCAGGCCCTAAATTGGAATTGGACTATTATGAAATTGTTGCTATTGGCTGCGGTCACTGCAAGGTCAGATTTCCCCCACTGTAAAGCAATTACTGGTTTGCGTTAACAAAACAAAAGTTACGTTTATGGTTTCATTAATATTCCTTTTGAATTATTCATGATACATTAGGGCATGCCAGCTTCTTGAGTATCATGTTAAGATTACCAACGAGAGGTGAAATAAAATACATGACTGTGATGTGCAACGATTAATCGATTAATCCTCAACTAATCAGTTATCAAATTAATTGATCATTACAATAGTGAACATTTTTTTCTATTTTTGTTCATCAGAAATGCAAGTAAACCTTTCTAGATGATAAACCTGGAAAAAAACTTTTTTAAAATCTAAAATTGTCCATTGTTCAACATTTCAGAATTTATCTATTTGTTGAATCAATAAAAAAATGATAAACAAATTTACTTATTTAGAGAAAAAATGATCATTATTTTTGCCTTTTTTTGCCTGACTTGTTTTGGGCAAACTGCTAAGTAAATCGTGATTTAATTTTTGTGCATTTTCTGCTTTCCCAATCTAAAATAATATCCTGTTTTTGAATAAAAGGATGGAAATGAAAACATGCTTTTTTTTCACTTGATTCATTGATTACTCGACATAAGTGACAGATTAATCGATGATTACAAAAAGCATTAGTAACAATCCTAACCTGATTCATTTGTTCTGGGTTTATTTCAACAGAGGTTTTCTGTCCTATTACACAATCTTTGCCTCAAATGCTTTTCACTAACAGGTCTTCAAACCAAACCAGGTTTCTGTGAGGATTACTCAGGATTTGAGTCAATGTTGGATTTTTAGAAGGGATGAGACATTTATCTTTTTTTTTTTTCTGCCATCTAGCCTCTCTTTGCCCATCTTGTTCTCTCTTTCTTTCCTCTCTCACTCCTTCTCTTAATCACAGATAGATTTAAGTCTTCTGGCCTGTTGGTATTCATCTCCAGTGGTGAGGAGATGATGAAAAAAGGAAGAATAGAAGTGTCACTGTCTCTACTTGCTCCACTGGACTAGGACGACAATAAGGCATTAAATGAAACAGTCCCTACCGCCTCACCATGACATATCGTCACTGACTTCACATTACTATCAGTCCTTTTATTCTTTCCGACGCCATGTTTTAATGGAGTCCAAAAATGCACGGAGATTAGAGTATGATGTCGAAAAGAAGATAGCAACAAAGTGGCTCATGCTCAGTGCCATTATTAGCGTGTGTGGGTGGGATTACATGTCCTTGTGAATTTCCGTGTTATACGTGGATCAGCATGTTGCATGTCAATGTAGTCGCACTGCAGAAAAGTAGGCTGGCTACCGCAAACGCTTCCTCAACAAAAGGCTGTCAAGTGATTTTCAGCGTGATGCGGCCATTACAGATGAGAGATAAACATATTCCTTACTGTCTAATGATGCTAACAGAAGGCTGTTTGTGGGGAATGCTTTGGGGGACAGCGACTACAATAGAGATACGGTGATAAAAGATGAAATATTAGCTCCAAAGGAATATTACAGTCTGCAAAAAGATGTTAACATGGTGCCACATCTCTTCTAAGAACTTCACATGGAATGTTTTTTAGAACAAGACGTCAGAACTGCAAGAAGTAACCACTGCAGAACTTGGTATAAATTGTTAAAAATATCTGGCTTAATCCTAAATACTCATTGAGTGTAGTTGTATTTAATATTTTGTGTTCTGTGATTTAATAATCAGCGTCAGTTTGGATGCTTGCTATCAAGTCTGCTTGACTCGTTGGCCACTGAAAACGTGGTTTGATTTCAACTCCAGTTATTATGTTTTTAGAATTTAGTTTGGAATATGTCAATAACTAATAAATACTAGAAGGCAATTATGAAAAGCAATTGAAATAAATATGTCTAAAATATGCCCCATCCGAAAATGTTGCGTCCACATCTGTCTGAGCAAAATCAACCTGGGCACCAGATTTCAAAAAGCTAGGAAACCTACCCTCCCTATCCAAACACCCCTCCCTCCCACCCACTCACCCTTTCCTCCTCGTCTTCATATCTTTCGCTTTGTCTCTCACGGGGTTGTCCGCTAAGCCTCTTACCTACGGGATTATTGGCAACACTACGCATTATACAGCTTCATTCATCTGGATGATGTGTTATTAATGTGTTGGGAATGAAACCATCTGTAACAGCTGCAGAAGATGATGGGAGGAAGGGGGGGGGGATGATTGAGGGGGGGGTGGCACAGTGGTACCTTGCAATAGTTGGATAGATGGCCTCAGTTGTGGCGATTGATTCTTCTAGATTATAGGGTATCATACTAAACACACACACATGCACTTGTACCATCTGGGCCCATGGAAATGGAGTCTAAAAAAACAAAAGTTGTTAATTTGCATTGAGGTGCTCGTCAATCTCGGTGAATGAAAACTCTGTAATCTCATAGGTGGTAACAAGATTGTATCTTCAATCTAGTGGTTTGGTTTTGTCATTTTCTATCAGTGTTGAGGGGAAGCGCAAAATATATATATTTATATATATATATATATAGAGAGAGAGAGAGAGAGAGAGAGAGAGAGAGAGAGAGAGAGAGAGAGAGAGAGAGAGAGAGAGAGAGAGAGAGAGAGAGAGAGAGAGAGAGAGAGAGAGAGAGAGAGAGAGAGAGAGAGAGAGAGAGAGAGAGAGAGAGAGAGAGAGAGAGAGAGAGAGAGAGAGAGAGAGAGAGAGAGAGAGAGGCTAAGATGATTGATGGATGGATATTTCTACAAATACAAACAATTATAATGTATGTCTAATATGTGTTGATTTTAATTACTTCTGTGTGTCAAATACATTAAAAGTTACCCAAAAAGGTGGTAGTGTATTGTACAACAATAAAAAAAATTATATATATATATATATATATATATATATATATATATATATATATATATATATATATATATATATATATATATATATAATTCTTCACTCTTCAGCAGCAGGAAGAAGAGGTCACTGAGGGATTTGACAACCAAATGAAATCCAAAGACCCAAGCTTATTTTATAGTGGCAACAAGTGTGCAACAGCATTGATTTGGCAAGTTAAAGTGCATGACAGCAAGAAATAAATAAACAAAACTGCACCTTTCAGTTGGACAAATGTGACACTTGTCTCCACATTGCTCAACTTAATGATCCAGTAACCATGTAACCTGTCAAACATGATACTCATGAACCTTTACCCATACGCTCATCTACTAAGTGAGAGTCAACAGAGCTGACATGGCAGGGGTAAGTCATGCCAGTAGGTTTTCTATTCCCGCTTGTGTGTAGTATTTCTAACATCCTGACACCTGTTGATCAGTTGAATTCGTCAGCAAAGAAGCCGAAGAGGACCCTTAGACATGGATAGCGTACTGAAGATGACCGAAGACAGAACTTTCAGCACCGGTGCTCCAAGGAGTGTTTCACAAGTTAGTGTTTGAGCTGCTATGGATACGCAAACTTTCAGTCTGCACACTATAAATAGTTGAAAGTTTTAAAATTCCATGACAGCGCTATATGTCAAATCAGCTCCAAACTCGATTTTCTCAAGATATATCATAATAATAAAAAAAAAGGGTTTTCCCAGTGCGGGATTTGAAGTGTGATGGTGTCATGTGTACAAATTACACTTCAACATCAAAGTGTCTGAGCTTTTCGATTTGCCTCTTTCAAGTCTGAGGTGCATCCCACTTCCCTCAGATCTGAGTACGCTTCCTCCTCCATTTGAGACTTAACGGCATTTGCTAAAGAGGCTCAAAGACCCAAGATGGAGTGACGGACAGATCAGCAGGCTGCACTTTGCTTTTTCTTCATTAAAGGTTTCACGGAGAAGCACGTTATTGATGTAACCATTGTGATGTTTGATTTTTTTTTTTTTTTAACCACTCAGTGCATCCACAGAGTGTCTTTGGCTTGTAATTGCGTGTGTTTGGAAGTCCGTATAAAGCAGAATAGCTCAAATTGCAGCAACATTTACTTCCATGGTGGTGACAATTTAAAAGTCAATAACCACTTCTAAAATGGCCACGCTATGATATGCAACACTGACAGTGATTGGCACTTGAAATGGGCTGGAAAGAAATACAATTGTGTGAGAGACACAACCATGTGGTTTTGCTACTTCTTCATGTCAAAAACACATGCTATTAAGCATCACACAGTGACTGGCTTCAAATAAACTTCAAGATAATGTGACTGATTTCAACTATGTTTGAAGGTTATTTTAAACAAGCTAAATAATTAGATGCAATAAATTTAATTCATGCAGAAAAAAAATGGACTACCAAAAGTAAAAAGAGATTTTTGTATGTCGTTAGCCCAATTAGTCTTGATTGTATCAAGATAAATAAGAGCAGGCATATTAGGGGTTGTTTGTTGAAGATGCTTACTTGGAATAAAAATGTATCACTGCAACTGTGCATGTACGTTTTTGCCTTGTTGGAATGAAATAACTATGCCACATTTCAGAGCAGCGTGTGAATTCAACAGGCATTGCATGTAGGGCTGCAACTTTCGATTATTTTGTCAATTAATCGATGAATCGAATAAAAACATGTTTTCATTTGTATCCCCTTATTCAAAAATAGGAAATCATTTTAAAGTGATATTGCAAAACTGTTGATTTTTGGTTTACCCCCAAAAAGCAAGTGTTTTATTTGAATTCAACATAAAGATAGTCAGTCAGCTTTCATGGAGGATGGCAACAATCGGAACATACTTAAATTTGACAAGCTGAAATTCTGAGCATTCAGCCAATATTACATTTGAAAAGAAGTAAATGATTAATCATTTATCAAAAATCATTACTGATTAGTAATCACTTAGTTGTTGATTAATTGATGTACTAATTGCATCTATTTGTGCTGTATATCATCCAGCGATCCACTTTTATCCGTGTGCACTGTCCAGAGACATGAACATGTAAAGTCCTATCTTGAGGTTTGGTATACATCAGTCAATCACATACCCAGGCAGACAATCATTGACATGATTACCTACATTATGGGAATCCGTCCCATGTCGGGTCCCTCTCAGTCATCTACGACACTATTAGTGACCTTGCACATTAGAGATTAAACAGCATTCTACGTATAGCTCTTAAATATAATGGCTGAAATGATTCTGATTTTATTTCGCTACATTTCCTATTAACAATCAAGGAAGAAACAGGTCCCAGTTGATTGATTAACTTTGATCTAATTAATAGGGTAGAGTTCAGGACAGCAAATGTCTCTATCCAAGTCTTTATTGACCATGAACACCATTTGTCATAGTGTAATTGCAATAATTGTTAGCATGTGGACATCATAATAAGATTATCTGTGGTATATGCTAGCAAACTATCATGCAAACATGTGGAGACAGCACGGGGAAACATGACGTGTAAACCACTTTTCCCATGGGAAAGATTTGGGAATAGTTTGTGCATTAATGGAGACGGAAAAGATGTACAAAGAAGGAAATGTTACATGCTATACTATGACTAACAGGGAAAGTCTTAACAACGTGGACACCACTGGAAATATCCTGACTCTCTCCAGATGTGAAACTTACTCAGCCTCCTGCTGAAAGCAGATTGTTCAAAATTTGGAAGGTTCACATTTCCTAATGTCAAAGTCTAGATAAAAGACTCAACAATGACAATAATGTGATGCCATGTTTCGTTCTGAATTGATTTACAGAAAACAAAACACGGGGTGTCATCCGACTCGGCAAAGAGTAACCAAGGTTCACGGATAAAGAATATAGAAAAATATATGGAGAGTAAACGAAGACTAAGAAAAGAAAATACCTCCAGACACTTGCATCACTTCCCACAAGACCAAACAACCACTAATGACAAGTTTCTCTCCTACCATCTGGAATCAAACATCCAATATATTATTTTGTTCCAGCATAAGTTGCCACATCAAAATCCCGTGATTGTCATATCGTGGCTTCTGGCTTCTTCTACTGCGGATGAGAAGTGCTGCTGTCCTTTCAATCAGCTATTGTTTCTCACCGAGCGTCATTTGCCGTTTATATGTCACCCTTAAAGCAGAACTCTGCTTTGCCAAACCACATTCTCGAACACACACCACACACAATAGTGGGTAGGCAAAACTAAAAAAACAAGTACAGTTAAAAGCAGTGATTATCCAATCAAAGGGAGGCATGCATCTCGAAGACATGAATTGAATATGTCCAATGCAGGAACCAGAGTTGGACAATCATGACAGGACATTTAAATGACCGGTGGACGCTCATTAAGCTTGTCTTCAGTATCTCAAGGAAATGACTTGCAGAGAAAGCGTACATTAAAAAAAAAAAAACAATTATTCTATTTATTTTATTTTAAACAACCACAAATGAAGGCATTGGTGGAGGTCATGAATTTACGACAAAGCTAAAACAAAGCCAAGAGTTACTCAGAGCATTTTACTGTGTAATTTCATCACAGATAAGTAACGCTTCCTTGGTATAACGGTATTGTTAAGATCCCGGCAGGTGGGATGAACATGCCCACCAGAAGGAGCGACTGTCTCGGTACGGAGGGGACAGATGATACGGTGCATGGCTCAGAGGAACCGACTGTGTACGAAGGCCACAGTTTCTCATAACCCACCCTAGTTGTCTACAGGTCGTACACAGTCTGAAGAGGAGGCTGGCAGTTTTATGAAGGGAAAATGCTGCGTGAATGCCAGACACAACTGCGTCTAATTCCTCCAGGGCAGCCTAAAGTCCCGTGAGACCGCGTGAAAGAGAAGTTCCAGGATTTAACGTCAGCCATCAGGCAGTAAAAATGAACACGCTGAGCCCGAGTGCTGCTCAAATGCAAAGCTGCTCACCATACCACCTCAAGGGCACGAGGACCCAGTAAGCTCAGTGTACAAATAAATATTTGTATTATTTATCTCAGAAGCTAAGGCACCGAAACAGCTCCTTATGCTGATATTCCTCACTGATGTAACTGTTCTACACACTTTTTAGGTGTTCCTTTGGTTCACAATCATATTGATTATTGTTCTTCAAGTTTCCACAAGTCTCTGCCTCTACAATTTGGCTTCTGCACAACCAATGAAATCTCTTCATCACAAGCCCTAAAAGACAATGAAACATTTTTTTTTTTTAAGTTTTAGTGTTGAACAATATCTATCGTGGTTTCAGATTACAGTGATCTGGAGCTCCTCTTAATATGTGGTGTCCTTAAAATTCGGTTTAGCTGTATGAAGGGGATCGATACATTCCATCATTCACTTTTCCACCAATAAATATTTACAGATCAATACCTCTGTTGCGTGTTATATGATTTGTATTTTTATTACCGTTATCCTTTTTTTTCTGTCATAGAGACTTGATGTCTAGTGTGACGAGCTTTCTTCCAAGTTTTTTTTTCTGCTCCCAGCCCTGCTTTCTACTCAATAAAGACTTTTACTTTTCAACATCTATGTCTTGTCTGCTTCTGGGTCCATTTCCTGCACCCAAACTTGACAATCTCTCTGAACACATCACTCAAACATAACCATGACTATTTTGAAAATGAACAGTTTACAGACAACACTCACATTTTAATTGATACATCGACACCCAAATCAACTTCTACCATTCATGACAAGATGTTAAATTTGAGGCTGTGTTATTTGCCATCTTCTGATCTTACAGAGAGGCATTGGTGATGCCATGCCGTCAGTGTGGTGAGTTCACATTACATCCACAGCTTTGGCATTTGCATTTGCAGTCGGGAGTTCGAGCGTTGCGATGTGCCTGCTGTCCTCAGCATCAGAGGAGCCAAGTGTGTGTGACTGCAGGCATGCTGTTATTTGCCTCGCGGGCAAAACAACAAATAATAAACGTGCAGTGTGAGGCCCGGTCGTGCGCTCATCTTCTACACCGGAGGATAAGGCGACCAAGCCAGCTGCGTCTATCACGGCCACACGGTTGGTCCAACGCGGGGATATAACATGTGGCTTACCGGCTGCTGTATGTGGCGAGAGGTTCCTCTTTCGGGAGGGGGAAGATGCTCCCGCCGCTGCCTCTGCATCCCGTGCTGGAAATCGCTGCCAGCGGCTTTGTTGCCCGCGACCCGGTCCCTCTTCTCCCGCACGTTGGAGCCTCCGTCACCCCGGCTGTCTTCACCGGAGTCGAGGCTGCTGAAGTTCCACACGATCAGCGTCTGCACCAGCAGCACCGTGAGGGCTACGATGAGGGCGGACCGAGACCGGCGGGCCAGCCTGCGAGCACACGCGCCGCCAACCATCTTCGCAGCGGGCAGCGCAGAGCTGGAAGAGCGGCGGTGTGTGCACTGTGCAGCGAGGTTGGAGACTGGGGGAAGCTGTGCAACTACGAGGGAGGGGGGAGATGGAGGCGAGTAGGCGGAGGGTAGGCGGGAGGAAGGAAGAGCCGCGCGACCGTGGAGGCTGGAGGAAGAGCAGTATCGACAGGAGAAGGACAGGGCCACCGTGTGGTGGAACCCGATGCGAGGGCCGAGCACAGAAATGCTCCTCGATGTTGCTGCACCACTCATACTCCTGTATTTGTGCATTGTCGAGGATGTTCAAAGTACTCTGTGATCTGTTTCTTCTTCTTCGAAAGAAAGAAATCTATACAGTGAAGGTTCAGTTTTCGAAGACAATCCGTTCCAGAAGGCTGTTCGAGAACGGAATCATTCGAATTCTGAATTATGTTTTCCCATGACAAATAATGGAAAAAAATGTTTAATATTCCAAGCAACAACAAAAAAAACCGTCATTTTTTCATTTGCGCATTTTGGTCCGATCGCGCAACTGCAGCGCACTGCCAAACGCGCAACCGTAGCGCGTCGCCGACCACGCAACTGCACAGCGCTGGTCGCATTATTGTGACAGAGCGGTCGCTGAAATTTAGAAAATATCTTTAAAGTCCTGATGTACTTTCCAAAATTTAAGTGGACCTCAGTGCGCAGAAAGTTTAATTTTATCCGATCGCGCAACTGCAGCGCACCGCCGAACGCGCCACCGTAGCGCGTCGCCGACCACGCAACTGAACCGCGCTGGTCGCATTATAGTGATAGAGCGGCTGCTGAAATTAAAAAAAAAATATTTTTTTAAAGTCTTAATGGACTTTCCAAAATTTAAGTGGACCACAGTGCGCGGGGACCTTAATTTGCGCAATCGCACGCAGCGCGCGGGCCGGGCGCTCACTGTCGCATTGCTTTAGGAGCGTCTTTGTGTTTTAGGATGGCTTTACTGCTCCCGCTTGCTTCATTTGGAGGCATGATTAGACTCAGAGTCGCAAGAATGTAATAACAAACGGAGTCAGTTGGCATTCGAGTCCTCTCGGATCATCTCGCGAGGTTCGACAATCGAATTCCGTCCGAAATCCGAAGCAAGATAAATCGAATATTCTGTTCGAATACCGAATTGTTCGAGAACCGGGACGTTCAAAAACCGAGGCTCCGCTGTATATATAATATAGATATTAGTGTTGTGCACACATTTGCCGCATTTGTTCTAATTCGTGGACTCAGATGTGATGGTGTGACTTGTTGTTAGTTCTCATCTTCTGACAGTTTACAGACCAGCTTGTGGGGAAAGTGCCAGTTTCAGCGAAAATGTGTTTCCGAGGAGGAGAAGCAGCCTGTCACGCAGTTACGATAGCAATCATAGGGAATTTGATCACTTTTTGGATTCTGCCTGAGCGAGAGAAGACACCAACTCCCATTAGATTTGTTCCAAGTAACAAAGAGAATGACACGAGAGGATTGGTTTAAAACTGGACCAAAACAACAACTTGGAAGACCCCATTGGGATCTGCCGTTGGACAGTGTATGGCAAGGGATCATGGAGATGAAAAAAAAATAGTGTACATTATAAATTAGTTCCTAGCAGAAGCACTCCCTCACATTCTTTGTCCAAATTTTTCAAGTGGTCAATGTCCTCCAGAGATACGTGTCCTGGCCTTCTGAAGTGTGTCTTATCATTTGTTTTTGCTCATTTGCAGATAGATGTGGTTGGTTTGCACACACACGGTGAGAAAACTATGTTGTCACTGTCAGACACTTCACCATTTCTTTGCCTTATGTTCTCTTCAGCTCACGTCCGATTCTGCTTTTTGTAAACAGATTAAGTCTATGAAATAACGTAACTTTTTTTTTTGTTACCCATGCTTCTGTTTCTAATGCTTTTGCTGCTCAATATAGATTCAAAATGGTCTTCAGAGTGTCAGCTGTGTCATAAGGGAAGATCATAAATCAGTTCCTGAGCATCTCAAAAGGCAGACAATATGCAAAGAGCAAAAAGAAAATTAAAGTGACATTTAGGTTTCTATTTTTGTGCCTTGTACAAATTTTGCGGCAAGTGAGGTCGAACTATGTGTCAGGTCGGCATAGACTAAGTTTGGCTACTTTCACAGATGCAAGCAGCTTCGCACAATTAAAAATGGCATGTTGTGGGTGTTAAAACTTGACTCACTGCCAATCAAAGCGGCTCTCATTACCTTCAAATGCAGCCTGCGAGAGGCGTGCAGTCCTTAACATGGCGGAAGAAAAACTGATGAGACAAGTGTGCTTATAAGGAACTGCAAACAAACTTCCATAGGCGGATAATGTTGAAAGGAGATTTTAAAAATGTCATGAAGATGATAAAACTAATGCATTCAATCAATTGATTTCTACAAGAATTTAGACAGTTTAAATACGATGACATTCACGAGTCTGCGTGCGCCTTGATCAAATTCACCAAAATCCCATTACATTGTCAAAACATTGACATGGTGCCAGCCAATTCGAGGTTCAGACAACTTTGTGCCACCAAATTGCAACGCTAGGTAGATGCCGGGACACACCGCATGGCGCGGTGTGACCAACCAAATTTCCAAACAAGCAAACTGAGGCTTATGTTGGTACGAAAAGCAAGTCGCATCAGTTTTCACACTCGGGCGGAGTTGTGCTGCCTGAATGTAAACTCCCTAGTCTTTTTTTTTTTTTTTTCAAGGTTATTCTGTGGGGGTATCACTTCAATCATAACATCCAAACTGAAGAGACTTAGATCAAGTCAATCTTATCCAAATATACAGACTTGGTAGCTGATATTATTTTAAGGGTAGACATTCAGGACTTCATTTTTTTTATGGTGCAGGCATTTTCTTACTTTGCTTTTGACATAATCAACAGAGAGGAAAAAGAATGTTGGTGGAAGGTCCAAAGAAAACTGAGGGTGGAACCCAAGGAAAATTGATAGATTCAGATTTTAATAATAGACTATGTTTCGGCTCTAGCATGTCAAGCATTTGATTGAGAGTCGATTATATAGTGCATTTGAAAGCCATAAAAAGAAGCGAGCGTTGGAATTGCACTGCTGTGGTGTTTGTCCTTTGCAAGTGCTTTTGACTGTCTCACACACACTAACATATCTTCAAGAGCCCAAAACGGTAGCCACCCTAGCGATCCTCCTTGACATGCCAACCTTGTGTTGCTAAACTGACAAGGAGGACATTCTTGACATTTTCAGACAGAAGCAGAGCCAGACATTTTTCAGTGGGATGACACCACAATCGCAGTTCTTGAGAATTTTAGACCTCGCTTTTTTACTTAGAACTGCTCCTGCTTGAAAATGAGTCCCACTCCAATTCTGACTATTTAAGTGTCGCTCTTTGTCAAGTTTTGAGTCATTAATGTTTGAAATAAACACTCACACTGAAATAATTTTAGGATTTTACTTGCAGCAACAATGATTAACTCGGTGCTATACCTACATGAAAGAACAGACAATGCACCAAAGAGGCTGCGTATCTGACACGCCATTGATATTTGATAAACCTTTCAATGAAAATGCTCAGGCTTTGTTCTTCAAGGAAAATCTGGTGATGGAGGCCCAGAGAAAATACAAGTACAACAAACAGGATGGAAGACATCGAAGGAAACAATACACACCACAAAATGAAAGAACTGTGAGATGGAAAAACAACACACAGAAAATAAGCTGAAGCACACTAATGGGTCTACTAAAATAGTGACAGACGCAAGTTCATCCATCCACCTATCTCAGGGACAGTTTCGTAGTAGCGACAGCGTGGCAACTGATGCTGATAACCATTCGAGTTGACCATGTCACTCACTCTGAGACCAACTGATGTACTTGCTGGAATTCAACCAAGCATGTGATGTAGACTCACAAACAACTTGCATGTTATGTATGCAGAGGAACGATCGATAACGTAGACGTAGAAAGTGGAATGCAATGAACCGGTTGGTGCAGTGTGCTTGGGACAAGAAAGGGCAGAAGGCAGTAGCACAACATGACTGTTGAAGCCTGAGACGTCCCACTGATGCATTGGATGGGTTCATGTTATGGGTCAGCCCGCTGAGTGGAGTGGACGAGCACACCGAGAGGCACAGCGGCAGACTGTTGGCCTTGACAGCCACACCTCACAGCTCATCGGCAAGTTCTGATCATTTCAATAGGGTGTGTTGGACAAGGAGGACATGTAAAAAGGTTTGGACACTGCCGTGGTGACAGCAACCAGAGAAAGTACTGTAGTTTTTCTTACAGTACTGTTGATTAGAAATATTTGGATGGATGAATGGATGGATGGATGGATGGATGGATGGATGGATGGATGGATGGATGGATGGATGGATGGATGGATGGATGGATGGATGGATGGACGGATGGATAAAGGGATGGGTGGATAAAGGGATGGGTGGAGGGAGGGAGCAACAAAAGCCCCTAACCCAAAAGATTATTCCATAGCATTTTCCAGGCTTAATGCTTTCACTGCAGCGTGTTTGTCATGTTTGAGTGTGCTAAAGCGCCAAGTTGTTTTGGAATATGTTGCTGCAGGGGTTGCAGTGACACTCACGTTGCTGGAAAATTGTGTGGCTCATGAGAACAAGGAGTTGCTTTTTAGTAGGTTTAGTCAAGTGTGAATGCTCATTAGAACAAGCCCAAAAAAAGACTGAAAGGGGCTTTTCCTAAGTAGCCTCTGGCAAATGGAGTTCTCACATGTTCTAAATTTTGGACGTCATGGAGAGGAGGAACAAACAAGTCCCAAACCGCCTTTTTTGTTTGTTATCGTGCTGTTTTGATTATTTACTTGATGTGTCTCTCAGACACGATGCTTTCTTAAACTAGGCTATTTGAAGGTGGGTTTTCCTCCACTCACATTGTAATGCTCCTGATTCACAATAACATATTTGGAGCTGAATATTTTATGCGATTTCAGAACATATCACTGAGCATTGTGACTTGCAGATTCACAATCTTCAGCTATGACTTTGTCCTATTTTGACATTAAGCTGCATGTGTTTTCCTGCTAGGGCCGACTGTAACAAAACATCGAAAGAGAATGTATTTTCTACCAACCTGTTTTTAAAGAGTAGCTTGACTGAAATCTTGGCTAGTCAATGTAATGTTTTGAATTGGCAGCGCAGCTTGTGAGTGGTTAGCAGTTCCCACGTTTGAGGTTTGAATCTTGTCGTGCGCACTGTGAGGAGTCATGTTCTACTTGTGTTTGCTCCCCACATTCCAAAATTACTCTCTGCATGTAATTGAAGACTCCATAGGTGAGAATGGTACTTTGTGACCAGTACGAGTCCAGAATACAGAAAAGAAACTGACCCTAATTAGGACAGCTATCAAGTTATCATGACTAGGACACATTTTCAGCAAATCATGTTTGACCACAAGATTAATAAGTTTTATTCATTATAGCTATTAAAATAATCACATTTTTGTAGGTCTATTTGAACATATTACAAACACAGTAAATATATCTAATGGTGTGTTTTATGAAATGTTTTTCTTTAACATGTTTTACTGATCTTTTAGAAATGAAAGAGAAACGTGCCGGAAGTGCTCGTTATTAGATCGGTCGATGATATCCTGCTGATTGAACGTCCAGATTCTCAGATTCAGGTGTCTCTGGCCTAAACTGGGAAAGGCTCCAAGTTACTCTTGACCCCAAGGAAAATGGTTGGATGGATGGATAATTAAGATGAACGCACGGTGGTAGGGTTGTTGGAACATCTGGTGGAACAAGTATAACCAATATAGAGGACTGGTGATGAATCCAGTGTTTCACCGAACATTGGATGTCTCTAGTTTCCAGCTTCCTAAGACTCTTTGTCGGTGGAATATTTAATCGACGAGTCTTGTAATGAAGGGAAAACATACATTGTGTGAAAATATTTGTATTTCTGATTTGCAATACAACAGCATGGCTTGCTGATGTAAAGAAAAAAATAATAAAGCCACTCCTGTAATAACAGGTTTTTGAGTTCTCTTTGTGAGCAACAGTTTAGGTTGTAGGAGGTCAGCACATAATCGTTACAGAGCCAAGAACTGTTTGTTGCCCAGCAACAAAGAAAGATGGGGCGTACACTATCAAAGATTTCTAGTTATTTTTTTCTTGTTGTTGTTATGAAATCGATTAAAAAAAAAGATTAGTGATCTTTATGTTATCTCCTCCTTAATTAACAATTACATCCTGAGAGTTGTTTGGTCCAATATATCCCCTTGCAACTGCAATTTATAATAACCGGAACATGCACGTGTTTTCATAAATGCTGTACGAACATATTATCAATACAAATTTCCTGTAGAATTTGCTGCAAAAAGACAAAGATATTTAATTTTCTGGAAATAGAGTACATTTTATTCTCAGTTATTGTTATGTTACTAGTCAAGTGCAATAGTTCCTTCATTTTTTGGATTTTCAGAAATACTAAGCCTCGATTCAGGATTTTCTGACTGGATGACTCAATATTTAAAACTCGTTTTGTCAAATCTGAAGGCCTTCCTTAGAGTACCAGGAGCTCTTACCTCTATGACTAAGGACAAACTGGCTGGTACAAAGAGATTGATTGACGAATTCAAATTATGGTTTGGCAGTGGGATTGAGGACCCAAGTGACAGGAAGCAAGCCAGGAGTCCAGTTATTGGCAATTTACAGCAAAGAGGCAAAACATAGAACTGACATAATCTTGGGTAACACAAAACATGAAACGGAATTCAAAATGATATGCCACTCAACAATGACCATGACAAATGAATGTACAACAAATGACGAATTTCGAGCTTCCCTTCAATTCTCATACTTTTGGTTGGAGAATTTACAAGGTTTTGACAACAAACATGCAATTAGAAGTAGAATTAAATCATTGTTTTGCTCCATTGTGTCTTGCACCTTTATGTGCTTGAGTCTTTGTAACAAAACCTACAATGCTCATTGTCACATTCTACAATGTAACGGAATGACGAGGGATTTTGTTTTGTATTTTGTTTGCAAAAAAAACAGCCAATAAATCTTTACCAGTATTTGAAACTTAGACAGAATAAGAACATTCGTTCACATTATGCAGCTGATGGAATTTAACTTGCCTGGCTACTTCCATTTGCCGTGTAACATGTCAGTGGTATAAGACTTTGGGGGATAAAACTCTATAATATTAATATTAATTTTCTGTGACCTTTCAGCTATTCAGTTCTTCCCAAGTCCCTGAGCAAACCCCCTACAAAGGAACAACCATTTTACAGAGCAAATCTTCTTCCATGCACCTTCATTACAGAACTGAATAATTTATTCTTTCTACACAGACATTTTGCTGACTCGATAGAAATTGAAGCTCTGCTAAATAGGTTTTGAGGATGCTCCATGTCTGACGGTATGAAAACAAATGTGTTTCAGCACTTTAACACCTGATATATTTTTTTCTAAATCGCATAGTTATGACACAGGAATAAATAAAGTTGACCCCCACTATTTACTGGGTAATGAGACCGGCCACCCTGGGAATAGCAAAAATGTGCGTATAATTGATGCTTATTGAAATTCATTGGAATGTGAATAATTCCACAGACAACACCCTATATGTGGCTTGTTTAAGGCAAGTTTCAGTCCAGAAATGTTTGGGGAGGCACTTTTTGAGACCGGCAGGCATGAAGAAAGGAGGCAGACCTTGTGTCAGTATCAGCATGTCCGGTGAGTGTGATGTGATTTATTTAAAATGTTTAGATTGATAAATATATGAGCACAATATTGCAAAATCATGCTATATGGAATATGGGTGTTGAATATTGCGAGATGTAATCCCTCTGCAAAGCTAAGAGCTTTCATTTCTGTCAAATTGAGTACAGACACTCATGTAGCTTTGCCTCTTGTCCTCCATTTGCATATTCTTTTGTTTTTCTCTACAGCTCCACAGTCTCCAAGATTAGTAAAATAAAATAGTTATACAACTGACAATTTGAGCAAAGAAAGAAAAAAGCAGCATAGAGAGATAAAGTCAAAGGTAAATGGTAGCCTGGGAAATATGCACACATTTGCAGAAGTCCAGAGAGCAGCCCGACTTTGAGCTGGGTAGAGGAAACCGACAGTATTATCTGCCGCTGCTGATTTGTCTATTTAGCAGTGACCTCTGCTCATGAAATATGCAAATAAATAAAAAGCCTAAACTGGTCACTATTAACAGAAATGCCAATCAGGAATATTTACAATAATTATACACCTTCGACATATTTGAACACATTGGTTGAATATCACATCCAACTTTTATATGCAGTGGGAGGATGGAATGGAAGGTCAAACTTAATTGCCACTCATGCTATTTTTGGCAGATGTAGTGTCGATGAATGAGAGAAAGTCCTCGCTCAATTCAGTCCAAATCAACTAATGTTTTGCATGTATTTGCTCTCAACTGCATCAGGGATTCATATGATCGGGATGCTCCTCCTCAAGATCCTCCATTGCTGATGCGCACTTGTCAGTGCCAGGATTGACCTTTTCTCCCAATAATGGAATGGAGCAGACTGCTTTGATTTGATTGTCTAGATACAAGACAGTCAGCATATGCTGAACAATCTCTTCGCAGCAGTATGTACCTGGGCAACTGTCAAACATTGCGTTATTTCAGCAAATGTGCTTGCTTTGTGCACCTGATGGAGTCAGAAATATTAAATCAATAAAGTGCTTCAATTCAAAAATAACTACTGTGCTGTAAATGCATCAGTCTCACTGTGTGGGCACTGTGATGGATGAAAACGATTATGAATGAGGCTCAAGTCTTCTGACAAAAATCAAATGAGACAATTATGGTTAAACATGTGGTTAGCACTAGTGGCAGCAAGTGGAATTTTTGCTGGGGAGCGCTATAATCCCCCCAGTCATTTGTATTTATTTATTTATTTATTTATTTATTTTTCCTTTTTATTTATTCATTTTTTTAAATTCATTTTTGTATTTTTTTTATTTATTCTTAAAGCAATAAGTTACCATAAAATTACTCCAGCTGAGGCTTGAACTCAAAATATGAATGCACCACCAATATCATTTTTATAAATATTTCACAAGATCCAAGCCTTGATTTGTTCTACCATATTAATATTTTGAGTATGGATGTTTAGAAATTCCACCCCACAATTTTTTCTGCTGCATACATTGCTGTGGTGTGATGAACCCAATTGTGCTGGTAAAAATGGCTTTAGAGAAGATGTTTTTATTTTATTTAAACTCAAATACTTTCTCATGTGGACCTTTTTAACGTAAGAAGCTTGGTCCTAAATCTGCTCCATATAAAAAAAAGTACCTAGGAGTAACTTGTGTTTGCATTTGGTGCTGTGGGCATGAATTGGATTGAAATAAATGCACATTTAACAGACTCGAGCATTCTTTGGCAGACAAGTGAAGAAAAGGAGCAAGACGTTAAGTTTATATCCAGGTGGTTCCACATTAAAGCGTATGTCTATTAAAAGATAATTGGATTGGCCCTCCAGTCACAGAAATGCAGGTGCATGTGCAGGGAAGCTTGCATTATGGAAGTGTGGTATGTCTATTATACTATTCATCTTACAATATTTTAAGGCCAATGTAGCAAAAAGTTCAAGCACCAAAAGTACAGACACCCTGCAGAGGAGTCTGGCGAGTTGCCAATGCCTCTATGTTCTTGCTTCTTTCAAAATGTTCTCCTCTCATCTCTCATTAAACCTGTCACTCATTTCACATTGCCTAATGCCACCTTTCATTTTAGCAGTCTTTTTTTAAACATAGCATAGAAATAACATTCATTTCCTGTCCGTGGAAATACCCAACTTGTTTACAAGCAAGCGTATTAAATCGGTGCCTACGTCAATGGAGGTTGTCTCCCCAGAGCCTTATTAATCAGATTCTACGCAATCTTAATTATCTTGACAGTCATGAGGTAAGAGAGGCTTGACCAGTGTGGGCGGAGGCGTTCTTACAGGGACACAATGTTGTCAAGGTCCTTCCGTCCTTTTGCCCGTAGCCTCTGGACATGACTGGCCCTGTTGTCTGAGCAGATTAGCATTTAAAGTACAGCTCAGACAGTAAGAGTATAACACACGTGCTCGCCTATGCATGAACAGCCATATGCACAGCACCACACTGGAAGGAGGATGAGAGCTGCTAGATGCCAACTGCTGCTGCTGCTGCTGCTAGGCAACAGAGGACATAAAAAGACAATTCTTGACTTTTGACAGAGTAAACCAAAACTGTGGTTTGAACTGGAAATATGTGCCGCTGCAATCTGGAAAAAAACAGCAATCCCTCTCTCTGGTCACAGCTCACTTTTTTTCTGTGTCTTGGGAACAATTTGAAGTCTTTTCAAAATGAATCCATACCAGCTGTACATGAACAACAAACATGGTGGCTCAAAGAACTAAACCATGCAGGCAATATACAACGTGATGGAGTGGGATGGCAATAGCGTGAGAACTCCAGCAGAAAAGAAAGCCTCTGAATGATCTTTACAAGATGACAGAAGATTGGCTATCATGTGGAAGTGCTTTGAGAGTAGGAAACGTCTATTCCAGAATCTGTTCTAACACAGGGTCAAGACCTGTTTATGGATGTTTTAATGTATTTTACCGTGTGTGTGTGCGTGTGTGTGTGTGTGTGTGAGCGCGTGCAGAAACATGTCGGCCTAATTAGTACTTGTTGTTTTAAGAAGTATCGACACGAGCACCATTTTGTTCCAGGATTCAATTGCCTTTAAGAGACAGCTTCAGGCATCGTCTAAAGAGACTGATGGCCAAAGAAAAAGCCTCAGTGATAAGAAACAGTGGAAATATGTCACCAGACAGGAAACTGAAGATTATGTGAGATGATGGGGGGGGGGGGGGGGGGCATCGAAGCAATTACAAGAAGAGATGGCAGTAAAGAGCATTATCTCCTTCAAGCATCTACGGAACAGTGGAGACAATAGCTGGTATTGTATTCTCTTCTCTTTGATTTTTCTGCCCTCAGCACTAACACCTGACTCCACAAACTTGCATGCACGCAGGGTGACATAACAAATTTGGTGCGCTGAAGGCAGCAGAATAGTTCAAGTGTAAAATCATGGCTTATTGTGCAATACATTTCTACTCCAGTCCAGTAGGTGGCACGGAAGTCAATTCCAAAACAGATGCTATTGGGAAAGGTGCAATGAGCATCATAAGCAGCGTTATTCGGCCATTTTGGAGACGATGGGACCACAATGTAATGTTGCGGTGTTCACTCTTAGTTATTGTCATATTTAGCCAGCTGAATTAAAATATGGTGAATTATTGCTGTGTTGGGGTGTGTGGCAACTTCCCCAACAAATGGAAAAAGAAGTTGGCAGTTTTGACATGTTTCCTGTTAACGGGGAAGATAGACAGAGGGAAGCCTTGTTTTGGAGATCACAAATTTGGCCTCAAATGGATTAGTTTTCAGCTCTAAGATGAAAAAAATAAAATCACTTTCCGTGACCTTCTGAGTGCTTTTTTAAAAACCGAGAAATGCATTTTCTTATAAAGGGCCATGTCCTCTTGTCAGTTGTTTTTGCCTTTTCACTAAACATTAAAATGTATTTTATAAACAAGAAGCGGTTAATACACATATCAAATGAATAAATAGGAATATAAAGCTGGGATAGGCTCCAGCAAGGCCGTGGGGGCAAGCGGTATAAAAAATGCATGGATGGATACTGGCTTTCCAGCGAGAGTGAACACACAGGTAAGTTCAAAGTTCAAAATGTGTCAAAACAATATTTTAAAGATAGTGCTCTCCAAGGTTGTTTGTTCTGGACGTTTTGCATTTATAGTTTTAAAACTGCTCCAAAGTGAGTAGAGATCCAAACCATTTCTAATGTGTATTTTTTGCAAGGTATTTGTCTCTAGCTTGTTCTTTAGAGTTTTTATTTTTATTTTTTAATAACAATTGTCATAGACTCTAACACAGGGGTGCTCACACTTTTTTCAGCATGAGAGCTACTTATAAAACAACCAATTCAAAATGATCTACCTACACACCACAAAAATACAAAACATATCACTATTTTCAAATTTATTACGAATTTTTTGTATGTACAATCTATGTTGATGTACCTTGCATAACTGAATAGGCCAATATTGCACAACACACACAATAAATATTGATTTTTTTTGTAATTATAGGACGATAGGCCGACAAAAAAATTGTTTAACGTCACGCTGCGATCGACCAGCACTGCCTCCCCGATCGACCAGTAGATCGCGATCGACGTAATGATCACCCCTGCTCTTGAATGATGGATGACACTATCAAGACGGGTACGATACCCAAGTTGGGTAACGCTTTTGCTTCTGCAACAGCACTCAGATTTGCGCTCAAATGTTGTTGCAAATGAAGGACAAGGCACCAATCGGTTACCACTCAACTTTTAGTCCAACAACGATACAACATGACAATGATGTGGCTACTGCATAACACACTAAAGTAGGCCGATCAGCTCCAACCTACGACACAGATCTAGTCTCTTCCTTACAAGTCAGTCTGCAATCAGATTTAGTTTGTTCCATAAGGTGGAATGACCACATGTTGTTTTCAACCGCTCTGCTGCAGGGTTATCAGACGCCAGGGCTGGAAGCTGGTCTTCTGAATACTAATCATGGTCTCTAGAGATACCTGATCCCCACAATCCTTCACTCTCCTCTTACCATCTCTTTCTTTTTCTTGTGAGGAAGAAGTGAACGCTCAGGGCTAGATGTATTAAGCAGATGTTTGGGAATTAGAGAGAACATCAAGGTTAAGAGGAAAGGTGTAAGGAAAACCCCCAGGCAATTCCGCTACCTATGTAACTATTTATGTGGAAACATATCAGCAGGGGTGCAGGTAGTGGTGTGTTGGGGGAGAGGGTGATATATATTTATATAAATACAAAGGTGAATTATCTTTGTTTACAATCTTTTTGCTGTTGCATATGTTTTTCCAAGGAGTTCACCCATCACTCACCATACAGCCATACAATCAACCGTCAAAGTTAATCCTTGATGTGTGACTACAGTCCACAAAGCTACGCCATTATATTAAATATAGAGGTTGGTTAGTCGAGGAATTGTATGAATTAATAATATTTATTGGACAATATTATATGTATTTTTCCTATGCATTTACAGTAAGAGCAATAGGGGGCAATTATATGCGGATTGTCATTATTTGCAGGGCGAGGCGGTCCCAATTTACTGTGAATAGTTGGAGTCCACTGGATAAAAAATGTATTAACTCTGAAGATAAATCAATGTTTTATTCATAAATGTATCAAATCTGTTGAGACTTATCTCCCTAAATGTCTTCTGCTATATCTCTTCAACAGTAGCCATTGTACAATTGTAGTCAATGGCACCATGTTAATGAATTTAAGTGTTTTGCTTCATTTTTGTATTCTTTGCACAATTCAAATTGGGTCTATGAATCATGCATCTAATTTTAACACAATAGGTCCAGCATTTGTAAACTGAAGTGAGCCCTTAATTGATGAAAATGAGACCTTTAGTGGTATGCAATCAATCATGTAATCATAATAGTCAACAGGATATATACTGGCCTAATACACAATATAATTACTTAACAATAGTTCATTGTTTTATGATGACAGCCTGACTTAATGAAATTTTAAAAAGCCCATCAAAGACTCAATGTTATCGATAGACAGCAAACACAACTCATTTGACAGTCAAAGAATTCTTGGAAAACCTTTTTTTTGGGGGGGGGGGGATTTCAATAAAATACCGTCTAAACGTGAAACATTACAATCTTTGTCTTTGCATGTAACCCATGGATTGTAATAATATAGCACTCTACATTTCCTGGAAAGAGGGAGTCAAGTTGAAGATAATGCAGAGAGGGATAACAGTGCAGTCACAATACTGTACTTGTGTGTGTGTGTTCATAGATAGAAATCTATATAAGACATTGCGGAGACACTACCACCCTTGCATCTGACGTGTCCAATTCTGGAGCCACAGTTCCTGCAACCTGAGAGGGATGTGGAAAATAATAGATTGTGTTTGTTACTTGAGTCAATTTCAAATGACATTGAAAAATAAATAGATAAATAAAAAAATAGATAGATGAATAAATAAATAATTCCTATTATTATTGTTGTTATTATTATTATTATGCGGGGAAAATATCTTTTCTCTTCATCCTCATATCCAGGCCACATACATTTTTGCTTCCCCGCCTCACAAAAGTTCCTCCAGGCGTTACAGACTCTCATCAGTACACCCTCGTTCCTGGAGAAAAGTTCAATCGTTGCATTTTCATTGTGGTTGCCAACACCAACCTCATGAAAGTTTAATCCACTCTCTCTCCTTTTCGTTTCCTTTCACTCGTTCCCTTTACCTGGCCTGATCTGGATGTGAATTCCCAGGTGATTTCCCCCTCCTTCAAAAAAACCACAGGCAAACAGACTTGTCAAGATTTAGTGCTCATGAGATATGATCAAAATGACTAATACTCATGTACACATGGTGAAAGTATGTTTGAATGTATGAAGATAAATTCATCATTTCAACTTGAATTGAGGCTAAGATTATCACAAAACAAACGGCCTTGGTAAAAATGTTCTAAGCCTGCATGGCAGTCATCCAGAATACTGAAAGAAAAGATTATAAATGTCAGTATCACAACATGCATAGTTGCCTGGAAGCCAGACAAGAACGTTTGCACTCAGGCCTGCTATCTTGATATTATGGTAAAAATAGAATGGAAACAAAATCAGCTTTTCCATTGCTGGTTGGCAACATGACATTTCCTCTGGAGCATCAAACCATTGCAATGTTGATGCCACTGCAGCAATTATTTAACCCACTGCTGACCACATCATTCCCAGCCTGGGGAATGCAGGGCCATTACAAAGGGGGCAGAGTGCAAGTGCTCTGCCCCTTGAAGCATGGCTCGCTGGTGGGGGGGGGGGGAAAAAGTCGTTCTCATTCAAAATCCGATTGTAAACCTTGCAGAAACACAATTGACTGCTATTGGATTAGGTTTCATTTGTAGGTTGGCTGCTGTAGCTTTTAATTTGTTATGCAAGTGACATTTTTTTAGCTTGATATTCACCAGACACTTCACTAGGTTGTCTTGCACAATCCAAATTCTATCCAATAGAGGAGGTACGTATGTCAATGATAAAGTTTCGACTGAACTGTCACAGATGCTAATTGAGCACATCCTTCTGTGGCCTACTAATATTACGTCCTGTAATTGCTATCTTGCTGATAAACAGGGCAAGTTATGTTTTGTAAATAATAATCAATAAAAAAAAAACGTATTCATTGTCGTTGGCTGACTTGAAGTTGGAGTCCTACGTGTGGTTTGTTCTACAAAATATAAACCACTTCACAAAATGTATCAACAAATCAAAACTGCAAATGGAAAGTAAGAGGAAAATCCAAGCCTTTGAGGAGAATCTAGATATAAATCCACAGGGGAATTAGAATCTTGGACTGGGGTTGGTTGAGAGAGAGTGGCACGTGTTGGAAAAAGAAAATCATAATACTAAAACGTTAAATATCTGATACAAGGGCTTCTACTTATCTTACTGTTCCTTCACTGCTTGTCCAATTTCTTGTTCACCTGTGCTCACATTCAATTTTGTTTTGCTCTCTAAGAATAAATCTTCAATTCCAAGTGTCAACAACATGATTGCTCCCCCAAAGCAGGCATTTTCATACTTCTTTGCTTCGAGTGTGAGGAATGCATAAGTACGACCGTTACTGCTCAAATATCCGCCCAAACAATGCTGGTACAGTAATTAACGTGTATGATCTAAATTCCTCTCATTCCTCTGTGTATCGAATAATTTATGCCACATACAAAAAATGAATCTTCATTTAAAGTTCATAAATAACACAAAGGTGGCACAGTAAAATTGTGGTACAGCATGTCTGCCACCCAGGGAAGTGGCGCTGGTTCAAATCTCTGTTTGAAACCACTTTCCTCCCACATCTCGAAATGATGCTTCTTTATTCTTATTCCCACATTCACACGTCGTCATTATCATTATTTAATTTGTTTTTCTCGTAGTTTGTTTTAAATTTGATCTTATTTGCGGCACATCTTAACGGTGGTTGGGCAACATCGTGCTTCCAATTATTCAGACCAGCCTCTCCAAAAAAATCAAACCAAAAAATACAATTCTCAAACCTTTTCAAGCACTGTCAATATTTCTTGTAATTTCACACTTCCAGCTACATTTCAATGAATCGCCTCAAAGTAAAATAACTGAATGCATTGGCATCAACATCTTAGACACAAGTTTGATGTGTTTCTATTATTCTAATGAGCTTCTGAAAATGAACTCGCTGTAGTCTCTAAAAGGTCACTGCTATTTTTGTGCTTTCGGGAGAAGTGACCTCTCACTAATCCTTTCTACCAGACTGCACTGGGATCAGTTGATCATTTTGGTGTGATCAGAACTGACCAGGATGAGTCTGAACTTGAAATGCTCGGACATCATGGTGGGTTATAACATGTCCTTGACATTGCGCAGAGTAGGGACTCATTGCACTCGTCAGAAAATCGCTGTGCCTACTTTTTCCTGAGGGCCTTATTGTGCGACATTGCTTGCCAAAATAATGTGTAATGTGTTGATAATCCAAAATTCAGAGCAACAAAGTGGAAAATATTATTACATAATGACTTCAAATGCCATGATATAAATAGCAAACATAGCACACAATTTGGCAAATAGATTTTTGGAAACCCAGAGTAAACATCCATTTAGTACAATTTAAACCTCCACAATGTGAGGCTTGACATCGGGTGGGTAGATACACATAATAAATATCTCAGGTTTGAGTCAATTCGTCACGGTTTACTCGCTGCTAAGTACAGAAAGTAATTTACTCCATTCACCTTTGACTCCTGTGATAAAATTGCACACAGCTTACACTTCTTGTCTTGTGCTACATCAGATGATTCGACAACAATCTAGCAGCGATGGATCCTGAAATACATTCAAATGTTGCTCTGCAGCTTGACTCAAAACTGGTGCCTGAGGCAGCAGAAGGTGGCGGTGAATCAAAACGACTCCTCTTCCCAATTTCAGCCCTCATTTGAGGCAGATATTGATAGGCAATGATGTATGTCAACTTGGCATCACGTGACCAGATTGAGGAGTACCCAGAGAGCAAAAGTGAACGACTCATCGTTCACTTCAAAGAGCCCATACATGATTGTCAATTCGTCTCTTGGCCACATTAGACAGGAACAGCAAAGAGGGACTGACAAGGAATAGTTGAAAAAAAAAAAATGAAGGGACAGCAAGAAAAGGCATTAGATCTGGACACTTCTAAACTTTATTGAAAATACAAAGGTAGAATGTAGAGGCTGAAAGGGTTGGGGAAGAGGGATCTTAGATTTATGAAGGTGACAGAGTCTCCTTGGTATTGGATGGATCAGCACCTCAAAGCAGAGGCAAGTGTTACTCATTGCCAATCGAATGAGTCGTGCACAACACTAATGTATGTTTATATATATATATTTTCAGTTTCCATTAAAGTTTCCATTAAAATGATTTAATAGTGCAAAAATTGAAATAGCTAGCATTGACAATCCTTGAACACACAATGCTCTACTCATCAGTGTGAAGTCCTTGTTTCACTTCTCTGTTCCGGCATTGTTGTGACATTTGTTTTGAGGGTGATGTTCAGGTTTGTGGGAAGTGGATGCTGAGAGACAAACGGCCCAAGGTAGGATGTTGGTAATTACATATTGATTTCTATGCTGCTGGTGGTATTCAGCCAGCTCTGTAATAGTGTGGAATGAATCACTCTCCATCTATGATGGCTAAGTATTTATTCGTTTTAATTCTCTTTGTTGGGAACTTGATTTATGCCTTTACAACCCTGGTCACGCCTCAGTACAGCTGACCCCTCCATGTTGAAGTATCAGTGGCGATTTCTCTAAGACTGCAAGGGTGGCTCAACGTCACATAAAATGAAACTCTCCGAGTTTGTAAAAAGTGCTGAAATATATTCATTACCTAAATATGCATTAGAATACCTTGCACATAATGGCAGATAACATTGTCAACTGTGTGGATATGATTTTCCAAATAGCTCCAAGAATATTTTGGGAGTTAAGATGGAGCTATGATGGCCATGTTTATATGAGACCAAATAAAAACAATAAATCAGGAGTGACAAATGCTTTTTGTGATAAGTGTTAATGTAGAGTAACTATGAATCTGATAAAACAGTATGAAGGATTCCAAAAAAAACAAAATGCATCGTTCATAGGTTTCAATAATAACAGTGGATTTATCGTTTGTTTAAGTGGGATCTTAAAGTGCCTACAAAGGTTCACAGCAAAATAACCACTTAGAATTTCTGCAAAGCTGGTAAAAATAAACTAAGGACAAAACACAAGACATGGCACTCATGTAAGCTGACAGACAACAGATGAGTCTGAATGTGTTCTATTTTAACAATGAAGCGATGTAATTTTTGTGTGTTTCCCATAACAGTTGCCATATTATTTTTTCCCATTATTTAAGTGCCTCTTGAAGTGACCCTGACACATGCCTCACTGAATTCGGCACTTAGCGTAATACACTGCTGACAAATGCCCATGGAACTATGCACTTGTCATTGCATCTTGCACTTCATTTTTATTCACTGACAACTCAGACCGCTCTACGGCCAGAGCCTCATTATTCCCTCCCATGAGAATGTGATTAAGATGCAGGCACAATAAGAAGTACCATTAATATGATATATAGTTGTCATCAGCGGTTGCTATGGCAACCTTACATTCAATACTGTGAATGCAGCTTTATATTATCTGTTGACTGTTGTGTAGTCGCTAATGTAGTGTTTCTTAACTTCTATTGAGTCAAGGCACGTATTTTATATTAGACCAATAGCACAACCAAACAAAAATGTCACAAAAAGAATTTTCAAAATACTGTTGAAATTATTTCCTCCTCAGTGAGTTTTGAAATCTGGGCTTAATTGAACACAAAACTGAGGAAGCCATAACTAATTGTGTTGTGTTAATTGCAACAGGTGGATACACAAGCAATCTGTCACTGATAAATAAACTTGAAATAAATTGTCGGTCAAAAAGATCAATTGGAGGACGTCGATTATCTCTCATGGCATTTTTTTTTTCCATATTCCATCAGCAAGTGCCCTACCTGCATGCATGTGCTGTACTTTATATGGAAAGCGCCAAAGATGGATGCAAGCCCACACGAGCTGATGCTCAACTAAAACAATGCAATGATCTCAAGGCTGACGTGGTTGCGTAAGACACTTCATTTGATACATTCACGCAGCAGCTAAAATCATTGCACTGCCTTCATTACTATACTTCAGTGGTGATATGGACAAAAAGACAACATTTAATTGGGCCAAGCTGTCAGTGAGTATAATATCTGCCTAATTCATCCTTTAACGTCTCACTTTTTACAGTTTCTCTCATCAAGCTTGTATTTCCATTGCACCTTTGCCCCCGCTGTGACCCCATCAAAGTCAAGGCGAGATTCCAGTCAGTTTCTGCTCTTTATCTTTTCACCAAAGTGAGATTAGGCAAAGCAGCCATTAGTGTTTATCAACTGCATCTCTACAACCCGACGTAGCCTAACAAATCACACCTGACGAATAGAAGGATCGGAAGTGGTTCGAATGTGTATTCCGTGAGAGGAGTGATGGATGAGAGAGTATTGTTGCATATGTGACGGCTGCTGAGATGCATTAAATACGCCATCTAAAGTGATGCCTGATCACCAAAGCAAAAAGAGGATATCCGGCAGCAGTTTCTCCAGCTGCCTATAAAGTACGAGCTTGGCATATTGTGTCAAATTTGAATGGGCCCAGAAAACCACGTTCAATCCAGAAAATCCTCACATTTGCCAAGGGAAGACGCAAATGACAAATGGGAATATATATTTCAGGAAACTCACTTGAAGATATGAGCCATTATTGTTTTTTGATATGATAATCCAACCGCTTCTCACTTCTAAATCTTGGATGGCGCAGTGATATATAATAGCTTCGCTTGGCAAGTAATGTTTGAAGTAATGAAACATGATACAAAAGAGATGCTGCATTGATTTTCATAATACAGTAATTCAGATATCGGAGGGGCCTGATAATCACACTAAATTGCCATTTCTTCTTGTTTCATTAATTCAAGCCCAATATTGTTTTCATGCTAGAATGTCTTGTTGGAAAGCAATATTCATTAGTTTTGTTTTCACAAAAGTCATTTGTTGTGGGGAATTTCCACTGATGGACGCTGCACCTCGTCATGTCACCTTTCTTTCAAATCAACTCAGCACAAACTAATCACATCTAATTCAAGAGCTGTATCAAAAATGCAGTGACTACCCCCCCCAAAAAAAAAAACCAAACATAGGTATTAAATACCTTAGATGATTTCTGTGAAAGGCATTATTATTGTCTTTGTAAAGGAAACATCTGGTTCAGTTTCAATTATGGTATAGGTTAGTGTACATCCTTAAAAATGTTGGGTCAAAACCAACCCAATTTGGGTTTAGATTGGCTCAACCTTGGTAGTTGGGCCATTAATATTTGGACAAAACAAGCATTTTTTGTCCAAAACAACCCAACAAAAAACTGTCCAAATTAGGGTTGGTCCGATTACTAACCCAGCATTTTTTAAGTGCGTACCCAATGAAGTCGCTGGTAAGCTTAAAAGAGAATGAATGTTTTCTTCATGAATGTTTTTTCGATGGAAAGGTTTTCATTTGTTCACCATAAATTGCTTTAAGCCTGACTCAATATAGCTTATGACACATTCACCTTTTCCTCACACTACTTCATCTTGACAAAAAAAGCCTCTTTTTTTGAAAACCATTCCTAATTCCCAAACGAATCCTTATTATCTGAACAGATGATGATCCGGACAAATAAAGATTAGTGCAGTGGGAGGAGGAAAAAGTTAATTATAACCAGGACAAGACAAGAAGGAAGTCATTTCTCCTGAGCTTATCTTAAGAAGCACAAGGAAACTGTTGAAATGTCAGATTAATGTCAAATATAGCTGAGTTTTATTGAGTATGGAGGAGGAAAAAGCCTGGCCAAAATGATCCTGTTTTTATTCCTTGTGTCCTGGGGATGTTGAAGCGGTATAATTTGAAAATGCAAAATGTGTTTCATTGTCCTGCAAGGAGTAAACAGTATCAGCAACAGACAGACAAATGCAATAAGTTTTATTCAAGTGCCATCTTGGAGGAATTCAGAGTGAATCTGCAGCTACAGTACATGATGCCTCCCTGGTCTTGAATAGCATCTTGTCTACCAAGCAAACAAAATAATCAACTTGGTGCCTGTCACAACACATTCTTTGACCCTGAAGGGAAATTTGACTGCCGTGCATAAATGTAGGCTACCAAAAGACAAAGTTGGACGATATTAGTTGGGATTTTTGTTGTTACTCGGTGAAAACTCTCTCATAATGAATACTAAATGTATCAGTTGTCCTTTAGCTGAGTTAGCCAACTGTGTTTCTTTTATTGTGAAAAACAAAAGCTTTGTATACTAAGTGAATGTGAGTTACAAAACAGTGGATAGAGATAGAGCCAGGAGTGTCAAACTCATTTTTGTCGCGGGCCGCAATCTTAGTTATAGTTTCCTTCAGAGGTCCATGATGACTGTCAACACCTTATATAGTCTACACAACAAATTGATTTAGTTTTGAAATCAGACACTAGTAAAAACTGTTTAAACTGATTGGTAATTAATATTTCGTTGTTGTTTTAAAGTGGACAATTTGTAATTTTAGTATGGACACATGAAGTACAACATTTTGCCTTTGCAGGCCACATAAAATGTTGTGGTGGGCCGTATCTGCCCCCCGAGCCTTGAGTTTGACACCTATGAGATAGACTGTGAGACAGTGAGGTTAGGTGGATGTGATATACAGAAAGGTATCAGAAGAAAAAGAATTGGTTAGTTATGCAATTCAGTAATGGGCTTCACATCAGCTTTACTGTAGCTTCAGTATCAAGTCTTAAGTTCTCTTTAAAAAAAAAAAAACATCACTGTTTGACAATTGAGAGGTTCAAATTTCTTCATTGTGGCACCTCCCATTATTATTGGTTTTCTTACTTGTATATTTTGCCCGTCTAGTATTTTTACCTCTGTCAACAACTTTATTTCCATCAACCCTTGTTCCCTCAGCAATAAAGGCCACAGCTCAAAACACCTGCAACGACACGTGCCCGTGCTCAGCCACATTTTTACGTGCCTGTATTTATGCGTGCTTTTGTACAAGTGGTGTGAGTTGAATTCCAAATCATCTAAACTACGTCCCCGTAGATGCTTCAGAGGTGCACCGGTGTCTCTTCATGATGATGATTTAGCAGACGAAACAAAAAATGAAATGCCAGAGTTTTGTGTCTCGTCCCTCACCCCCAGTTCAGGGTCAATACATCCCCAAAGCACTATGAAGAGCTTTACAATTAGTTGATCGAACATACCTCCAGTGAGCCATCTGCCTGGTCACACGGTGGAACTGATGTCCTCACCTGCCTAAGGCAATTAACTCTAAATACGACTCATGCCCCACAATCCTCCTCCCAGCTGAGAATAAAAAGGTAGAAAAACACTGAAGTTGAAGAGCGGGCGGGAACCCTTGACCGTGGCCTCCAGACAGTGAGGGATAATTACTTCTCTCACATTTATACCGGCATTCATGCAGAATGGTGGACGATTCTTATTGGCTGGGGAGGTTGCCAAAGGCTTGGTGCAACCACAGAGGAGAAAGTTGGGATGGAGGAAAAGCGTACGAGGGCAGCTGGTGGCGAAAACAAAGGTTAGGTGATTAATTAGAGGAACAGCTCAAGGTCAGATTTCATTGTTGGGGTGATAGGTCAAATGATTGCAGCAATGAGTGTGTCACCTGATGCATTGCACAATCATACATGGCCTTAGCTGGAGTGAAAAGATGAAGTTGTAATTCTGAGTGCTGCGGAAAGGAATCAAAAGAGGGATGAAAAGTGGAGGAACAGAGGACAAGCATGACGACAACAACAATATTCTCATCTTTGGAGTGTCTGTCTTTGGACTGACATTTCAATTAAATTGTCATCACAAGCATTGCTGACTTCATATCTCAAATTGTCTTTTTTCCACTATGGAGGACTTTGTGTTACTTGTAAAAGTGAGCAATATCTCTAACACTGCTGAAGTGGCAAAATGACGTCAGCCATTAAATATGAATACCATATTTTCCAGACTATAACCGACTACTTTTTGCAAAAGCTTTGAACCCTGCGGTTTATAGTCCAGTGTGGCTTATCTATGGATTTTTATGATATGGTATGATTTATGCATATTCTCTTATATATGAAAATTAAACATTTAAACACCTGCGGCTTATAGTCCAGTGCGTCATATATATGAGCAAAACAAGATTTTTCTCCTGTTTTAGCTTTAGGATGCGTAGATGGAAAATGATTGGACACATGCTACGGCAGGACCACAACAACGACTGCAACACAGCCATGACCTGGGCACCAGAACGAAAAAGAAGGTAGACCGAAGACCACCTGGAGGCGTACTGTCGAGAAAGAAAGGAAAGAAGCAGGATGGAAGTCATGGTCTGAAGCGAGGACTGCGGCAGCTGACCGTGACAAGTAGAAGTGCTCTCTGAAGACCTTATGTGCCACAAGGCACGAAGTGAATAGAAAGATTTAGCTGGTGCGGCTTGAGGTACATGTTGGCTGATTGTCCATTCACATAAGAATATATAGAGTAATAAATATAAATATTAAAGGTTACAAATTATTAAATAATTAATCATTATTCAAAATAAAAGTCATTGGCCTTTTCCACTCTACATCCAGATATTAGGATCAGTAGGTTTTCATCAGTGGGATTCTGTGAATGTCACTGCGGCTCCATTCTCTGGCTCCGCCATTTAAGTCGCCCCAGAACATGATGGATTTCTCAGGCCACACCTCACAATTCCTAGAAATGTTTTTTCCATTTGCAGCCTAATATGACCACATCTTTCCAAAGTTACATTACTGTTTCAAAGCGATTATTGACACCGTCATTCTGCTTCTCTCCTAATAGTACGCTGTATTTCACAAGTATCATTTTATGTTGTGCGCTCCAATGTTTGTTCATTGAAGGAAAACGATAGAAGGCCTCATAATGTTCACTTTTCTGCGGGCAGATCATTTACAATGGTAGGAAGTTCTCAATCTTCGAAGCAGATGGCCTACTATATCAGGATGCATGCTGTGGTTTTGCCCTTGACATGCCTCCCAAACAGAAACCTTTCAGTAACTATTATTTGGATGTAAACATGGACATGGGTATAATCATAAATCCACTTTTTTCGGCGTTACTGTGTTCATCTTTATTGCCATAGTAAATTAACACGTTTTCATTTTCTTCAACTTTTTCTGAAACCCCATTGCAGCGCAGATAAAATGCCATTCCCTCCTGCTTATCAATTATTATTATTCCATGTTGGCTTAAAAAGCAGAAGAAAGAGCAGCTATGTCAATTCTCATTAATTCTCCCGTGAATTAAAGCTAGCATAGATGATAGGAAATTAATGTCTGCAATGAGAAACCTAAATTATTCAACAGTAACAGGGTAATGTTGGAGAATCTCTATGCCGGTTACTCTCCAATCATTGGGAGCTTCTCCCCTCCCTTTCCTTTGCTTTTTAATATTGCATGTTTTCAAAACCCTGCTTGATGCAGGCCTATTATCCCCACTATAATCCCAGCATACATTTAGTTATGCTGAATTTGTCATTTGTACATAATTATTTTACCAACTTTGCAGAAGTACAAAATAATTGTATTCATTCCTGGTCAGCAGCCAATCACAGGACACGTAGATAGACAACTATTCGTACTCACACGCACACCTACGGGTAATTTGAAGTGGTCAATTGGCCTACCATTCATGTCTTTGGTGAAACTGGAGCACCAGGAGGAAAATCAATGCAGGGATGGGGAGAACATACAAACTGCACACAGGAAGGCTGGTGTCTCAATTGAACCTTAAGAACTGTAAAGCAGACGTGCGACACCGCGCTGCCCTACAAAATATCTATCCATCCATCCATCAATTTTCGGGACTTGGTTGCAGTTCCGAAAATATACATATAGATATTTTTTACAACCTGTATTGCATATGCCAGAACACCACTGCAGGAGATGAACGTCGCACAAAGAACACCATTTAATCCAGGGATTCCTGTTGTGCCTTTAATGTTGAAGGCTATGGCAGGCTCCATCACAAAGTTTCACTTTTCATCTATTCTGGCGTGACCCGCAGCTTTCAGAAATGTCACTGGCCATTTCCCGTTCAGTTGACCATGATTGTATATCTACTAATTGGTAAAGTTCCGACTGATATCTATCACTAATGAGATTGCTCTTTGAAAGCACTCTGGAGATACAAGAAAGAAGTCAGGGAAATATTACAAATTACCTGAATGCATAATTCTTTGTGAAGTTGCAGGATGCAGCTTGATCTCACTTTTACATCAGAAAAACCTCTGGCTTTTTCAAATTAATTAATATGCCCCTTGAATTTGTATTCTGAGACTGCTGTGGACTGAGCAGGATCTTAAAACCTTTTGTGTGCATCCTGCCTCACACATGATTTAATACCCAGACCTTTTTCCTCATCTCCATATCCACGACATCGGTCCGGCCTGCTGTAGATAACCTTATGTCCCCTAATTAGTAGGACAGCTGTGTCTCCCTTGGCCTCATTGACACAGCAGCACATAGCAACATACGCTTGCCCCCCTGAGACCATGGCCAACCATCACTGTCATAAATCCACGGGGTGCAAAGGCTGGCAGCCAGGACTGGCCAACTAATCACTCAGACAAGTAGTGCTGGGTATAGAGGTGACCCAAAATGACTGGCTTGGGAAACACAGAGATACGTTAAAAGATACAGAGTTTGCAGTCTCACCATATCATTGATACAAAATACATGAATTGGTTTTGGCTTCTAAACTTAACGATGTTGCCTGACAGTTCATGAATTATGTTACCGAGTGTTAAATATCATATTAAATATCATGATTTGATGTGTTTACAATCAAACAGGTTGCCCCCCGTGAACTCAAAGAGAACATCTGGAGCAGTAAATCGGTTTACAAAAAAACTTTGCTTACTGCAACAGTTTTTTTTATTGTATATTATTCAATTACATATTAATTAAAATTATTATACTAAATAAATAAATAAATAAATAAATAAATAAATAAATAAATAAATATTATTCAAAGCACTTATTTTTATCGTGGGGAATATTTGCAGTCAGAGAACACACCGGTTCCAGTTTGAGGATCACTTGTATTGGATCGATTAAATCAGCAAACATGAAATGTGATGTCTTCTATGCTGCCTCTTTGGGTGATCAAAATGGGCGAATGCTTTTGTGTTGTCCGTCTTTGGTTGGTTGATTCGGAGACAAAGCATTTCCTTTGAGCCATAGTATAACATCAATAACTGTATGTGAGAACTTCAGTCTTGAAAGTACTATTTAATTGATAGGATTGGACTGAGGGTATTTGTTTACGCATTGTTGGCTACATTTATAATGATTCCATTCAAAAGGAAAGCATCAACAGAATAAAACACCATCACAAATGATAGAGACGACTGCTCCATTGTGTTTGCATATACAGACAGTACTTTTCAGAATAGACTAAATTCTTAAACATCAGGAACGTACACATTTATATAAAAAATGGATTAGAGATGAATTCTGAGTCATTCTTACAGCCAATCTTACTGATGAGGTCACTTTTGAAAGAATTACTATAACATACATACACACATATAAATAAAACAAATCAAATAAAAGACCACTGGGGTCAAAAATTTTGCTCGCGTGCAATTCCAAGCAATTCTTATGATTTGATTTTTTTGAAGATACAAAACATTCACCGAAATGGTTTCTCAGTAAAGTGTACACTCGTGGTTTTTATTGAGAGGGATCCAGATCCAGAACTTTCCTGTACGATTCATTTATAAGCAGGTGAATATATTAAACAACTCCGGTTTCCATTAGGCATGTAATCCAGCAAATTGTTTATCGACCCATATCTCAGCACTGGCACTCCTTGATTAATGATCTTATTAGAGTGGGAGGAGCAGTGTGAGGTGGAAAGATGACAGCCCATTTCAAAAGCAGCGCTATCCATTAACATACATTACTTCTTCAAAGAAATCCTTTGCACCACTGGCGCCCCCTGATCATCCCCGTTTCCACGCCGTGTTTAAAATAGCATATTATAATGCATGGTAGTGAACACATAATACACAAATGCAGTACTGACTTTAAAATATTTTATGCACTTGGGTAAATAATTGAAAGGTACATCATGCTTGACATTCTGACTGGGGTCAGAAGAAGAAGACTTTTTAACAACACAGGTAGAATCACGGACAATTTAAGATTCTAATTCCACTCCTTCTCAAATAAAGAGCCTCACTTCACGGTCACGAATAAAAAGCTCCATTCTATAAAGCGGCATTTATAAAACTGAGGAGCATACTGAAAATGCTTTTGTCCATTGCATTACATGTTTATCTGATTAGCGTTCATAATAGCATTGAATCTAAATTGTAACTTTTTTTTGCACTTCTGCCATGATACGGGTGACATTTAAAATCCAGCCACTGTCTGGTGTCGTTGCACGAAGAACATTTGTGGTGGAGTCATTCCACACCCCATAATCACAGAATAGGCCTGCTAGTTGCATTCCTGAAACAATGGCAGTGAGCTCACTGGAGGTCAAAGTGACCTTTGACTGGATATGATGTGACACCTGTCTCATTCTCATCTGCTTGAGAACGCGCACTTGAGTATGTGCTCATATGTCACGTGTGTGAGATGGAGGGTGAGAAGAAGAGAGAGAGCAGCATTCACACCTCACCAAACAAACGACTGATCATTCAGGAGTAGGAGAAAAAATTAACTAATCAGCCTCTCCAGTGGTGGAATCTCACCCAATTTATTTTCAAGCTAACAGGCGCTGGTTAATGAGCTGAAGCAAAGCATCCCCCCCTCTCCCCTCTCTCTCTTTTCTCTTCCTGTCCTCCTGTTGTTCCACCGGTGCTTCTTCAGTCTAAACCAATTACTTCTCAGCGCATCTGCTCGTGTGCACAAATCACTGTTGTGTGTCCAGTCAGACACCTTCATAGCTCAGCTCACATTGGGGGGGAAAAAAAAAATGGCAGCCTGAAGAAGAAAAACTTTGATGTTCATGGAAGAAAAAAAAATGTATTTACATTGTGTTTATAGTTTTAATGGCGCATATATGCGGCCAGGAGAGAGTTGACTATTGATTTGTGCATCTCAGTAACTTTCCTTGTGGCAGTTATGAAAGAATTAGAGGGCGTCCTCTGATTATGATGTAGATTTGTTTCTTCATAATCGGAATTTTTATGCTAGTCACAATTACGCATGAGTAAAGACAAAATTAGAGTGAAGAGTTTTATCAAAACAGTCTTAGGCCAGTCTAAGTTTGTGAAACGGTAAATACAGTGAGCCTTCTTCACATGGCTTACATGACTGCACAAATAAACTCATTGGCCACCATTTGTTACCTCACTGTGTCATGTCATGGCCCTCATGAACTAATGATCTCATGTCCTCTAAATCGCCCAAGGGTCCAAGTAGTTCCGGTAAAATTACAAGTGCTCAGAACCTTGGCTGAACTTGACTAGAATTACCTGCTTTTGCCAAGGATCAATTGCATTGCTGAATTTGTTTTTAGAACACATACCCACTGTAAAACCAAACAGGAGCATTTTAGGTCTCCAGGATGATATGGAGCATTCTGGTTCTACCTCAGACGTAGGACCAGGCTAAAGTTGTGACCTCGACATTTAAAGACATACTGCTGTAAAACAAATACTCCTTGACCTCTTTCATTTAAGTGAATTTCATAGCTAAGCAGGTGCCGAAGCTTTAAAATGCCACACACCAAACAAATTTCAATGTAAGCCATCATTACTATCAAATATAAATACTAGTAGGTTCAAATCATTGTCTCAAAGACATGGAACAATGAATGGCTGACCTTTTGGGAAGATGCTGTTAAAAACTTCTTGCTCAGTTCTCAGAGCAGCGGTGCAGAACAGATATAAGTACAGGTATTGGAAATTGAAAAATGAAAGGGATTGTGTACCTTTGAGAGTCTCATTTTGCATTTGCCAGTTCTATATATTGTAAACTGGTCATGTGATTATGAAGCGGTAATTTAATTGAAGAAGAAGAATTCAATTGTTCAGCATTATGCTTATAAAAATGGCTGACAAAACAATATTTAATATTCATGCACAAATGAAAATGATACACAATAGAAAAAGTGTTGGGTTTTTTTAAATAAAAAGCTGTAATTTAATTATTTGGATCTTGGCTTGTATCAAAAATGAGTAAAATACTTTGATACTGTATATTCTGCATGACACAAAACAGTAAACTACTTTAAATGGCTTTATATGCTTTCATGGTTGCCTCCAACTTCTAACCTCTCCAAAGTTTGGACAATTATTGTTATTTACGCATTTTCAACAAAATCGGTGGAAAAGGTCACACTTGGATGCCCAGAGGTAGAAACAACAATCACTCACAAGCTTTCAGTCATTCCTCCTTATGTAATGCCATGTTGTGGCTAAATGGTTTTGAAAGAAAATATCCTTTTAGACACTGAGAAACATTCTGATGAAATCACAATTTAAATCGTAGGAAAGTTTTCTTTTTTTCTGTCTTCATTGGTGCGGGCGGGCGGGCCTTTGCGCTCTGTTTATCCCAAACTTCTTTCGCTCATGCTTGGAGGCAATTGGGGAAAAAAAAACATTTGGCTTACCAAAATCTGTTTATCCCAAACTTCTTTCTCTCATGTTTTTCTTAGAGGCAAATGGGGGAGAAAAAAACATTTGGTTTACCAAAATCCCGCAGTTCTCTGGGAGCTGTCCTGTATGTCCTCCAGAAATTGTCCTTAGTCAGTGTTGAATTTTTGCCTCATTTTCTAATAGGGGTTGTTAACTTATTTTGTAAATATGCTTGCGGTCACAAGACTGTTAAAAATGAAGAATATTACTTGGCACATAACCTGTCAAGTAACTACAGGTTATTTTCAGAAGGTGATAGTTTAACCCAGAAGCAAATTTAATCTCTTGCCATTATATCCTAGAGAAAAAAAATATCATAAATCTAAACAAACTGCAGCTCTATTTCTCAGAGCAGTGACAGGTGTCGTCAAAAGTACGACAAAAATAACATTTCTTCCCATGATATTTCTTGATAGAGGATATCATAAATTGATTTCATCATTTCAGCCACAGTTGATGTTTACAGTACAAACCACACACCTCATTCTAAGTGAACAAAACAGACAAGCACAGTCAACCGCATCAGAATCGAGTCCTATCAATTTGTCTTCCACTTCCAGGCCTTCAAAAGAAATATGATGCAAGGCTGCTTGGAGGGAAGCGCCTATTTATTTCCCCGGTGTCCATGTTGTGGGAAAAATCAATACAAGTGTCCATTCTGGATTCATCTATATTCTACTGTGTGAAAAGAATGCCCTCACAGGGGGGGGGGGGGCAGATGAGTGGGTGGATTGAGGGGAAGGGGTGAGGCAAGTTCAGCGGTAGGGAGGCGTACAGAAAAGGGGAAAGTACATTTAAAACAGAGAGGTCAAAAAGTTAGAAACTTTTATGTGCACTCACGCAAGGTGGAGAAACTCTCTCTGCTCTGCTTCCCTTTCAGAGAGTGACTCTGTGTTGAACTGTTCCAAAGTAGAGTGCTTTCAAAGTAAGCCATCAGGAGTCTCCTTCGAAACAAATAAAACGGTGTTGATTCGAATGCTTTCAACATTACCTGCAAGTTGCATGTGCTTGCACACACGGGTAACATAACAAGCACATCAGCTGTCATTGAGTGGCTCATTAATCTGACAGGCGTTGGCCTCTCAGGGCAGGCCGAAACGTCACCGCCCTCTCTCTCCTGTCGTGGCATGATGGATCTCTCCAACACTGGCCTGCCAAGCTGCCACTCAAGTCAACCTCCCTGTGGACATCCATCAGGAAACACTTGCTAAGCATACTGTTGATCTTATTTGCAAAGAGTCACCATCAAGGCTCCATGTGCACACTCGGGTCTCACCTTTTTAAATTTTTTAAGCCCTTTGTCTTTCACACATGCCTGTTGGCATATTACTAATTCGGTGTCCTGTAAGCTTCATTAAAGTTACAAATGATAATCAGCATTTATTATTGCTGCAGTGATTCCTAACTGGAGTAAGGTGTACTCCAAGCGGTACATAAGCACATTGCAGGGGGTATGGAGAAATATTGAATCATTTATTTTCCAGATCACTCACATGTGGCCAAAATCACCACAGCCACGTCCAAGCGTCAACTCAAATGGCTCATTAAAATGCAAATGATACTGTGAATAGTATCATTTAAAAAAATGCCATTGTGGGTCTGAATTATTCTTGTTCAGTGTTTTGTTCCTAATATTATAAGCTTCAATGGCTAGTTTCAAAGAGACTTGTCAAAAGAGCTCCATTTTTATCAGTTTCTGCACATACTGAAAAACAAAGTTTTATTCTTATGATTCTTTCTTATTTTTTTTTATTTAAACATTTATTTTTTAGGTAACATTTCCTAATTTTATGTTTCGAGTTTAAAAAGTGATGCCAAACTATCAAATAATCAAATTAAGAAAACAAAATGATTTTCAATTTATAATTATTATTTTTTATAATTGATTTTAACGTATTTAGTATGTATTTATTGATTTAGACACATTCTTTATTTTTCAGGCAACATTTTATGTTTCATTAGAGTTTAAAAGATGGTGCCAAAGAATTAAATATTCAAATGAAGTAAACAAAACTTTCCATTTAGAATTTTTATACAAATACATACGCTTTTTCTTTTGGAGAATTATCAACATGTATAAGAGTGGGGTGTACTCATGGTCTAATAAAAAGTTTTGTGGGTACAAAAGTCAAAGCACATGATCAACTTTGGAGGAAATAATCTCAGACACTGGACTCCTCCATTACTTGATGGTGTCACCTAACATCAGCCTGCATCTCTCCCCTTATTGGTATCAACAAACGCCAGCTGGCTGTACCATGCAAGTCTCTCCAGTGGAGCCATTTTGACAGCCAGTCTAGCTCATGCAGCCTCGACCAGCTTGTAGCAATTTAATGGTGCCTGCTCTCATATGTAAGTCCAAGTCATGACCCAGTGACTTGGATACTCGCGAGTAGGCAGCTGTTAATAGCTTAGTGGACATTGGTAATGAGATCATCCATTTGCGACCAACTTTCCTCTCATTTACCATATCCCGGTAATGATGTCATTTGTTTAAGACGGAGCCCATGTTGTGACAAAGCAAGGTAGGAACAAGCTGTTGTCTAATGGAGTTATTTTGTCTCATGGTGTCTTAGTTCTGTTCAAGGTTGCTTCCATACAAGAAAACAGTTCCTTGATTGTTTTTGTTGGGGATTTGTATGTAAAGACAAAAGGGTCTGATCGCGAAAAAGAAAATAAGGAATTTGCAGGTTCTACATTCGGATGGGCCTGTTATTGTCTATTGTTTGCCTATGTTTGACAGAAGGCTAAAAGATGGAAGCATGAGGGGTGAAGAAAAGCTAAGACCACTCTAAGCTTCCAAAAGCCCACCGGGTTATGTGCTATACACTCAACTCGGGGTGAGCTGAGCAGGCTCAGAGATGCGAGGATACAATGGAGATGTCTTTGGAGATTGGGGAGAAAAAAAAATATATATGAAAAGTTGAGCAAACTTTTTTGCTAAGAGTGACACAAACACCTCAGTTAGACACCACTGATTAGCACAAGTTCAAGTCAGGAGAGAGGAAGGAAATCTGCAACATCACCTGCTGTTATGTTCCAACAAAACACAGCATAAACATAATTTTAATGGCTTGCTGACTGCTGATTTGAACAATATTGTGACATCTTTGATTGCCTCAAATTGCAGCAGCCAACCACTGCGGAACATAAAATATACAATTTTAAATACATGATGTACAAAGACATTAAGTCAAAAAAAATATAGTGCCTAAATTTAAGAGAGAGATTTTTAATGGGTGATTTTGGGCTGGGGGGGGATGTAATACACCGACACGTGTTATACACAGGATTTTACAGAATTAATTAAGGGACATATCCTCCCTGGGTGCTTAAGTCAAAAGGCACGCTGCTATGCACTTTTTGAGGCTATGCAAATTGTCCCTTAGGCATGAATGGGATAATAGGGCCCAAACTTACTTACCTTAGTCTTTATTTGAATAAGCAAGAGCTATTCAAAAGATGGTTTCAAAGCTCATCCTAATTTTGTTCTATTTGGAAGCTTTTTCTCAAGGTCCCCGATGGTAATAACTTTCCTGGAAGACTTTGTAAACTCCAAATAGATTTTGCCTGTATTTTCAGACACAGACATGGTTCTGTTTTGGTCTACTCACCACATCTCACTCCTCCTCCCATTTTTGTCAAGGTCCATTGACCATACAGATGATAGTGTACACTCCGGCACCAGTGTATCGGAACTAAGAGCTGAGGTGAGCATAGTGAAAAGGGCTATAAGATAAGACGGATATGTAGAAAGTGAGTCCTAGAACCTGTCAGCATTTTCATCACCATGATGTAAAACCCAAAATCTTTTTAGAGCAAAAAGGTCATCGATTGCAGATAACTTGCTGAATGGTGAGTTGGGATATAGTATGTCAGCTCTCCAAATCAACCAAGTCAGCTTTTAGTCTTCTGTGTATTACAAGAATAGCAAAGTTTAAGGTTTGAGCAAGATGGATTGAGGAGATATAGCTCCTGTATCCTTGTTGAGTCTTTGAGATGTGGGGGGGGATAAATTGGAGCAGGCAGTCGGAGCGGAGATCAGTGACTCTCCTGGAAAAAGGAGAAAACTATTGAGGCAAAAACGGGAACTTTGAGATGGTGTTAACATTGATCATGGGGTACTCGCTGAAATTCATATTTATGGCCAGAAGCAATTAAGTACATCACAACACTTCTTTTTGGTTTAAAGAAAAAATAGAGTCTATTTTAATTTTGTCTAGACTTTCTCGGCTGATTGGTTGGGAAAAATAAAAGTGCCTTACACTGAAACTTGAGTTGCATTTGTCCCATCTGCTTTCTGACCATGTAAATAGAAACAAATATTGAAATATTTATCTTATACAATTTGATGTGTATTATTGTTATGGGAAGTTTCATAGTTGGAATTCTGCTTCCTATTCAACAAAGTTGCACAACCTCCATACCATCTCCTCATATTGCTCATGCTTTCGAAAAACGAAACATAAAAGTGATAGCAATAAAATTTTCAATAACTGAAAGATTTTCCAACAAAGGAAATGATGTAGACATAAAACAAAACAAATATTGAATACCATTGCAGCCTATATATAGCATGTTTAGAAAAGTGTAACATCAATAGTTTTTCTTTTTAAGAGTGCAACAATATGAGTGTGAATTATTATTCTATAAAAACACCAATAGTACTGCTTTGAATCAGCCCGAATAGCTCTGGGATTACTGTCAAATATGACTATGTTACATTTGCACAAAATGATTTTGTTGTTATTAAGCCCAAAACATATGCCCTGACGTCTGCCAGCCAAATGCTCGAGCTGTGCTGAATTTGGTTGCAAAGAGCATGAGGCACCTCCTGACCACGACCTATTATGTTTGATGTGGGTACCGAATGTTCCTTACTGAAGAATCGGAATCTAAATACATGTTCCATTAAGCCACCCTATTAGATTCACTTTCATTCCATTTGATAGGGCACAGCCACCTCAGCTATAATCACATATGGCATATAGTGGTTGGGCATTCGATTTCACAAATGGGTGACATGACACACTTCTTGTACTGATATAAACGAGCAGCGAGAGTCTGCCTGGGTCATGTCTGCACACACTTAGATTGGAGTGCCCACAAAAAGCTGCCAGTAGATAATGTTACACGTCGGCCTTACCGCTACCCATCTTTGTCATCATCCTTCATGAATATTTCATCCTTTTACCCCTTTCTGGCCTTCTCATCATAATTTGCTGGTCAGATTTTGCCGCACAATATGCACTGCTGCTTCCCTGTGCTCAAATATGATGAGCTTTTTTTTTTTTTTTTTTACTGGTCATCAAGAGAGTGTGGAGTGACACGAATATTGACGTTGCAATAATGCAAATCCATCCATATATTGATCCATGATGAAAAACAATAACAAAAAAAAGGGTATTAAGATATAACTTGAAACTTGAAGTCATCATTGAGGTAACATCCTCAAAACATGATATGACATTAGCCAAAAGAAAAGCATCTATCATGAATGGATCAGCCATGACTCCTCATTCAGTGTGAAGACATGACTGGGTTAATAGACAAAAGTATTTGGTCATCATTTCTGATGTGGTTAATTCAGAGCATGCACAGAAAGAGCAAAATCTGACAATACATAAGCTAATTACAATTTAGAGAGTTTGGGAGGATATAAAAGTTTGTTTTTTTTCACCACTGAATTCTCTAATGGGACGACTAATTGAACTCATTATCTGGTTTTAAAAGATTAAAGTAATCCACATTTTGCTAGGGACCTCTTTGAAAACCCTCAAGACCAGTGAGCTCCTGTAAAACAATCTGTGAACCTTCGCACATACAACTTAATAGTGGAGTGAACCATGTTGTGAAAGCAATCCAAAAAAATGCAAGTACTAAGTGGTATCCGGAAAAAAAAATTCCAGCTAAAACACATCACCATGTTATTTATATTAAAGCACAGGAAATGATCCAATGGAAGTGATGTCCTTGATCATTGATTCTATTCCTATCTCAGCCCACGTCCATGCTGCTGTCAAAAAGCTCTTAGTAAACTGTAACACTTGTATTAAATATAGATGGACTATTAGAAGACTGCTAAGGATTTGCTAAAATGTATCGATGGCAATTAATAGCTGAAGAAAGCTCGTGTGTTTCCTAACTACGACTACATTTCATCTATGGCTGCGACTGACAATTATTTTGTCGATTAATCGATGAATCTGATAAATCTGTGTGTGTTTGCTTTACATACATAGACAGATAGGTACTTTGGCAGCTAACCTTGCAATATCAAGACTTTTTTTTTTTTTTTTTGAGGCCATCGTCTCTATTGGTGTCCTCCAGACTTGTCCACCATATTCATACTTATTATTCATCCCACGCTTGACTGTGACTTTTTAACTATGCAGTGGAGATGCAGCAAAAAGAAAGAAAGCCCTTGAAGCATGAAGTGCACATCATTTGTTTGTCATATTTACACATTCCCTTCACATGCAAGTACAGTAACACCGCAAAGTATTTTTATAGCCTTTTAAAGTATATTCGTGCTCTAATTAAACCAATAAGCCATTTATCTTTTAAAATGGAGTGTTAGTAGAAGTGAGGCTGGTTGTAATGTGTATAATATTTTGTCACCCACACAAGAAGTGTGACTAGGATTACATCGCCCCCTAGAGGCAACAAGATCAAACAGCCAAGTACATTTTCTTCCAGTTCAATTTTATAATAAATATAAAAAGAACAAATACAAACTGGTTGACAATTTGACCCCATCTACAATATTTCTTCAGTCCAATCATCAAGTCATCATTATATTCTTGAGAATACATTTCCACAATTGGATACAATTTCAAGTTTTGGCTTTTTCAATTGGCTATCAACAGGTACTAGAGTGAGGAAAAACAATCACGACTTTTCACTAGTAGGATAAACATTACATTTGAAGTCTTTTTTTTATTCTAATTTATGACCAGATGTATGAACTTCAAGAAGCTTGATTTACACTAACAGAGAACACAGTCACATTTAATCAGTCATATTAATAAATTATTAAAATCTCAATCCCAGTTAATTCCACGCATTGATCCCCCCCCCCCCCAAAAAAAAAAACACACAGAAAGAGTACAGAATATTTCTGTCAAAACTGTAATGTCTCCTAATTGTGACGATAAAGGGCCACCGGACAGGTTTTATGAACATGCAAGTTTCCACTTACGTAGTTTGCCAAGTTCCAGAATTTTTTAAGTTAGATACTTTCACAGTGTATAAATTTGCAGTACTTGCAATATTCTATTTGTAAATCGACTGAATTTAAACACAGGCAGAGCAAATAAATACAGCTAAATGGTTACACGAAAAATTAGTAAGTGGAAGAAATCATATTCATTTGTATTGCATGACAGCATGTGAAAACATTAAATTGTCATTGCGTTTGTATATTGTTACGATGGTCAATTTCATATTTTCTTTCAGTCTCCATGTATATTGGTTATTATTAATATTATTGCCATAATTATTTTTTTTTACAAATTACTGACCAATTTGGTGTGTTGAAAACATGCGGTTTGACGAAGGAATGTTAATGGCATTTCCATTTAACTTCCAACAAGAGTGTATCCAATTGAATAGTTTCACGCATCCAGAGTAAAATTTCTCGTGAAAAGTTTTCAAAAATCCCCCTTTGCAAGCCACTCACTGAATAGGAAGAGTATTTTGTGCCTTGTATTACAAAAATAGTAAGGGAGAATTTTGTGGGCTAAGCGGTCACATGACAATCAAGTTCTTAAGAAAGTTTCGCCAATTCTGGCAGACAATACGTAATAAAGTGTTTTTAAATAGCAGAAAATGAATTTGAGTTGACCTTAATTACAAGTAATTCAATTGATCACAAATGTGTAAAACAATGAATTGGGAAAAAAAAAATACTTCAGTGAATTTGAGCAATTAATGTGGGGGATTTCTTTTTGGGCTTCTTTTGAATAAATCACATTAACCTAGATAATTCACTAACATGTCAAAGAGTTGAATACGTCGATGGGAACTTGATCTTCACCTTTAGATGAAGATTTAGTGCACCCAAACTGACTTGACAAGCAATGGCCATGAGGGCACTGGGTTTTATGTCCGTCGGGCCTTCTGCCTCTTGGCCTGACGTTTGGCTTCGTCCAAGGCAGCGCTGTCGCCGCTGGCTTGGGCCATGCTCCTGACACCTTGAACACGATTCATCAGCTGCAAGAGGAAGGGAATGACCTAGAAGACAATTCCGGACAAGAGTATTTTAATGCAGTTGAGTGTGTGGTTGCTGGCGTGTGGCGCTTCACATACCTTTTCATGGTTGTATGCTGCTAACAAGAGTAGCAGAGTGAGAGGAAGAGCAATGTAGGAGCCCTGGGCGACATCTTGGTCAGGCACTTTGCGCTGCGTAAAAACACACAGATTAGGACCAAAAAATGGACGCCGCAATTATTGAAAGGCGGAGGGGGTACTAGAACGTATGGCTTACTGTTGGGTTGAAGGTGAGGGTGATATGCTTGTGGTAACCAGTGGAAGTAAAGGAGACATGAGGTAGAGTGAAGTCATACTGGGCACGGGACAGTGTGGAATACAGCATTAGAATGTAGCCCTGGAAAAAACGGGGGGAAATAGAACATTACATGATCAATCGCTGAGGGGAAAATAATCTTCCCCACACATTCTGTGACCTAGGGCTTTATCCATGAATGTTAAAAGATGAGAAGAAGATTGCCCTAAGCATCTGATATCTTGAGATGTTGAAATTGTTCTGATCAATGCCAAATATGCAATGTAACTGGGAGGCCTGGCAGGGAAAGAATTTCAATATTGGTCTGAACTAATTCTTTAAAGTTCACATTTGAGCTCCATCATTATATTACAAGACAAGAGTGTAGGATGATACCTCTCCATCTCGGTCCAGTGGGGGGAAATGGAAGAAGAGCGATTGTCCCAATGAAACGCTGTGGAGCGGGTTGTCCAAGTTGTCACTCCTGTATAGCTTTACCTGAGCAGAGGTATCGGGGGGGGGGGGGCAGTGAAAACATTGATGATCTCAAGTTTCTGCCACATAAAAAATTGTCGGGACTTTAGATAATGTTACTTTACAGATAAACTTACCGATAAAGTTGCAAGATGTTCTGGAGATGTAACGACATTCCCACTTAGGTCAAACTGGTTGATTTGTCGGAAGGCAATAATATTGACTCCTTCAACGTCGCTGCTGCCAACCTGAAAAAAAAAAAAGAATGGGCATGGTGCAGAATTTGCAGATGCCTCTTTGACTCCGACTAGAGAGAACGCCGCAAGCGATTCACATGGTGAGAGAGAATAACAGAGACTTAACAAGAATTAAGGCCTTTTCAGCCTCGCAAGAGAGAAAGAGAGATTAGCCGAGCTGCATGTCTTAAAAAAGGACAAATTACAAAGTGACAGGTTTCCAATTTGCCATGGGATTATCTACGCTTTTGTTTCGGTGTCCAGAATGGAGCCATGAGATACATCATACTCTTCTTCCCACACTATAAATTTTGTAAGGACAAAAGAAAAACTGAGATAACCTCACTCTGACCAAGTGAAAATGACTTTTCTCATATAAGGCCTGGAACATCACTTGACTGTGACAGCCCCTTCCACACCATAGTTTAGGGCAGTTGATTTTTCACTTCAAAAGAGTCGCTGCATCCCAAAAGTCATATCAGTCGAAAGAAGACTCACTAATCTCGTGGACATCTCATTTTGAATGAGGAAGTAGGTTGCGCAACGAGCTGAATACCTCAATGTGGAATCCCCGGAGGTACACTTAAAAGTCACACACACTTGCTTTCTACTCAGAATCCAGGTTTGTAAATGATTTTGCCCTTGGCGTAAAAAGTGAGTGAATCCAGCGGGTACTTTCTCGTAATGATGGGGAAAATTTGAAATAAAAAGTCATTTTGTCACCCACCTCGATAGCTCTTTGTTGTGGTAAAGCTCTCTCTATGTGGTCGTTTCCTTCGGCTCGCAGCTGAATCAGATACTTGCAACCAGGCTGTTGAGAAATCGTAAATAATGGGCTGAATAGTCAGCAGCTGATATTCCGTAGAAAGTCACTTCATTACAAACCAAAACGCAACTAGTCAACCAAGACTACAACAGTAAATAAAATTACAATGCTGATTCTTTCAGGGCTGTGACTTGATGAGTGACATATGAAGCTGGCCTTGCTGACTGGTTACAGTTCAATGTGAGCAGCTGGGTGTGAGCTGTGGTCAACACTACAAATGCTTATAAGCTTTCTTATTACTGGAATTTTGGCTTGTCACCCTAATAATATTAGTGCCTATCTGGACCCAGCTCATTGGCATCCTTACCAGCAGACCTCGAAGTCTGAAGCGACCTTCCTCATCAGTGACAGTGTCCTCGCTGTAGAGGCTACATTCTCCTTGACCCACCGCTTCCACAGCAACGTCTCTCTCCGCATCACCACTCAAAGACTGCACTGCTCCGTAGCAGCTGAGGAATATAGTTAAACATCAAATGGATTGAACGTGATCTTTTTTTTTTTTTTATCTGCTTCGTGGTGCTTTGTGAAGACAATTGGCAGTACCTATACGCAGTCTTGATTCCAATTATATCGATGCTGAGGATTTGACCCTCTTCCACAGTTATCATCTGGGATGTCGGCTCAAAGCGGTATTCTTTCATCATGGGCTTGAAGTAGTACTTACCTGGACTCTGCGGAGGATGAGTAACGTCAACATAAAATTAAAAGCAGACTACACTAAAACACAATTATTAATTTATAGTGAGGTAAAAAAAGAGGCAATTGCCCCAACCATTGATTAGCAAGAACGGATTTAAAGTAACAAACAAAATAATACCAAAACTATTAATACTGTAGACATGCAAAAAACTCTGATGGATTTATTACGATTTAGTATTCGATTATAAAACTGTACATCAGAAATGCAAAATGAGTTCCTAACCAGGTTATTGAATGTGAGGAGCCCGGTGTCCTGTGTCAAGAGGTTGGAACGAAATTGGCCGCCACTCAGCGACAGGAGGACTCCTGACAGCGGATCGCCGTCCTCTGACTTTATCTACAATACAGAGGCACAAAAAAAGAGCATGTTATGATAAAACTTCAAATGTTGCACTTGTTTGCGGCAAAACTTAGTGCATTCAAATAAAAGAATAGCTATAAGACCACCTTGAATGTGATTCCAGCCAGCGCAAAAGCCTTGAAATCTCCTTGGGTTCCCTCCACGGGACTCAGAACAAAACCCTCTTTACTGGCGCTGATGTCATACTGTCTGTCGCTGTGGAGTGGACCCACACTGCCAAGACATGTGAAGAAAAGATGTGGCATTCATAACATATTTTCTAAAAGGTTATGGCATTTGGCAAGAAAATGTCAGTATTGAAATCAGTTTACTATCAATGCTCAGATAAATGGCAAGCTTGCTTCACAAAACCATCCTGGCTACACACATACGCCAAAGTGCGACTTGACATTGTGACACCAGACAGGCAAGAGCCAAACATCTACAATTATCAAAGCCTGTAATGTCTTCTGTATGATAATCGTCAACTATGATTAAATACCGTCTTGTGAAAAAGTCGACATTTATTGAGCTTTAAATAGAGTGAAAAAGCTGACGAATTACTGAAGTCACGAAAGGTCAATAGAGAAGGCGAAATATTTGCAACTCATCTAAGAAATCATGGCTCACGTAATATAACAGAATAATTCAACCATTCCATATCAAAAGTGCCTTGAAATAATACTGTATTTTGGTGCAAGCAGTAAGTCCCCCAGAGACGAAACCTTCTGACCTAAAAATGTAACATTTGTGGGTTTCTTGTACCTGTATGCCCCATTCTCATTGGTGGCCACAGTGATGAGGGGTGCAGCAGCATCTCTTTCACTGATGGATATCTCCACACCTTGCAGCTCCGGTGACACTTTGCCCTCTAGGAAGAGCCCTGCGCGGCCTATGATGTCCACCATGCGTCCAGGACATGACTCTGCAGGACAAGAGATTTAAATGAGGAGTTAGAAATGTGACAGTAAAAAAAAAAAAATAAACAAACAAATGCTTCTTGTGATTCTTTTTTGTTTCAACACATCAGTATGACCAAACCTTCGTATACATGACGAAAATGATCTTGGGGTGCGGGTATGGGGGTAACAGTCCATCTTGTACCTCAAATTCTACTTTTTTTGAAAGCATCAAAGAAAGTGTGACTGACGTGGTGTCAATCATGTGTCGTGACTTGATATTACTGGTGATGTTATTTTATTGTGTCTTCTCTGTGACCACTGTGCCATTTCATAATCAAGTTATCAATCGCAATTTTGAAGAATGTCTCTCTTGCACGTTTTAGTGAGCTTTGGTCAGCAACTCGGGTGGAAATGGGGTGAAGTGAGGTTACATTCAAATCTTGTTGCCAATTTACATAACAAACTTGGCCTTCAACGTTTACTGCAGTACAATTTTGAGAGTAGAAAATTCACAGTATTAAAAATAATAACCCAAACACATTTGTGGGTCGGCGTTTATTTGATTAGAATGATCAAGAACCATACCTCCTGTGATGGTGGCCTCCACTTCAGGGGGATAAAAGAGCAGCTCCTTGGAGGAGGGAGTCACCGTAATTTTTTCTCCAGCCCTGCAAAGTACCGTCAATATTAATCATTGAGTCAAGGGTTAACACTGCTCAGTTTGTTTTAATATAAAAAGGTTTTTTGTATTCGCAAGAAAAAAAAGCTCTCATCCACATTTTACATGAACAAAAAATGAGCAGCAGCATTTAAGAATGAGTATACACAATAAAGCAATAGCTTCTTTAAAACAACGCAAAATCAGCTATTTCAATAGATAATTTTCTAATACTGAAAAGAGACACTTGAAGGTTAGAGGCAGGCTAGTGGAGCAATCGTCAATTAATTTAATGGGACAAGGAACAACATAAATGTTTAAACCAAATGACCTGGCCCAGTAGGAGAACTCATAATGGAAGGGGCCTGTCAGCTCATCAGCCTTTTCTTGTATGGGAGGACTATCATCCTTGGCAGGCCCTTCCTCTTCAGCGGCTCGTCGTTCTCGTTCTTGGCGTCGCAACTGTATCTCCTGCAGCTGCTGCTCTTGCCACTGCTCCTCCAGACTCCGCAGGGGCCCAAGAACCAGGGCTGGCTCACTTTCAATGGATGATCTGACGGGCAAGGGTAAGACAGCAAAAAATAAGATGGATATTGTAACAAGCAGCTAAGACCGCATCATTCAGCCGATGTGTATAATATTATGACTGAGGCAAGTCATTTAGGGAGCCTGGTTGAGCGGCCTCAGTATTGGATCTCTCCTTTTTGCAGGTGATGTGTTACTGTTGTCTTATTAGAGTTGTGATATCCAATTCTCACTGGAGCAGTTGGAATGAAAATTAGCACCTCCAAATCTGAGACTATGGTCCATGGACATAAAAAGGTGTAATGCCCTCTCCGGGTGAAAGGATGACTCTCCCACTGATTCAGGATTCTTACTTGATGGTGACTGTGACATCTAGGATCTTGTCGGTGGTGATGAGTCCGGTCATGTGATGGCGCACTGCGGTAAGAGTCAGGATGCTGGGTGCTGAGCTGTTAAGACAATGGACCATACCTCATGACCGAAGTGAAAGGACGTAGACGGAGTCTCGGTAGTTCTACTTACGTATCATAGATGTAAATATCTTGCTCAAACTGGTGGCAGGAGCGGGGGGTGACTTTGTACACGCCTGGATAAGACATTTTTAGAAGGATTACTCCAAATCGGTAAATCACATTAGTCTTGAATGGTTTCATTTTTTATTTCACAGATTGATAATTTATACTGTGTATTTGTGTTGAAGATAATGAAGCTAACCGGGTTTGGAGAGGCAAAAACGATTGACTCCCTTGGAGAGATTGTAAATGCCCACATTCTCAGGTTTGCTGCCATCCTGAAAGAACTCCTGGACACAAATAAACAGGGACTGTAAGATGTCATCACATAGGCCCACTGTGAGTTAGTAGTTACTGACCAAAGTGATGGCATGGGAGAGGGAGCAGCGTAGGATGTAGCCAATCTGTCGGAACTCCACCCCTAAAATGTCAGCGTCCACGACCTCGACTTCCATGGATTTATGTTTCCAACACCATTCCTCGTGAGAGATGCTTACTAAGGCATGTAAAATAAAGATTAAGAGTCATATAACAGAGAATGTTACAAGTGCATGGGAGGTGCACAAGTCCAAAAGATGAGTCAAGTGTGGAGAGCAATTCAGCCGTATTTCCGTTAAGCAGTGTCGTTAAGTTATCATCTCTTGTTTACATTAAAGTTCAGACTGCGTCGTGATGTCACACTATTTAATTAGGTACTACATCTACTGTCACAGCACTTATGGCTTTGTGTGAGGCTGGTTATAGTGCCTGACCTTTATATTTCCCAGGTAGAACATTGTCAAAAGAGAAGCTGAGGATGTCACCGCTTCCTGTCAAAGACATCGTCCTTCTCTCTCCTTGGCGGCTTACTGGTTGGAGTGTCACTGACAGGTCATCACAAGATGCTGCAGTTCAAACAAGAGAGTATGTTAGTGGACGGGGGATCAATATATAGCAATAGCAAAGATTTTTAAGAGGCAGACTTTACCTAAACAGTAGACCTTTCCAGAGATAGATGCCATAAATTGGGTAAAAAGCAGGTCTGTGAGGGGCTGGTCCACTACTGAGAACTCCAGAGCCTGAGGCTGCAGGGCCAGGCCCGCTTTTACATCAACCTCAGGGAGAGACACCTACACACACACACACACACACACACACAGTGGGCTTGATAGCATGCACAAGGTCTGTTTTCATAACTGTGGGCGATGATATGGGATTTTGCCACTGGGATTTCTTAATAAAATGCACTGTACGTAGTATGAATGCTAAAAATAATCACCCTTCCTTGGTTAAGTCACCTTATTCTGGTGAAGGTGTTTGTGTGTTTCAATAATTTCAGCTCTCTGGGGCTTTATGTCCCGGACATAATCATTCATGACAAGTTCTGGGTGAGTGACTACATAAAACACTGCTCAAAAGAACCCAGTTTTAGGTTTCCCTCCTTTAACAAACCTGATTCAAATGATCAGGATCATTACCAGGCAGGAAGAGTTGCCTGAGCTATTGGGAGAGGGAAGTCTGGCCATCTCTACTTAAGCTGCTACCCCCACAATCTAACCCAGGATAATGAGAATAAAATGAATTGGAAGGGAATTCCACTTAAAAATTCAAACTGTCATACTTGGACACTGTAGTCTCCAGGTTTCGCCTGAAAGCAGAAGGCTCCCTGGGTGTCTGAGTCTGTGGTCCGGCCTGAGGTCTTGTCTTGGCCCTGGTGTGTCAGGGTGACCTTGTAGCGACCTTGCTTCATGCCCTCGGGCAGGCGGCTGATGGAGATCATTCCACAAACGCTGAACCTGCATCAGAACAACGCAGCTCCTTAGTGTATCATTGTCAATAAACTGTATACTGAGCACCAACAAAACAGTAGATGTACAATATAATACATATATTAAATAGGAAGTTGCCAGCTATCACAAAAAAATGCTCTCTTTCAGCTAGTAGCTGTCGTTAAATCAACCAGACGTACCCCGCTGTGATGATGTCAGGAAGTTGTGGCGTGTTGGGGGCAATTTTCACCGTTACTGGCTCAAAGAACATGAGATCCTTGTGGACACGGATGGTGTAAGTACCGGCTGTCATGTTCTCCAGCCTGTAAGAACCATCCTCTTTGCTGACAACTATGAGAAGACATGGGCAAAGAAAGCCACAGCGTAAAATAGTCACGTAAATGTCATGAAGACAAATTAAGCATGTCGTCATCTCATAGGCTTACCTTTAATCTGATTGTTGATGGAAACTGCCGCATTAGATACACCTTCCCCATCAACACTATTCAGGACCCGACCAGTCACAGAAAAACCCATGACACGAAAGATGGGCTGCGGATGATCATTGAAGACAATAAAGGCCTAACGTTGGCTGAATTGAATACATTTGAGCGTTAACATGACACTGAAAGAAAATATGTCTTTGTACCTCAAGTGTCAAACTGTTGTGCTCGACCTTGAAATTCATTCTGGAAGGTGCAACATCAAAAGTGATCCGGTCCCCTCTGTAAAAGGGCACCTGAGGAAAAACGGTCTTAATCAGTGAAAATCTGTTTTAGAAGTAAAATGCTTTGACTGGGATTGGTTTTCTCAAAAGGTTTACCACGGTGTACTCCCCACTCGATAGTGAGGGGAAGAGAAAAGTACCATCCTCCCTGGAGATGGCACTACACAGGTAGATGAGGGCGCTGTCCCCAGAGTCTGCACCCTCCACTGGAGAAAGGTTGCAGCCTTTCACATTCTGTGAATCACCACAAAAATGCTGTTTCAATGAACTTTGTGACTGCCATTTTATTCATGACGTGACCATGATCGATTTACCTCTCTTTTGACTATGGCCGAGTAAAGCAGGAAGGTAACATCTTTCATGGGCTCCCCGTCACTGCGGACTTCGCCCGAGACGTCGTAGCCGCCGACCACCAGATCGTCAGCGGCCGGCGCATTGGCAGTGGAGATGTGCACCGTTGTGGAGCTCTGCAAAAAGACGGCAAAAGTTGCAATGAAGTATAATGTATGTATTATGAAACAAAGTAAGGCAATACTTAACCCTTTTTTTGCATGCTAAAAGGGGATCAAGCCTATTCTGTTGGCAGTTCCCGTCTTTGGAATGACCTCACGCTAACATTAGACAAACTAGATGTACTGCTTTGCATAGTTGTTGCTGAAAGAGTTTTGTGTGTTTGCATCCCTCTATAAATATGACGCTAAAGTGAAAACACCTAACTGCTTTTTTTGCTTATATCATAATGGCAGTAAAGTTATTTTCTGGAGCTACTGACCTTCTCCAGAATCCAGGAAGGATGGGAAGCAACAATGTCATATGTACCAGGGAGCACTTTGTGAAAGTTATACCTGCAATATAAGAATTAACACAAGAAAGACAGGTTTGATTTTGTTAGTTCGGGATGTGCAAACTCCAACATACTATTTTACAAGGATGCCTTTTTGCTCTGTTGATTAATGCAGTTTGTTCTTTAGAAATATGAATAAAATAAATAAAACAAGATGCCAGCGGGGTAACTAGTTAGCCTCAAGGACAACAAGGGAGAAGCCCACAGGTCTGTTATGTAGCTCATCACTTAATGGGACATGTTATTTAGTAATAAGAATTCAAACTGAACAATTTATTTAAACTTAAAATGGTAATGTTTCTTAATGAACCAAATATTTTGTTTAGTTTGAAAATAAAAAAAATTGTTCAGTTTTTTTTTGTACAGGTGTAATTCTAATACTGCAATACCATAATATTTTTGCTCACAGTTAATATACGATCAGAATCTGTTATTGGCCCATCCCGACTGTAAAAAAACAATTGACTAATCAAAAATGTTGACGCTACGTACGCTCCTCCATGCTGGGTGATAGCAGTCTGGAGTTTCTCATCAGTTCCAGCTCTGCTCAATTTAACTTCTACTCCAGTTGGACCAAGCAGATGGCCTTTACTCAAAACCTGTGCAATGTAAAGAACAGAGAAAGTAAAACATCCGCAGGACCCGTTTCACCTACTAATTCAAAGATAATGCTTTCACATAAAGACTTCAATGATCATTGTTTATGTTTATTTTCCCAATAATTATTAGTATTTTTTTTGGGCAATTATTAGGACAAACAGGTAAACCAACCAAATAAATACATACATTTCAATAAATAATTCAATCAAATTAAAATAGAATCCTCACCATTCCTGTGATTGAAAAACCAGTAAAAACGAAGTTGATGTCTTCTTCTTTTTTACATATGTCAGTGACGCCATCGACATGGAGATCTACACTGGTAGGCTCTGGTCAATGTAAAAAAATATATATTAAAAAATAATAATAAAGACAGAAATTGACTATGTAGTAATTATCTGCCTAAATAACTAGCAATGCATAACTTACCAAAGCTCCACCCAAGCGGTGGTTCAATTTTCAAAACAAAATCGCCCTTTGAAGAACAAATCAAACGTGTGCATGAGTATTATCAACAAATAATATCGGCGGATAGATACCCTTGTGTGTATTTCCTACCTTGTCATATAGAGGTATCGTAAAGTAGCCATTATTTGGTGCACAATCGGTGTGGTATTTCAAGGAGCCTTGTTTGGTGTAGAGTTTAATCTGTTAATTAAAAAAAAAAACGTTAAAATACTGTAAAGATTTGACTTGTGTGAACGTGGCAGTCAGTTAGGAACAGTTAATGTCACTAATTAGCCCAACAGATTATTTTAAAGAGGCTGTGAATGAGCAGGTCGGGATTAACGCTAGTGTGCTCTGCTCCACGTCCTCCTCCTACACAGATAAATCGGAGTGTCAAAAACTACGATCTACTGCACTATTGGACTACTTTGTAAATTGACGCTTGCAAGTGGCTTAATAGCTTCAAGAAACATTTTCACTCACCTCGATCAATGAGTAATTGATTTCAACGTCGGACTTCACAAACCCCCCACATGCAACCACTATTTCATCAGAGGACGCGGTCAAAAACTGAGAATATGTGATCCAAAATAAGACCCAAATAGTACTTAGATCGGCCCGAATCGTGATTCTGAGCATTTTTGCTGGATTTATCCTCTATCGCTCCGTCTAACCGTGAAACTGCACGCTGCTTCCGGTTCCGTACCAGCTGACTCACTGACAATCTACTCAAAAGTTGTAACAGCAGCGCCTTCTGCTGGCGTGGAGGCCATAAAAAAAGTCATCTTCAAACCCAAACAGGACACCGGACCATGTGAACATATTTTAAAGGTTTATTTTCCCTTTAAAGTCACAGCACCCCGTAGTGTAAAAATAACGTTTAAGATTTTGAAACACTACATAAAAAAAATATATATATACAGTATACAAACAGCTTCGCATTGTGTTGTAAATGTATCGGTTTTTGCATAACTACAATGCAAAAATAATGTTATTATCCAGTACTTAGCCTTAATCCATATAAAGTGCACAATACAGTACAAAGAGGAGGTTAATAAAAAACTGGTGTTTGTAGTGAAGTCCTTCTCAGAAGGAAAAAAATAAAAGTTAAATGGAAAAAAAACACAACAAATTATTTTTTTTGCTCATACACAGTAAAAATAAAAGTTAATAAGAGTATAATATATTAAAAGAAACAGTTTGATTCCATCCAACTGTTGCTTGCTTGTCCAGTGTAGTGTTGGTTTGTTATTCCCTAACTCCTAAATCCTGTTTCACACATTTGTGAAACTGTCTGGAGGTGAATGTGCCAGGAACAGCCCTTCTGGAAAATTGCTGGAGAAGCTGGTATGGTAACTGGGACTGCTTCTGCTGGACCGCCGCTGACTTCTGGATCCCGGCGATGTGACAGCAGAGAGTTTCTGGGCCTGGCACAGTTTCTGGATCAGGAAATGCTTGTCTCGACCCTCCTGAATAACCAAGTTACACACACACACAGAAAGTGTATTCCAGTTAAGCCTTTGACAGTTCAACATGGGAGCCGAATAAAAAGCTGCATCAAAAACCTGAAATCGCAGAGATGATATTCAGCTCGGTTCTTGACAATATGTGCACAATAACTACCATTTGCCGCACTGACTCACATGGTCACAGTATGTTTGTGGCTTTTCTCAGTATGGATTAGAATGCGTCAATATAGAAAACAACAGCATGATTCAATGAATCTCTCGCTAAAAATCCCAGCCTCTCTGTCTGTAAAGTTGACCAAAGAAGGTGAAATTGCACCAAGACTGACAGCGTTTAAAAGATTCATAATACCCACCATTACGAGCTGTTCCCGAAGTTGTTTGATCACCCTCTTGTGTGCTCCAGCTAGTGCGATCACGTAAAACATGGCCAAACTACAGCACAGGAGAGAAGATCTTAAATCATCACCATTATATCAATTCTAAATTTCTTATCAATAATCTCGAAGTGTCACATACCATGTAACAACAAAGAAGGACACAGCAAAAGCCTCGGATGAGATAGTGAAGAAGAGAGTTTGGACTCCACTGGGGAGCTGGGTGACGGCAGTTGGCAGAACCTCCCAGGAGGTGGTGTAATTCACAAATGGGCCACACGCCTGGGAACAGTTTATTCTGCATAGACAGCGGTTGGTTGGATGCATGAATATGTTCACAAATAATAAGAAGCAACCTTTATGTCATTCATACTGTTTAAATATAGATTTTTTAAAATATTGTGTTTGTATATATTACAGAATTCAACTATTTGTACCATACATCGTTTTCTTTTGACCAATCGAGTGACATTTCTGTCATGGTACTAAAACAGCAATAGATCGGAGACAAAAAAATGCAAATATAACATTACTTACTGTGCTACACTAACAATAACAGGCACGCAAGCCAAACTCAAGCCAATAAGTAGCACACCCAGGAAGAAAAAGTTGGAACTTGAAGCTCTGAATGGACGTGTGGCCGGACGGCAGTTTTTAATAAGTGACACCTAGTAAACAATAAAAAATAATCATCACAACATGAAAACAGAACTTCTACTCTGGTTTATGTTGGGGAGAAAATAATATTGCAATAAATTACCTTTTTGATGTAAAAAATAAAAAAGTACTTTATGGTGCAGATGGCAGGAAGCATCGGGGAGTAGAATGCACCGATCCAGCAGATTGTCTGGCCGTAGACAATCTCAAGAACATTCTGAGGGATAGCAAACTCCTGCTGACCCCACCACTTAGCAAGGCCACAGTGGCAGTACTTGACTATCAGCCTGCTCAAAGGAAGAAAAGGACATTGTGAGGCTTTAAAGGCAAACCATATGTGATAAGAAAATGCGGAACATACTGGAATTAATAGAGTAGAACCCAAACTGAGGCAATGTCATTGAGTCTGATTTGGACCTACTTTCGAGGAAACTCCACAAAGATGGTGACTGCCACAATGATAATAAAATCAAAGATGGTGAGTTTGTACATTTCCTGGCCAACACGTGTCTCCCAACACTGTCGGAGGACATCATATTACATTTTGGGCACAGTGATAATTGCATCCCGTTCACATATGCTACACGTCAAGGTTTGGAAATGAAGTGACTTACTGAGTAGAGCAAATGGTTATAGCCGCAGATGCATGGTTCCTTTTTACATTTGGTGATCTGAGACCAGAGTGAGAAGAGCAAAACTCCAATGCTGGTCAGTCGCATGAATACACATCTGGATATTTTAAAAAGAAAGAAAATGAAGAAGTGAAACCACTTTGTCTCACAGGCATGTCACTAGATCACACTTTGGTAAGCAAAGTAAGAAATGTAAATGACATCACATTTGCCAGGTCTCTGGTCACAACTAATCGCGGCTCACTAGTTTTCTGAAGCTGAATGACCTTTGCTGCTTAACTCATATTCCACAAGCGCGATATTAAAGATTATTGTAAAGAACATTTTGTGGTTGACTTCCCTTTTAAGTATCACTGTCACTGACACATACATTCTATTGTAATGACATGACATTGAATGCACCTTATGAGAGTAAACCGAATCTCGAAAGCAGGCGAATAGTCCTCAAAGTTGATGATGACTGAGAAGACGAGGGGAGTGATGAAGTTGGCTAAAGTGATAACGATTGATGGCAGATACTCATGGATGAGATCCACAATAAAATTGTCCTGCAAAACAGGAAAACGCACTCAGAATGGCTTGATACGCAAACAGCTTTTATGTTTATGCATTTACCTTGACCTCGTTCCTCTGGGCTTCCTGGGAGAAAATGGTGGCAACGTAAATGCTGTAGAAGCAACCAGCTAATACAGCAATGACAAACAAGTTGAGGATGAACCGTATGAGATAAATGCGACATTTCTCTTTGCGGGTCCGATCTGCTATTTTCTGTTTGATCCTTTCTTCCTCCAAATCAGTCTAAAAGGTAAAACAAAACAAAAATGGGAGTATAGGTTCAGAACATAATTCAGGAAGAAGAAAATGTCTTGGAAAATTCACATTTTCACATTACCCTAAGTTCATAAAGCAAACTGCTTCTTTTGAGCTTTGCTGCATTGCCATTGGTGATGCAGAAGTCCCAACCAGCAAATATCTTGTTGCAAAAACTCTGGAAACGGTCTTCATCCTGAATCAGGTTACGTTTGAAACCAGTAGCAGACCTGTGAAAAGAAGGCCTCTGTTGTCAGCAACACCCAAAGCATTTCAAAATAACACTTTAAAGCACCTTTTAACAATCCAGATGAGACTGAGGAAGAGGTAGGCAACAGTGACCAGCAGGTAGGCGAGAGGCAAATTATAGGTGGTCCTGGGGAAGTGGATTTTGTCCACTTTGTAGTAGCCATAAAACAGATAGGTCTGCTCAAGAAAACCCTAGAGAAAACGTACACAAGTTGAGAGAAGAACCAACCATACCGTGTTATTGTTTGCCGCAGATAGAAATACTTACTCCGCCAGACAAGAGATCTGTGATGTGCTCGTGAAAAATGACAAGACCTCGGCGAGCACTACTTGGATAAACACTGCAAATACTACCTGTTGTCAATCAAGGGCAAAAAAAAAAACCACAAGTGCTTACTTATTTCCAGGGAGACAAAGTGATGAATGTGCTCTCAAAGAACCGTTTTCAGACCATCATCCAGGTTGTAGGTGATGTTCCCTGAGGCGTGAGGAGCAATGATGATGGGTAACAAGACGAAGCTGAACATGAGGGTGAAGATGATCAGGTTGAGCATGACAAGAAAGCGTAGGAAGGAAAAATAGGAAAGAATGCCCGTGCCAAACATTCCTAAATAAACGAGACAGAAAAACAACAATTGTCATAATATATCTCACCAGGCATATTTTTTTTTTAGATATTTGGATATGACATCACATTGCAACATCTCCCTCACCCTCTATCAGATGGATGTCGCCCCTCCAGAGTTGCAGGGCGGTCAGCCACTCGTGGACACCATCGAGCAGCCTGCGGAGATACCTGTGGGTGCTTTGCCTCCATTGTGTCCAGCTACTGAGTTCTGCATCCTCTTGTAGGCGTAACGCTCTGACACCAAGCACAGTTACTACATTAGGATGTGTGCTGGGATATTTATTTTGATTGCACAACTACGTTAAGGAAAAACAGATCTTACTTATCTCTGCGTTTCTCAGCCATGGTCTTGGCAAGCTCTCTGGTTGGTTTCTGCTCCAGTTGGTTCTTATGTTTCTCATCTTGTCTATTCAAAAAACTCAGCGCCCATTTCCCACTACCGTGTGAGCCAGTACGACCTTGAGAGCTGCTCCTTCTCTTGGGGCCCGTATGGGATGCCTTCCTGCGGTACAGCAAGGACTGGTAGCTGGGGAGCTGGTCGAGCAGGGGGTTACTGGTGACTTTTCCACTTCGATCGGTGTAAAAGACTGCAAAAGGATGAAAGATAAAAACGAGGATGTGAATGACGTGCTGACGCTTGGTTAGATGAAATCATCTTAACACAACATTATTTTTGGAGCATTTGAAAAGTATAAAAATCAAACGAAACATTAAATACAGTCATATAAATCCAGCCTTCCATCCATTTCTTGACTGCTTATATAAAAATATGACAATTATTATTATAACGTGATCATTGTTAAATCCGTAAAGCTTGTTAGACAGATGGCTGAATATCATAACAATATTTAAAAAGGGGGAAAACCGGCACAGTAGACATGAGACCTTTAGTAATATTTAAAACACGACTTCATTGCTTCAGCGATGTCGAGCGAGTATTTCAAACACATTAATTTAATATTTTAATGAAATGAAGACTTTGTATTCGAGTAACAGAACTTGTTTAACAAATCTACCAGTTTTTAGGCACCTCATTGCAAGAGGCAGACACAAATAAGCGAACAAAACATTCTTACTTTTTCCCCACTAGTCAACTCGTGAACCCGAAAAAAAAAGTTAACTGCATCTAATCGTGTGTTCTTTCGTGTGTACTCGAAAAATTAATACGTGTTTGTTTTTTTCGAGACGAATTCATCTCAGTTCAGCTCTACACACCGCATTAGCTGGTTTTAATAGAGTGAAGATGGCGACAGATATAGGTAGACACACATAATGCGAAAATAGTTTTACCTGAATCAGCATCCATCGCGCTCTTTTCAAGTGTAGAAAAGCGAAAATTTATTGAACAGTATTGTTTTTGGACAACTATACAGCTGTTAGTTTCAACTGCTGTTCGTAGTTGACGCTTCAGTGGTCAGGTTGAAAATATTTTCATTGGGGCTGGAACCGACAACTTCCTGAACTCTCCAACACTCCCATGAATGTTTATTTTGTGCAGATTTCATTTTTTGTTGCAATTTTTTTTTTCAATGCGACTTCATCCATCAGATTAAGAAAAGATGGCAATAGCGGTATAAAAAAAGAAATGACAAAAAAACCCGCAGTATTGGTCCAAACCTTGCGCACTACATTTCCCACAATGCAGTGGAAAGAAATTACACAAAAAGTTACGTTCATTGAAAAAAATGCAAGTCCATGCAGTTATTGCCAACTCTGAATGGAACTTTCAGACATCATTTTACCAATTTATTATATTTGTTTGTACATCTTGTTTTTTTTGTGGATATTAGTAATAACTCTGTAATGGATCTTACGTTACACAACAACTCTTGTTTTGGATCTCAAATGTGCAAATCTACATTGTACTGTGACCTACCTGCATTGTAGCCAATTTTAGGATGATTTTCAAGTGAAAAAAAAATACTAACATCACATTTCACAGAAGTGGTGGACAGTGTGGTACACGTCACCTCTGATATTCAAATCAAATTGTTCATTCAAATTTGGTCCCAATAAATGACAGCAGCTTTTGCCATTTTATAATATTTTTTATTATTTGTGCATGTGTAAGATCAGCACTGTGTACAATAAACAGGGACACCTGCTGCAAGGTCCTAATAAAGATGTTAAAATAAAGTATACCTTTGGAATTCATTATTTGTTTACAATAGACATTGTTCACCTGAGACCCACCTGGTCTATTCCCAGGCAGTGGACTTTTACCTTTATGACCACCACACACTTCCTGGTTACTCACCTTTTGTGATGGTTATCAACTTGTTACCGGAGTCTCAAGTCTCTTTTGTCTTTTAGTCAGATTAGAATGGAATCCTAGCTCTTTTGTTTTAGGTTTTTTTTTTTTCCAATCAGGCTTTACCTCTAACGGATTTATTTACATTTCCAAACAACAGGTAAACCGGTCTTATAGTTATGCAGAGTATGTATGCATGTCTAAGCCTTATCCTGCTAATTATGTCTTATATATACTACATTTTTGTTTTTAATTGAGAAAAAAAAGCTTATAATACAAAAACCTATAAATCAATACTCTTTTGTATTAATGGCAGCTGGTGGATACACAGGTTTCAGCCATCTAATGGAAAAGCAAGTAATTACTTTACCTTCCATTATATGTACATCCCTAGCATTTATAGATGAATAAAGATAAACAAGTAATTTGGAAAAAAATAACTTTGACACATATTAAGGGAAATTAGATGCTATAGTGATCCTGATTATCTCTCACGGTATACTAAGGTGCGTTATTGTGAACCTGTTTTATAAATTAATGATGAGTCGATGGGGATGGGGCAGGCAGATTAAATGACGTACTTCTCTCGCAAAATGTGAGCGTCGCTTCAAACTTGCAACTTAACCTTGTATGGTCGTAGTCTAAAAAGCAAACAACCCAAGACACAATGTTTTAAGACTATTCTGCTTTATATTTAAACAGGACTGGAAACGAATTTAATACATACTCTATCATTGGGTGGAAAGGATCAGCAGTTTGTAGACCCTGATGTCAAGTTACAGCAATGGAGGACTTTTCAATCCTGCCTACCATGACAGCGAAACTTTGGAAATTGATAGGTATGTGGTCATATAAAATGCAGTATCGTTCCATTGTCTCTGTCAACATTCACTATTTTACTTTGGTTCGCCAATATTTGCGACGACAGCAACGTGATGATGTGATATTTGCACATGATACAGTAACTGGGTGTGCTCAAAGGTTCTTTAAGAGGAGGTTGGAATTTACCCTGGCTCAATAAAACACTTTTCTTTGAAAACCTGAAGCTCTCTGGGCTCTGGGAAATTGTCAATTTGTGATACAGTATGTTTCTGAAAGTGGATCATTGTGCTGTACTTAACCTTTTAACCTGAATGCAGTTTTATCTAAGTGACCTGATTCCAGATAGTCATTATTACATCATGAACTTTAATTTCAATTGTCATCCTTGAACTGAACTATCTCCTGTACTAAGCTCAACCTCAACACTGTTCTTTTGCTTTCAACTATTTCTTTGTTTTTCAGATGCTTATATTTTAGAGGCTTGTTAGCTAAAGCCTTGTGAATTGTATAGCACAACCTTTTGAATATAAACATATTCGCTGTCATATTCAGGTCCTCCAGAAGACCACAGAACACTAACCCTTATGTCAGAGAAGAACGGGACTGGTGGAAGGACAGAGAGGACATGCATGGCTCAGAGTTTGGTCAAAGCAGTGATGCTATAGTGAGACTGCCCTGGGTTGGCAGGCAGGAGCAGGGCTGGAGGGGAGCTGAAAGTATTCCTATGGAACTCCAGTCAAGACGCCCACAAAGATCTGTATTCCAGCATGACGTCAGTAAGTGAAGCTATAACGTGCCAACAACACACAATCTTATATTATAATTGTATAATCTAATGTTATACCAACTCACTTATTGTAATACAGACCACAGTCCATTCCAAATCGAGCATGACTCTCAATATGATCACTCGCTACCTATCCGACCTCCGTCTGCATCATCAGGTAAAGATTAAGCCAAATTAAGCTAACAACCATCCATGTATTTTCTGAACTGCTTCTCCTCACGAGTAATTCTCTCAAAAGACACACAAACACACTATAGGGAAGTAATTAAACTATTTACTATATGATGCTTTTCACAGATCAAGATGACAAATACTTCACACGATAAGAATAATAACAATAATTATGAAATGCCACACATACAAATATAAAAAAAGTGCAAGCTAGAAATTTCTTGTGCCATGCATAAATTGACAAACATACCTGTGGAAGCTGGAGAAGTCAGGTTAGGGATTTAGTACATCCCTTTGAATGCCATGCAATGAATGTAACAAAGCAAAAAATGGCGTTTGAAAGTAGTTTTAGTCTAGCAGTATTGCATTGTTACATTCCATTATTCATTTTTATCGACAGGCATTGTAGTACTTTTTTTTAAAATTTTGCTTCCAGGCACAATGACTATGAGATGGAGGGGAGTCGGATTAAGGATGAACATGTTTTCCAATCAGGATCCTGCTCATCTGGCATTCACAGAGGAGGCCATCAAAACTGAGATGGAAAATGGTAAGACTCAGGGATATTTAGAATTATAATTTATAGTTCAGATCCCCTTGGAGTGATCAGTCACACACCTCATACTATTCTTTTAAAATGGTAACTTCATGATTTACATAAACAAGGCTGTCTTTTCTTGTGTCATAGAGGAGAAGAGTCTGGTCAAAGAACTTGTTGACTTGTCAACACGAGACAGAATTAAGGCCATACGAGACCTTCCGATGAGCTTTGAGGAGAAAAAACATATAAGGTGACTTAACCGGCTCCTATTCAACATGTACAATTCAATACATTGTACTTCACCGGGGTTGCCTTGTAACCCAAGATCTAAACAGAAACGAATTAGCCAGCTGATAACAGAGTCATGCCAAACAATGTTTTGATTGACCTTCACAGGAGTGAAGTGCTGGCAATTGAGTCTAAGTCTCGTCGGTTCACTTGTTGTACAGACTGTTCGGAGAGAGCAGCGCTGGTGAGATCGTAATTCTGTATCGCATCGACCCCTTATCATCTTGAAACCTGCCTTTTGATTATTTGCATCGCCTTTTGTGTGATATACTTTATGTTCTTGCAGTTTTTTCGTAGGTGCGGCTACAGTATCAGGTCAGCCAGGCAGACCTTAGAACTATGGCAAGGCATCATGAAAGAGATAGGGGGCAGGTTCGGCACCAGCGTGCTCACCTACTTTCTATTTCTCAAGTGGTTGCTCATATTCAACATATTCTCCTTCCTGGTTAACTTTGGTTTCATCACCATCCCGCTACTGGTTTATGATATCTCCCCCAACTTCCCTCCTAATGTCAGCTTCAGAGGACTGGAGATTCTAACTGGAGCTGTAAGTGTCGGAGTAACTTTATTTCAAAGCAGATTATAATGTATTGTTCATTAACACCGATTTTAATCATCAACTAACTCAAATTGAATTATTATCAAAATAATTTACATTGCGATCAGAGGACTGTTCATGTGTTTGAACTCTATCAGGGTTACTTCAATTCCACTCTCATGTACTACGGTGGGTACAGCAATGAAACCCTTGTGGAGCTGGTGGACTACAACATCCAGCTAGCCTACTTTTTCACAATTGCCATTTACATGGTATTATGCGGCATTGCGCTAATCACAAGGTGAGTCTAGTTTGCATAGCTTAATTTGAAACATTTGAGGGTTTACAGAACATACACACCTCAATACTATAAATGTTTCTTTTTTTTTCTTTTTTTTTCTCCGACAGTATGGCAAACTCTTTCAAAACAAACTACATGCTTGCGGATCAAGTTTCCAACAGTGCATGGCAGCTTTTGTGCAGTTGGGATTTTAACATCACCAATGAGAAAGCAGTGAGACAGCGCAAGAACAACCTAAGAGTCCAGCTGAAGGTGAATGCGGCTTCATAAACAGTCTCAATATGAGAACATACTAGTATATGGTGTATTTACCATACAAATGAACCAACTGGGATGTTTCTTGAATCAATCTGGGAAATTTGATCAATCAATCCAACCATCTGTCCGTCCATCCATTCAGCCATCCATCCAGACATCCATCCTTCATATACTTACACATTCACATCCAGTATGTCATACAATATATTTAGTTCATGTAATAAAATGCGGATTACCAAACACAAATCTGATGATGTCAGACCATGAAACATGTGAGACTGCTTTCAATTGTTGGTCTGTTGACCATTCTCTTGATTTAAAATTCACCTTCTCCCTTTTGCTACTTAATAGAATCAGTCCATGTCTCAATGTCTTTTGTACTCATGTTCATCTCACGTATCCTTCCAGGAGTCAATGTCAGAGAAGGCCCAAAGAGATCTGTTAACCGTCGGTGAAAAGCTCCAGCACGTTGGGATTCATCTTGGCTCGTGGCTTCTCTCCACCGGTCTGGCTGTTGGCTGTGCCGCCAGTATTTATTTTCTCTGCCAGTATGAAGATCAGGTACTCAAATCAAATGATAGGAAAAACGTGGTTAATGGAAAGAGACATAAGATGTTGAGTATCATTTTATATTCCTGGGATAGGTAAATGATTAACTTTCATGGCAAAAACAGAAAAGGAATCATTCCAGCAAAAGTAGATTAAGAACACATCTAGGCGATGTGTTTTTTCCGTCCATTTGTTAATCAGTACATTGGTTCCTGGCAAATAAAATCAAAATAATAATAAAATGAAAATAATGCATAGGATTTCTGTGAATGACATATTGTTAGACAAAGACTACTTATGTGCCCTCCCCCTTTTGCAGAACATGACAGATGCTTCAAACTGGTCGCTGCTTCAAGAAGCAGAAACTCTCCTTGTCCCCTTTGTGGTCTCCTTGATGAACCTGGTAGTCCCACTCTTCTACTCTTTCTTCAATAAGTTTGAGCAATATTCCAGTCAACGCAGACAGATCTACACTCTGTTGCTCAGGTTTGATGGGAGCCTTTGTTTTTGTTTTTTCTTGATGTTTGCAAATTAGAACAATTGTCATCTTACCCTGTATTGTTATATTCGTTTGGATATTTATTTTTACATCAGTGAAATTGAACTCAACTTTCCCCAAAAATGTGATTAGCCACAGTTAATTCATGTTTTCCAAAGGTAGCCAAGTACGTTTTCCACTTTGGGATCAAGCTAACAGTATATTATACGCTGAATTAATCTTGAATAATAATGTGAGTATCTAGGCAAAATAAGAATTGAGAAAAGGGTAGAGTAGATTTTCACGAATTAAGGCATGACATGTTTTGACATGTCCTCTTCTGTTTTCTGTACACATATGCAGTTGTCTTTGTGCTTCCTACTTCCAGGAACGTTTTACTCAAGATGTTTATTCTGGGTGTTTTATGCTACTACTGGATGAATGTGGTGGCTCGGAAGTTTTCGGTATGTTGAGCATCAAACTTTTAAGCATTAATTGTACATCTTCTCTGAACTGTTTGATGATTTTTTTTCCACAGTGTTGGGAGTCCATGGTTGGACAGGCATTGTACCGCTTGGTCATCTTTGACTTTTTCTTCCTCATGTTGGGATCCTTCTTTGGAGAGTTTCTCAGCAAGTTAGTAATGCAGTCTTGGAAATGTTTCAATTTCACCTCAGATGGAAGTTTTTTTGAGTTCTGTGATCTGTGGCAGTTGCATAGGAAGAAAATTCCTACCACGTCTTGGAGTTCCAGAGTTTGACGTTGCCAGAAATGTCCTTGAACTCATCTATGCACAGACTCTAGTCTGGTAAAACACTTTATTGTAAATAATGAAGCATTTTTTTTAAGATCATATTAATATTTATAAAGAGCCCATTATTGCTGTTCTCCACGTTGCAGGATCGGAATCTACTTCTCGCCACTGTTGCCTGCCATTCAGATTATCAAGTTTTTCATCTTATTTTTTATAAAAAAGGTAAATATGAATCCAGAAGCCCCCCCTCCCTCCTCATGCTTTTCTAGACGGTGTTTCTTTCCTTTGTCTTATCTTATTGCATGTTCAAAGCGTGTTCTCTATGAGCAAAAACGCATTTTGTTGTGAGGTCATCTAATAGCTCACAATAAATGAACTCAGGCGGATCAGTAATTGGACCCTGGTTGACTGCGGCATTGCTGAATCTTTTATGCACATTGTGAATGGCTATTCAAACCTCTGAATATGAAGGTCCCTCTTGTTTTCCATTACAGCGTGAAAATGAAATTGATGGTATTATGATATGTACAATATTCAGCATGTGTTTGTCCCCAGGTCAGCCTAACTCACAATTGTCAGCCTCCACGGCGGACAGGCAGGGCAGCTCAGATGCAAACCATCTTCATTGCTCTCCTCTTCTTCCCCTTCTTTGTGGGAGCCCTGTCAATGGTTGCATACACTGCATGGCGGTATGGTCCATTTACAGCAGACCCTTAAAATCCAATGGAAATTGAGTCCACATTTATGATAAGTGAAAATGATTATTTTTCTAAAAACAGTTCCTTTCATTTCATTTTCTGTGTAGACTAACTCCGTCTCAGCAGTGTGGTCCTTTCCGTGGTCTAAATAACACCTTTAGTGTGGTTGGAATCTGGATTGATGGCATGGAAAACATCCCTGGTTCTCAAGGTGCCATCTGGATCTATGAAAATGTCATCAAAAGTGAAATTGTTTACTTCCTCGCCACACTCATCATCTTGTGAGTGCATGACAATTGCACAATGTGTGTGTGTTTCTAATGTATTTGACTGCTGTGTCGTTCTTGTCAGAATCATCATATATATCTTCTGGCAAGTGTCTCAGGGCCGCAAGCACCTTATTGGTCAACTGAGACAGCAAATCGCAAATGTGAGTGTGTGCTAAACGTTCATGTGAGTGTGTTATTTGCCATTTTTTTGCCTTAAAACTAAACCCTAAACCTCACCAGGAGGGAAAAGACAAGTCCTTTTTGTTGGAGAAACTACAGTACCTCCAGAAATCTCATCCAATTAAGAAACACAAACAGAAGAATCCAAAGCAGGTACATTCCATACATGATCATATGCTCACCTCACTTTCTTTCTTTAAATACTGTACCTGTGTGGTTTTTTGTATTTCAGCACCCTAATCGGCGCATAGGTGATAGTTCAACGGGTGGTCAGTCCCACTCAACTTTACTTATGCGCCAACGAGTTGAGCAAGAAGAGAGGCGCTTCCCAAAAACGGATTATCATCAAATGGATGAGCGTCACCAATTATATCAGTCGTCCTTCACACTCGGGATGCCCGACAAGTACCGGGGCGAGGATAATGACAGAGATGTATTCTACAGTAGAGCAGAGTTTCCTGAAAACCATCATGACAGATCAATGAATGTAATTCAGGCAAGACAAAAACATAAAGCAGATGTCGCCCCAGAAATAGATGGCTCGTCATCTTTCATGTCCAACGCAATGATACAAGCAAGACAAAGAGCAGAAAGAAATGAGGGTCTTCATTGGGACCCTGCTCGCCCTCCTAATCTACCTCCTGCTAGTTCCAGTGCTCTCATACAAGCTATGTTAGCTCGGCAACAAGACCAGAATGAGTATGATGACGGCTACTAATCCAAAGGTTTCAATATTTCATACTGAAATGCAAATAAGACGTCGTTCCCGGAATGTACTGCGTCGTGAAAATTATTTTTTTTTCAACAAAATCTATGCACAAATTTATACAAACTGTGAGTGCAAATATGATTCTATATATACAGTGGTGTGAAAAACCTGATTTTTTTTTGTTTTGTTTTTGTGTGGCTTTCACATTTAAACGTTTCCTACCATCTACTGCCCCCCAACCCGCCTCCCGATATATGCTTGGACCCTTGAGGTGCCTGGCCAGATAATAGACTTTCGGGTATTTTCTGATTATTATTTTTGTGTGTGTGTGTGTGTGTGTGTGTGTGTGTGTGTGTATGTGTGTGTGTGTGTGTGTGTGTGTGTGTGTGTGTGTGTGTGTGTGTGTGTGTGGGGAGTTTCCTTATTCCCACCCATCCCCTGTAAGGTATGAAGAATGATTTTCATCTGTTTTATGAAGGGGTTGTAGAAAAAAAAAAAAAATAAATAAATAAATATATATATATATATATATATGTATATATATGTATATATACATTTTATTTTTTATTTTTTTGTGGACATATGTCCATTTGAGGCAAGACAAAGTAAAATATTTGTCATCGGGCAACCAGATTCCCATTGCACCTTGTAGAAAAATACCAAATATGCACTAGAATGCACATGCTTTACAACAGCAATGTTATGTCTTTAGGCATAAGATTAGCTGGAAGCATTTCTAAAGCTTTAATCATGAACTGAAAATCATTGTAAATCTTGTTATACATTTACATTGATGAATTGTTTACAATGGAAGAAACATGTTCAGTAAGGCTAAAAGCGTCCGCAACCTTCACTGGAAACATGGGAATATACCGCACAACTTTCTGTTCTTTCTGGATTACTTTATACTGTACGACTTTCTTCAACATGTACATTTTATAAAACATCTGTCAATATTTTTTTGTTCTCCGCTGGTTTGTTCAACATCTCCCACTTCCAGGGACTAGATTCAATTAAGGCAGTGTCTAAAAGTCTAGCTTGAAGTGCTTGTTGGTGTTCCTATCTCACCTTGAAGACCACCAGGCCTCATCCATCCTCCAAGCAGCCTTAAATAAAGATGTCATGTGAATTTCAACACTGCTCCTCCCCCAGTGAGACCCGAATGTCACTCAGGTCTAACGAGTCTGCAGGTATGGGTGTTTTTCTTCCACTCTTTGGGGTCCGGCTGGAATAAACCTCGACAGACTTCGAAATAGAGTGCACGGACGGTTCTTGGAAATATTCAAAAGCCTCTCTTGCGTGTTCCTCCCGAATGCTTTGCTCAAAGGTTTTGCGTTTGTGCCTGAACTCGATGACAGTCTTTGTGTAAGAGTTGAGTGTGGTGACCGATGCTCCCATGCAGCAGGTGAAGGACGCCCAGGCCATACTAATTTAGATGAGACACACACATACACACACAAAGAGCGTTAGTTACCTGCAACTCATATTCAGTTTTAATCTTTGGGGGGAAAAAAGTGGCGACTGCTCAGAATGCAAATGGCAATTTGATATTCTCCTCCCAATATTGTCACAGTCTGTTTGCCTAGATTAGTGACAATCCCTTTAAGTCCCTCTTCTCTCCTTAAGTAAAAGCGGGTCGTGGATGAGATCAGACAATCAAATCATCATCTCGTGTACCGATCGCTTAGGTTGGTTTCATGCCCCTCAAAGGTTAAGAATAGTTTAGGCTCACAGATGAATTTTTCACACTCTGTATGAATTGTAAAAGGCGTGAAATATCATCCCCTTATGCAATCCCAATCACGCATGTATCAAGGCTTTGGCACCAAAGCCTAATCTTGCACAACATGAGAGCTTTTTTTATTTTTTTTTATTTTACGTGACAGTGATTCTGGGGAGAGGTGAGAGTAGAGCAGAGACACAATTTGAAGTGGCTGCATAGATTTTTAAGATTCCCTCAGTGTTGTATTTTATTTGAAGGGGTTTGTTATTGTAGAGAAGAAATCCAAAGATGCAGTCATACCAGAAAGACCAACCATAGTCCCAGTTATAAGGCCTCCAATCAGGAGGTCCCAGACTGACAGTGACCTGGAAGACCTGTGTGTACATCACGTGAGCCACCATGCCCAGAAGACCTGCAATCAAAGGGAGAAGGTTAGAAACAGTCAATCATTTTGAACTTTTTTACAACTTCAGTCATGAACACGACTTAGATATGTAAAAATGTTCCACAATTCAACCTTAGGCAGAGCTTTTTTTTGACGTTCACAGATTTGGGTGGAGAAAAAAAACACTCATGTGCAGTTGTAGACATTAGAAAAGAACACGATATTGTTCACATTGTTAAATTTGGTGTATCAACAGTTGCAAATAGATGCATGGTGACAACCTGAGAGCACAGTGAAGACAGCAGCGAATGCATTGAGCTTAAGTCCGTCAATGACGTTGCTGGAATGGACAAGGTCCAAACACATGAGGCTGAAGCCCACCAGCAGCAGAACTATGTACAGCATCTCCGATACCAGCGACAGCCACAACATCCCTGTGAAACAAGACACAATCAACAATGGACATGCTCATATTTGATATTATCAATCAGAATTGGCAGCGAGGACGACAATCCAGTTTTTTCAAACCCCATTTTCATGATTGTATTTTCGATTTGAATATTGTACTGAATTTATATCACTTAACCGAGGTTGAACCTCTTTCATTTCAAATGAAGTTAAGACAAATGAAATGTATCATTATTGACAACTGCTGTATTTTTTGTTTATTTAATCACACTGACAATTAGAATCCAGACATTTCTTGAGATCAATCCACATGCACAATAATTCATTGTTTTATCTTTGTTTTGTTTTCCTTTGCAAAACAGCAAACAGAATATTGGAAAGGGGAAATTGCATTCATCAGGAATAAAGGACATGATGTGCCTCAAGCGAGACATTATTTACTCAAAGCTTAACAAGTACAGACTGTCTTTTGTCTCCGACATCTCAAATGAAGCCTAGCCTACAGTTAGTTTTGTCCTATTTTAGTCAGTCTATCAGTGACTCAAAATTAGATCATCATTTGCCTTCCATTAAAATAGACTGCAAAAAAATATTCATAGAAATTAAACATGGTTGCTGCAACCAATCAATTGAAACAATTTCAAAACTCAAGAAAAAAAGGAAAAGAAAAAAATCCTGCCCACAGGTAGACATCTGTAGGAAAGTTAGCATTTTAGGGACAAATGAGCCAAAACATTTTACCATGTAATATTTGAAAATACATGATTTAAAAAAAACTCACCTTTTTCTGACGGAGGAGCCAAATCAATGAAGCTGCGACATCTCTCACCTAGGGGACCACGAAGAATAACGCAATTAACTTTTGACTTTTTAATGATCAAATTCGAAAAGAAAACCCCCAAAATTAAAAGGTAATTAAACAAACGCTTTGCATCAATAAATCAAGACAAAATGAAGAAAACCAGAGATGTCTCATCTTTTAAATATCATTTGTGGAAAAGGAACACTTTAATCAGGTAGACGGCTGGCAACATCTGTTTTGAGGAAAAACTCATCAAGGCCGCTGTTACATAATCCTTATTAACTCAAGCTGTCTCAGCTCCCCCCTTCATCGTACACCCACTTGATGAGATAGACATGTCCGAGCGATGCCCTCAGGAATAATTTCAATTAATGTGTTGTTTTGGTTGCTGAAGTCCAGCACAGGTCTAAACTATGTTACAGATGGTTTTCAACCAGATTTTGAAGCAATGCGCCGAGTAATCTGGCCAGAGAGCAGCTTTGACCTTGTTTGCCATGACCTCTGAATGCACACATTATCTTCACACTCATCTTCCCTCTTGTTCTTTAAGAACTTGACCTCTAAATGCTCTCTCAGCTATTTTTCATACTGTCTTGTGTGACAAATAGTTGAGCGTCTTCATTCCAGTGCTGTCACCCTTAATGGAAATCATTTTGAATTTTATAGTGGAAAAATATGATGATGTGTATCCTTTAGTTATTAAATACAAAACCTACATATTCAACATAAAAACAATTTAAGTGAAATAGCTACAATACACTTGCAGAGATGAGAAATGAGAATTAATACAATCTTACAAAAATAACAATAACTCTCAGTTGCAATCTACACAACTTTAACAATAAGACAGAAATTTTTTTAACTACTATCAACTAGTATCCTTAACCTTAAGAGGTCATTGTGTGCCGCATGAAATGAACCTATTTCACCAAATTGTGACATATTGATTGACATCCACCTGTTTCCATTCATACAACATAATACTTTCAAAGTATTATGCTCAAGGCCCAAATATCACACTGTGTAAAATTTTGAGTAAACTAAAACAAAATCCACACAAGTGACTATTCAAACTTTTTGTGACTTTTGTCTGTTGGTTTGTTGTGAGATATTTTCAAATTAAAATGGGTGCCTTTGCTCAATTACAGTTGGGGAAACTGAACTACAGTGTAACTAAATATATTGCATTTCTGAAACAGCTCATGAGTGTTTAAACTTCCGTTGTGTTCAGTGTCTAAGACGACAGAATATTGAACAGTGATGGGTAGTACAGATAGTCAAGGGGTCAGGCCCGCAAATATTGAAAATTGACGATTGACTCCCATTGTAATAATTTGGGCTTTGGGGATTTTTTTTTTTTCAGCAAAACCAAAACATTCTTCAAAAACGCTGAACATTTAATATGTTTACCACTAAAAAACGGGGGTAAAATCCCAGCAAAATAAAAAAAAGTCTCTCAGCTAAAGTCCATCAGTGACAAATTGACGGACCTGCACTATTGCAAATAAACCAGTGACTTCACCGCTTCAACTTGACATGTTTGAAGAAACACTGACATGTAAACAGCATGTCAAGCACTGAACTTATTATTAAATAAATGTATATAGGCCTTCAGGAAAATGATACCTACCCACCAACCAAAATGAAGCCCCCCCCCAAAAAAAAAATATTGCAGAAAAATAAAAACTGCATTCTTAGACATTGTGATAGAAAACTATGGGAATATTGTCGAGACAGTAATAATCATTTATATTTGTTAGTCTGGACTTTATTTTAAAATTTTACTTGACTTTAATTTTGACATATATTATATGATATAGTTGTTTTTTTTTTGCCACATCTGATAACAATGGTTTCATAAATAGATATGGTTATGTTTGGGGTGGGCATGCAAGGCAAGTCCCTCCAACTTTGACACACGCGCACGCACACACCTGGTTGATCTTACTTTCATCGTGGATGTTCTCCTCACACGAGAACCAGATCCCAGTGTGGAATTGTCGGAAGAGGAAGCGGTCGTCCCCGGTTTCCCAGCTGTAGACCACTTTGTTGGGGTCGGTCTCATTGACGCCGTAATCGATGCACTGGTGGGTCCGCAGTTTGCTGCACTTGGGTTTGGGTACCCTTTGCGTCCCGACGCACCAGTAAGTGGTGATGAAAGCCGTGATGGCGAAGAGCAAGGCAAAGAAGTTCAAGCTCACTGACAGAAGAGTCCTGCATCTGCGAGTTGTCTTCATTGTCTAGATACAAGTGAAAAAGAATATCCTAAATGCATGAAATAGTAAGAGCGCAAACGTTCCACTGCTTCCAAAAGTATCCATTTAGCATTCCCGTCACTCTGGCAGCATTACGGCGCCTCTATTTGACGCTCGCTGCATCTGATAGGATTTGACTGCTGCTTGCATCCACTGTGGGATTTTCTTATCACCCGCACACGTTTGCGTCATGAGGATGTCTGCCCTCCCTTTTCGATGTGACCTCATCAAGCGTCATAGTAAACTTAGGACACTAAAAGTTCATTTTGGTGTGCGCGTGCGTGCGTGCGTGAGCAATTTTGGAGCAGATAGGATCGTTATTTGATTTTTCTCATTTGGCATTTTTAATTTTTCACAGTCAAATATTTTGCAAATGTAAAAGCCGGGTGCCCCTAGTCGACTTGATGCTATAATCCATCCATCCATCCATCCATCCATCCATCCATCCATCCATCCATCCATCCATCCATCCATCCATCCATCCATCCATCCATCCATCCATCCATCCATCCATCCATCCATCCATCCATCCATCCATCCATCCATCCTCTCCCCGAAGTCTTCAGGCAGTAGTCAGGGTACTGTATGCACCGATATGAAAATTTCTGGAAAAAAACTACCTGCCATAATAGCATAACTATTTTACAAATCTTTCGAAAGTTGTTTGTACAATTTACTTTTTTATTTCATGATTTTCAACATGAAGTATAATTCATCTCTTTGTGCCTTGAGTACAATATGTATCGAGAAGTCAGAAATCAACCAGTTAGTGGCTAAACGTTAGGACCAAAATAGTAACACACTAATTTTACTACATAAAAAAATGGGCTCTGCTATTTTGTAATTTTTTTTATAAATCAGTAAATTTGATTGCAAAGTTTCCTCCATACCTCCCACTACAGTTGTGAAGACCTTGACACCACAGTATTGCTTGACAGTCCTAGCTGCTAATAATATGAGAGCTATTTTGAGTTAAGCCGATTCATGAACATTATTTTCAAAGTGTGATGGCAAATATACTGGTCCAAAATGCATGGTCCACAATTTTCCATGGAATGATAATTTGAGCTTCCGTGCACAAGCAACGTTTACAACCGCACATAAAATGAGGGGAGAGAGACCTGACATCTCTCAGCAGCATGTCTTGATCTTCTACCCCCAGGGGCTAAGCTGCCCTCGAACGAGATTCTGACTGGTCAAATCAGGCACCAATATGTTCCAAATGTTAAATAACATGCTACTGAAAATTTAACTTGATTGGAACCTTGGCTTTTGGAAAAACCTGCATCAGAAGATGCAATCAATCTCATGCTGTGATGAACTGGCAACAGGTTCAGGCTGCTTTATACCAAAAGTCTGCTTACCCCTAACAACAACAGTGATAATAATAGTAAGAATAATAATCATAATAATAAGGGCAGCCCGGTGGGTGTGTACATGAAGCATTTTTATTCCGATCAAGTTTTTAATCCAAATAAATAAATATCATTTAAATATACAGTTTCTTTGGATCCAGCACATTAGTATTAATCTATATGCTAGGACGCATTCCATAAAGACTTCTTGCGTAATTCATCAAGAAGCTATATGAGAACTGATCCGTTTGAATTGATGGGAAATAGTAAAAACACACATTTCCTCAAAGCTTTGCCTAAGCCTGTAGGTCACGTGGGCATGAGCATCATGAATGATCATGAAAGAAAAAAAAAAGTGGTCAGAAAGGCATTGTAATGCTCTTTTGTACTTAATGACAGCGCAACTGCTGTCTTTGCATGCATCAACATCCCAGCAGGAACAAACAGATTAAAAATACTGGAGAGGGTTGGAGGATGTGATTACTATCCCTTGAGAGGATGATGTACAAAATGTTCCCAAATTCTGTAAATTCAATATGGTACTGCATTGCTCTAGGTTGAAAAATGGCAGCTTTAGGTATTCATGTCAAATGAGATTAAGCGTGGGAACATTGAAAGTTTTTATTTGGCTTTGAATACTTTAGGAGCATATGCGGATGCAGAGTGAAACGTTTTAGACCTAAGCTTTTGATAGATACAACCTTCATTTGTATTTCTGTGGCAACTCGCCCTCAAAAGCTGCTAAGAGTAGAATTTTGCGCCAAACAGATAGCCCTTGAGGATTAGTCTTTATAATCTGTGGTTCACTGATCCTCGAAATCATACTGTCTGGGTGCTGGCAAATCAGCTTACAGTGACAGTAGATGGTGTGTGAGTGGTTTTATGGTTGCGGCAGCGTGCCGACACAAAGAAGAATGTCACAGTCGTTTAAGTCATTGGGAGCTCTTCGGCCACCCGACTGGCGAATGGGAGAATTTATTGTGGAATTCTGCTGTGCAGATAATTAGTTGATTTTTATTTATTTTTTTAATATCAATGCATTTTCATAGTTATGAGATATTTAATACTTGTAGTAAGCATTCATTGAAAGGACTACTTACACACCTCAGGAGTTAGCAATCAACATGACCTCGAAAATCACACCATCCACTTCCTCCAACACGTTCATACCTAGAAGCAGGAATAAATCAAAATAAAAAGCAATGATTACAACTGTGAAGAATTAAAAGATTTATTCATTCATAAATCTTCTGTACCTCTTATCCTCACCAGGGTCGCGGCCGTGCTGGAGTCGATCCCAGCAGTCTTTGGGCAGTAGGCGGGGGGACACCCTGAACCGGTCGGCAGCCAATCATAGGGGACATATAGACGAACAACCTTTCACACTTAAAAATCACATCGAAGGAACAATTCGGAAGGTCAATCGGCCTACAATGCATGATTTGGGAAAGTGGGAGGAAATGCAACCCTGCACCTCTGAATTGTGAGGAAGTTGTGCAACAATGTGTTACATGGGTGCTGCCTCCAAAAGAATTGATATCTCTTTTGAAATGAAAGAGAGAATCAGACTCATCCAAGTAAATGAGTTTGATTCCAAAGATATCGGTGCACCAACCGGAAGCAATATATCAAATGGTAAAGAAGAACACGTGAATGGTCAACAAGATTCTAAATCAATGCAAGTGTTTATCATCCAAAACACGACATGGTAATCATCATTTCCTTGCAACAGTAATCTGTTGAGATTTTCTTAGAAAACACTCAAAGGTAATCCACTGTGCACTTTTGCCCCCGTTGAAATACAGAAGCAGTGCAATGAGTCTGATCAACATTTAAGAAGGACAGTTTACATGTACATACATTACAATTTATTTAAGACATTAATTACATTTTCTACACTTCATTTCTTTTGTGTCAGAAAAAGCAAACATTTATTTGCATTAAGCAGCACATTTATGTACCGCAACAGACATACTTATGGCAAAAACAAACATACTATTATTATTTGAATCACTTTGCAGGTGAAAGGTCATATCAAATATAAAATAGAAAGGGAGAATTTTCTATTTGCACACCGGAAAGGTCACACATGAGTCGGGACAGAGAAAATACAAGTGAACATTTGGAGGCAGACACTCTGAACTGGAATGTGTCGTCGATTCTTTGTGTTCTTGCCCCAATGGTGAGGTGGACTCTTGACAGCTCTATGCAGAACTGGACACAGCCAGTTTTTTCAAGTGGTCCATGAAGACCTGTAGGCTGACGTCATCGGTGAGGATTGGCGCTCCCGTCTCCTGTAGTTGCACACCAAACAAAGATGATGAAAACCGAGATGAGGGTGCACCGCCCCCCTCAACTCACACTATCCAATTTCATTTATGACTATAATCCCTGAATCTCTTTAATCAATTTAAGTGGATTCGTCACAAAGATTCATTTATACGAATGCTCTCGGGAAAAAAAAAAAAAAAAAAAAAAATCGCAATCTCAGTCCGCCATTGGCATATTCACCCCATCTTTTTTGATTTGGCAAATTGAAGATTAGTTCTATTTCCATCTATCCATGCCTCTATCCATTTTCAACACCCTGTTCAGCGTCACGGGGGGGTGCTGGAGCCTATCTCAGCTGACTTTGGGTAAAAGGCAGACTACCCCGAACTGGTCGCAAGCCAGATCCACATATACGGATCCATCCACAGTGCCTTCTTTCACTTTTCCCAATGCTTCATTTAGGATAAGCAGTAAGGTTTTCCCATGATATGCGTGGGTTCACAGTAATTACAAAATAATAAAATTCAATAAAAAGTAAAGAGTACCTGTCCCCAGGCGTAGAGGTTGTTGTGAGTCTGAGAAGGGTTGACCTTTGAAAGCAGGAATCGGGCCTGTGAACCTCCATGTTCTGTATCGACATAGCGCGGCATGGGAAAGCGCGTCTGGAGGATCTCCTGCGCGTCATCCAAAGGTGCCTGAAGCAGCTGTTTGAAATTTTCATACTCTGTCATTTCCTGGTATCCTGCCTTTCGCCACTGAGCTATGGTCTGGGGACAAAATCCACATGACATGCTATATTTAGTGACAAATGTCAGGCAACACATATAAAATCACCTGTCCAAATCAGAGACACTTTGAAATCAACTAAATAAAAAAAGCCACCTTAATAATTTTGTATGTCTATTGGAATAAATTCAAGCTGAAGAACGCATTCATCCAAATACCTCGCCGTGGAAGATAACAAGCTGGAAAAAGGTGTCCATGAGCAAGATTCGATCTGGAAGGATGCTGCTGCTGTCCAGGAGTACAGGCTGGGGGGGGGGGGGGGGGGGGGGGAAAGTGTCGTTATGTTTTTTTTCTTTTTTCATTGATAAAGATGAAAAGCCTAAAGTGCACAAGACTGACCTCTGGTGGGCCATGAAAGGAGTACGAGTAAAGAATGGGCTGGATCATGATGAGCGACTGTGTCAGGTCCTGCCTGACAAAGTGGTGCCTGTAATAGGACGACTCATCTGGGCTGTTGTTGAACACTTGCAGGAAGGGCGACCTCCGCAGGTGGAACATAAACTGCAAGTCAGAGACAAGACATGGTTAAATGTCATTTCG